>NW_010972962.1:1325950-1435013 GCF_000737465.1 Haliaeetus leucocephalus | reverse complement strand
CCGTCTACAAGGTCACGGCGCGGGTGAGTCAGTGCCCGGCCGGGCCCGGGCCCCGGCCCCGGCCTCGGCCTCGTCCCCGGCCTCGGCCTCCTCCGTGCCGGCTGCCCGGGGCGCCGCGGGCCGCCGCCCTGCCCCTCGCCTCCTCAGGTCCCCGGGCCCGGCCTACCTCTTATTTGGACTTGAAAGCCGGCGCTGTGTGCGGAATAGAGCCTGTGGCTGGGCTGCCGATGGGGATCCTGGCGTGCCCTGCGCGGATCAGGCCGGTCGCGACGTGGAGACCCCTCTCAGGGACACGGGTGGGCGGGAGGGAAGGCTCGCAGACGGCGGCCTCTCCCGAGCTGAGCCTCGGTCACCTCCTGCAAACTTGTGGCTTCACAGAACGTCGTTAATTGCCTCAAACGCGCTTTGCGATTAACTGCCAAATTCTTCCCTGTTCCTTGCAGGGTGTACGAGAATAGCTTAAAAACAAGCAACTCTTTCTTTCTTTCTTTTTCTTTCTCTTCTACCCCAAATCTCTCGGATAGGTTGCAGTCGAATTGCTCTGTCTTCCCGCCTGCCCCACAGTGCAGTCAGCTCTGGAGGGAAAAACGAGGGAGCGGAGTATGTAGGTACAGCGCGCCCATGCTGGAAGCACAGAGCTGTTTGAGTTGAAGAATATTTAGACAGCCCCTTTCCGAAGGGATGCGTGTGCCTAGGGTTCAACCCCATTTAGGCAGAAGAGGGTCTGGGTGAATCAGAGAGGCCTAGAAGGAGAAGAAGGAAAGCTGAAGCAGATAACTGGGTATCCGGAGTGCTGGCTTGGTGCTAGTTTTGCTGAAAGCTCCTTCTGTTCCCCTAGGGAAATGTCTTGCTTTCTTTTCTCCTCTGCTTTCCTACTTAAGCCAAAAAGGGAGGGGAGTAAGTAAATATGTGGAGATAGGTGCAAGAGGAGTGGGAGTTCAGGTCGCAGGTGTGGTGGGATATATTGAGAGCATCAGAAAGTGTCACAGAGGGGCAGAGTTTAATTAAATGACCTCTGATCTTGTAGTTACTGCAGCTGTAGACATTCTGCCCATGAGAGCAACATATGTTTATATGCACTCTTCCCTTAATTCAAAGATTACAGCATGCTGTATATGTATATATATTGTAGTCTTTAGGTTGTTTGACTATGATCACTTTGTGTGACTTGTAAAATTAAAAATTTTTTTTATTATTCTTTTTTGTCAGATATATGTATACAGGTCCACTGAACACAAATATGGGATGTGTTTAAAACATTGTTTTTAGTCCAATACAATGTAATATTTGTTAAGAGGAAAAAAAAAAAAGAGTTGGTTTTTCCTATGATGATTTAATCTAAAAGGCCTTTCCTGAGATAGAGGCAAGGAAGAAAACAGTGCCATCACATCTCTCTGCAGTAGCTCATGATGGGCTAAGTCTGTGTGTGTGTTTTAAAAAGTTGTGTCAGTGCAATAGGGAGTAATAGGAATGAGCCAAGACTTCTGCTTATTTTACTCTGGTGACTTTGTTCTTATTGGATAAATCCAGTTAAAATGCTCTGTGATGCTCTGGTTTATGCAGAATTGTTCAAAAGCAAGTTGTGGCTAACTAGTGAGGAATGTCAGTCTTTCTCCATGTCCTATAAGTTGTAGATGCTCTGGTGCTTTTCCAAGTGAGGCAGTGCAGAATCAGGCAGTGTGCTGACTGCATGTGATTTAGTGCAGAGCAAGGAGCTGGTAAGTCTGTGACCTGTCCAAATTAAACAGAGTTGACCAGAGATCACTATTTCTTCAGTGTGTTTTGATCTCTAAAATCCTCAAAGTGAAAAAATATTTCTCTTTTATGCAACAAAGGATGCTTTGGATTCACAAATGTAGAAGTATAAATAATTTTGTTTCAGTAGGGCTCTATCTGGTAATCTGTTATGTAATACTTGAAGTGAGGATTTGGAGAATTAGATGCTGGACAAAATGATTTAAAAATAATTCAATGTTACATATCTGTTACCCTCTCTTTTTCTCTCCTCCTATTCTTCCCTCCTGTTCCTGCAGTGATCTGGCTCCATGGTTGATATCACAGCACTACAGCTGTATTTGCTGATCTGATGCTCAGCAATTTTGGGGGACTGCCAGGAAAAAAGTGAGGTGGATCTTCCCGTTGTGTTGAATACCCTTCTGGCCGAGATCTAGGGTACTCAGTATGTACTAGTGGAGGTTTTTGGTTCCTTTCGGTGGTGTATGAGTGAATCCTTTGTGAAATGAAGTTAAAGGAACTTTCTGTTCCAACATAATCATAGATTAATAATCACGGATGACAAAGCACTTGTTTAGTGTGTCCTAAACATCTGACTCAGAGGCACAACTACCCATGCAGTCTGTTCTGAGTGCTAAGGTAGTCTATCCTTGTGGCAGCTTTTTCTTAAAGGTGGTTTTTTTTTTTGTATAACAGAGAATATATATTTTATTTCCTTGTAAACTGTGAAATAATTGTAAGTGCGGACAAGATTAAATGAATATTGGCTTTTTTTATATCCATTTCCAAAGGTTAAAGAACAGAAAGACATATCAGCAAGCTGTGATACGAGGAGCGTTCTTTAATGATATCTGAAAATATAGGCCACTAATAAAAGTTCAGATAATTTAGAAGATTACAATTATTAATGATAATTAAAATTCAAATGAGTTATATTGGATATCTGCAGGTCAGACAAGGAACAGGATAATTTGAGGTACTTTGATGGTGAGGATCCTTGTAGGATCTCTGTTTTCGGAGCCTAACACAGTAATTATGCATTGCTTAGCTCATTGGTGGGTATCCTAATGATATTTAAAAAAAATAGATTGAAGTTGCTTGCATTACAGATTTGCAGAAGGAGCTGACTGCACTGATCCTTGTAAGTGGATTAAAAAGTGTACTGAAAATTTTGGGGACTGGATCATCTTTGCCAAGTCTCTAGGTTGATTGTAGGTTGGATTGAAGGGGCAGACCTCTTCTGAGGTTGACCTTCAGAAAAGGATATGAAGAACAAAGTAGGACAACACATAAATTACTACGTACTGACTTAAAGTTGGCATGGCTGGTAGATATAGAAGGCGATGTAACATTAGAACAAGTGTGAAACAGGGCCTCTGGGTTTTATTCCAGATTCTTACTAACTGGCTGGGTAATTACTCATCTCTCTGGGTCTCCTTCTGCCCATCTGGTAACTTACCTAGCTGCCAAAACAGTTGCAAGGCTTTAACTAAAGGTGAACTGCAAAGCAAAGCAGTTGGTGTGTGCCCTTTGGTGTTCTTCTCTGATGTGTAGCCATGCCTATGATAGCTTCTTCCCCCAGCTCTACAGGCTCCTTACATCAAGTACGCCAGCTATTAGAAAAGAAGGTTAGAAATATTTCACCAATTGTACATATGAACTGCCTGGTAACGAATGAAGGAGCAACAGCTGCCAAGGTTAAAATTTGGTAAAGTTGCCAAATGTTAGATTACTCAAGAGTGAGGAAAAGTTGAGGAAGGTTTTGTCAATGTAGACTACGCTGGAAGAAGAGGACTTTGATGTGCAAGGTGAGAGAAAGACTTGTGAAGGAAAATGTTTTAGGTCTTTTGGGAGATTGCTGGAGGAGGTGACACTTCTCTTTTCTGTTTTGTCTCCTCCAAAATGTGTGAAAGATTACAGTGGCTGGGCTGTGTAGTAAGCTGATGTTACGAAATCTGGGAGGCTTTGGCAAGGATTCTTCAAAAATGAAAGGGAGGAAGAGAGCTAGTTTGTGGGGAGCATGAAGGGTATGTTATTGTCACTTGGCAAGAGGAAAGTGAACATTCAGTGACTTCCATCTTAGAGCAACAGCTGTGTGGTGCTTGTGATACAACGGGATGGTGTTTTAGTTTCTGGGGTGCAAGTAGTGTGGACTTCTTGCACTTGCCTATATGCATCACCTATTCAGAGCATTAATTATTCTGGGGTGTGTCAGTGTGTGGATAGTCTCAGTTTGGATTGAGAATGCCCTACTTTGCTTTAGCTAACAATAGGCTAATTATTTTGTTAAACAGCTTTGGCTGAGTTATAATGAAGGATATACTGACTTGCACAAGATAATTGCAGTTATGAATTAAAGATGTCTTTATTTGATTTGTTTGTTTATGTGGATATGCTCTTACTGCTGTTTATAAGCCCCAATACAGAACTTGGATTACGAAGGCTTTTGTGATCAATATTTATTTAAAGAAAAAAAAACCCTGACAAAATACAGGCAGCTTTATGGTGTGTAGCCAAGCCTCGTTTTCACTGCAGTTTTCCTCTGGACGAAGTCATTTATAATTAATTAGGCAAAGAGTGTTTAAGGAAAACAAATACCCAAGGATAGAGTCAGACGTGTGTGCGCATTGATGGCTGTAAGTAAAGTAGAAATACTGTCTTAGTAAATGCAAAGCCTCACATTCACAGTGAAGTTGTGTGCAGCTTATATTAAGCCAAGTAGCCTTAATTAGCTCCGCTTATTGGGAGTAATGTGGCCCTAATATGAATTAATGGGAAGAGACTGGAAAGATGATGGGGGAAGTGCTCTGTGTAGCTTTGTTTTGTGAGATGCCTTCTGTACCAATTTGCTGAAAATGTACGTCTTTATTTCTAATCACAGCGACTGACTCTGCTGCTAAAATACCTCACCATGTTGTATTCGGATATTAGACTTCTCTGAAACTAAATGAAAACATTTCTGAGTGTAGAGGAACATGCAACTATTTGCCTTTTTCCAGATTTTTCTCTTCAGCAACAAATCATTGATGTTACTCTTTAACTTCCAAACTGAAAATCCAAGCGCTTACATGGTTTTTTGTTTTGCTTTTCAGATTGTTTCAAGAAAAAATCCAGAGGATGTCCAGGAGGTAACAGCTTAAACTTGTGCAAATGTCTTTGTGTATCATACTATGCCTTTTGAAGCATCTTTGATGTAATTTAGCAATTTCTGTCTGTTTTGTCATTGCAATAGAGCAAACAGTTTTTTTGTATGTTTCCATTTGTCTTTAGCTTTCATAGTTGAAAACAGTAGCTAGTGTAACATGTTGCAATTCTGCCCTCAGTGATGAATTGTGACTTGAAACAAAGTCTTAGGGAGTAAAGTGTCTTTTGATGACGAAACTGCTTTGATAACTTTGCAAGCTCTTTTCTCAGGGCTGGAATTGGCAAATTGATGGTTACTTAACTCCTACTGGAAAAATTAGAGATCAGTCCACAATCCAAGTCTTAGGTCTCAGCTGTAGGTACTCTTTTCCTCTTTAACCAATACTTCACTGAAAAGCCTACATCATTACTGTCTATTAGTGAAGAGAGAAAATGAAGGAGCGTAGGAGCAGTTGAGAGAGATTAGGCCGTAAGTCATATATTATGTCTCTCTCTCTGAGGCTCCTTAAGTATTTTCCAGTGATACACTTTGATAAAACTTTAAAATTGCTTATTCTGCCTCTTCCAAAAAGGCTTTGAATAAGGTTCTGCTGTATTCTTGTGCCTCTTTAATACCTCAAAAGACTGCCATGATCCATTCTATTGAGACAAAAAAAATACATCATTTCTGTATGGGTTATGGTGTGGTTTTTTTTTTTTTTTTTTTTAGATTGAAAAACTTATTTTTCCCTCTTGATTTCTTCTGGACTGATGACTTGACATTGATACTATTTTACTATGTACGTGCAAAATCTTCCTTCAAAAGCACAACCTTATGGCTTTTCAGACATTATGTAACATATGCATATGTTCAATTTCTGGTGCAGTCTCTTACTACAGTTGAGGAGAACCTGGATAGTTGATGAAAGAAGAGCCCATAAATGAATTCATTGCATCTCTGTGTGGTCAAACATGAGTTACTGATTAGTGGCTTGGCAGAGGTGAGAATTGGCTAATACACCTAATGTCCCTTTGTTGCATCCTTCTTTGAAATCTTGAGACTCAGACAAACATGAGCATTCATGCTTTTTGCATTTTTTTAAATCTCTATAAGATTAAAATATCCTGTCAGAATCAGAGATGATCATGGATCTAGTTTTAGAACTGCATTACTGTAGTTTGTAGCTTGATGTTCACCTTTTCCAGGGAGATTCCTGAATTGAACCTATTCATGAGCACATTCTACCATTACCTTAATCTTCATTTGTGGGAAAAACACTTTATAGCAGCTGTTGATGAGCCATTCATCAGAAAAATATATTGTAAGTGTCTTTCAGCTAGAGTATTGCATGAATGTATGTTAAGTAGTTTTGAAACAATAGCAAAACTGTGTCTTTTAGTCATATGCTTTGGTTGTTGCTTTGATCTGTGGCTGTAGGTTAGCCATGCAGGATTCCACAAACTCTAGTCTGCAAGAAGACATAAATGTGCTATGAACTTGTTGATGATTGCCCTTTTCCACCCTTCATTCTATCAAATTAATTATTTTGCATGTGATAACATGTTAGGTGTGGTATGATTCTTTTATAAGCAAGCATCTGAAAGTACCTAGTTATTAAAAGGAATATCCTAGATGGTAGTTGCCATGAGGGTGAATTGTAGTCAGAAAACCACGTATATTGAGAGCTGTTCTGTTATGCTGGCTTCCTGTGATAGCAAAAGAATACCTCAGTTTTCCAGAATGCTCAATTAGAAATTCGATAGACAAAATTTTGTGCACACAACCACCCTGTTGCTTTACGATCCGTCTCATGCAATCCCCTTCCTGCGCCCGTGTAGGACCACTTAGCTGTGCCTGCCTACTCAGTGAGAAGTCTCTTTTAATGTCACTGCTGTGATGTTAATACATACATTACATATGTACAACTGTACATAAGGCTGTGTACTGTGACCTCAACTCGCCAGTTTTGTCACCTCTTTTAACTGCCCTTTGGGATACAAGCCTTTAATACAACATTTCTCCCACAGCAGCCAATTACAATTCAGGATAACCTCAACTGTTGTTGCTGGGAGAGGAAGGAAGATCACCTTGTAAGGGCTTTCTTCTCAAAAGGATGAAAGATGTTAACATGAAGTTGTATGTGGAGGAGTTAATAGATACATAAAGGCTGGCAGACTTAACTTTAATTTCCTTGCTTCTGGGGATGGATGGTGGCAACATGGAGTGTGAGACAATTGTATCTAGGGTAGTCTTGTGGGTTTTTTCCTCTTATTCAGGGAGGAGAAAGGGTTATTCATTGTGGAACAGATGAGTTGCGTGAATTAATAGAGATCTACTGGCTCTAGCCGTGACAAGCACCTTATTGCATTACAAGTCTAACATATGTTTTATGATATACTTGCTGTGCTTCGTTGGGCCTCAAAGTACAACATGTCCTTCCTCCAAATCTGATTTCTAACGAGCATGTTAGAGTGGGAACTTTGCTAACTTTGCTGAGCCACATGCATGCAAAGGCATGATTTCCATGAGCTTGTGAGAAATGTTTTAGGATGACCTTGACTGCTTTTGCTATGCAGGCTACTTATGGATATTTATTTTTTTTCTCTTGGCTATCAGGAGATCACTTGCAGCAGTAAAAAATGGTAGTTTTTTAGTGGAATAGTTTTTTAGTCTCATGCTCTTATTTTCTGGCAGCTTTTCACAAAGTCTCTAAGTACTGACAATACAGTAGCTTAATGTTTCAAGACTTCACTGTCTTAAAAATTTTTATGTTCTATATGCACACTGCTCAAGAAATAATTTTAAAAAACACAAACCCCTTCCAAAACTCTAACAAAACAACAAAAAAATCCTTCTACAATTAAACCTTTTACTTGGCTCTAAATCTGGTTTGCTTGAAAAAAGTAATTTTTCAGTTATGATCACTCATGAGAAGGCAACCTATTAAATCAGTCAGAAATATTTGGAATCTTTTAAATTGTGGTTAGTTGTATTAAGTTAATTGAGATGGTTGACTGATGGAACATTGGAATCAGCTCTTGACTTCATTGCAGTCTCTTCTCTCTTCGCTCCCCCATCCTGTTCTACTGTAATCATTTTACGTTACTGTTGAGGCTTATTATGATGGCTTAGTGAGTCTGATCAAAAACGAGCCCAAGATATAAAATGTCTATGTTCGTTTTTTCATCCTGATAGCAAACCTGTTAGCAGTTGCTCAGTTCTTTCCCTAGCCTGATTTTCCTATTGGGTTCTCCTCCTTTCTTGAATGGAAAGAATAAAAAGAATGAGGTGGAAGAAGGATAAGGTAGGTACCTGGCTGGGAGATGACTACTTCCTTCCGGAAAGAATGGATCAGGAAAAGCTGGTGTAATGAACCAATGCTCTCTTTGCATTCCTGAAGTTGGAGATTTTGTCTAGATTGCAAAGGAACATACTCAATTTTTGATCAGCATTAGTAGTAATAAAGCATTTAAAATGTGAGCTTGCATTTACACCTGATCAGCATTTTATATAAATCATGGGCTGGTTTGTAGTCCTGGGAGCTTAATGTGCTGTCCTTAAGAATCCCTTATTCGTATTGATTTCTCTTCCTTCATTTTCTCTTTTGCTGTTGTGTCTCTTCCCCATACCTGCAGCTGTGCCAAGCACAGCATGCTGTTGAGCGTTGGATAGTGCAACACTACTACGGCATTTTTTCTTCTCTTAGTGGCTCCCCATGTAGCTCTGGATCTAGTGTGACTGAAACAGTTCTGCCTTTGCCCTCTCTGTTTCCTTGTTTCAGCTTTTACTTAATATTTTTTTCTATGCACTGTAGTCTTGTTAGCCAAAATAGGGTTTGGGGGCAGAAAATGACCATTTTTTAATGGGTGTTACAGTTGTTCGTTTTTGTTAAATGTACTTGCTGAAGGTAGTTGTCCGATTTGCTTAAAAAAATGCATTTGTGGTGTGATGCAATGTGAACAATGAACGCACTAATACTTCTCTCCCCTTTCTCTGCTTCAGATAGTCGTTTGGAAGAGATACAGTGACTTTAAGAAACTGCACAAAGATCTCTGGCAAATTCATAAAAACCTATGCAGACATACAGAACTCTTTCCACCTTTTGCCAAAGCGATAGTATTTGGTAAGCATAATTTCTTCCTCACTTGCTGAAATTCTTTGGTAACTCAGTATCTATAAATATATCATTGTGCAGCTGCATCGGACTCTTCTGTGTGCTTTTTACTACTCAACTTTTTGGTTTGTTGTGTCTTACTTGTAGGTATCATAGCTTGATACTTCTATTTATTTTTTTGAACAGGGGTAGTTATGTCCTTGCTTCCATGTTAGAGATATTAGCTCAAATATTTATTGATGTATTGTATCTTTACAACATACATTCCCTGTTTTCAGGAGCATAAAATCTGTATTAGCTTTGTAAACAGCAATTGAACAGTGAACAAAGATTTTCATGTATGAACTGTCTGATTTTTAGTGAGGAGTTATAGTAAAATATCAAGTGGTTGGTGCAGAAAAGAATTTTTTGTTTTAGGAATTTGATTGTAATGATCAATTCTATCTAGCTAGGCTTTTGAGATCAGTTTGACATATAGCAGTTAACTATTTCACCAAAACAACCCGTAAGAGGATTGTGACTCTACATGAGAAATACATGGCAAAAAGTCATTAGCTCTTAAAAGCCAAAGATCTTAACTTAATCCTGATGTATATGTCATCATGAAGGAGCTATAGGTGGACTTTCAGTGAAGTGGTATGACTCCATATAGAACTCTACCTACCACACTTTTTTTAGTAGTGTGTTGTGTTTATAAAATAAATGGTGGGCTCTTTTTTTTTTTTTTAGCACATGTTCTTTGTGTTCAGCACAAACTGTTGCTGTTTTTTGGTATGCATATATATCACACAATATCCAGTGGGTTTTTAAGCATTTTTCAATGTGTCTAGCACGTTTGGTGTCTTTTTTGCATGCATCTACCACATGCTTTGTGACTGTTTCTTAGATGTTTCTAAGGTGGTGTTAACTGTCCGGAATGGGTTTGGTGCTTCATGGTGTGCATCTACCATGTGCTTTGGAGCCTTTTTTCCAAGCATTTTAACTTTTTTTAGGTGTCCAGCAAGTGTTTGGCATTTCTTTGCATGCATCTACCATGCGCTCTTGGTTTGGTTTTGGGTGAGCTTTTTGGTTTCTGAAGTGCTTTTGTGGTTACTCAGGCATTTCTGTGGCATTTGTAAGTTGTACTGTATTATTCTTTTTAAAGCATCTGGCCTGTGTTTATGCTTTTTTCTGGTGTGCACCTACTGTGGTGTTTGGTGTGTTTTGGCATGCATCTCCCACGTGCTCTTCTTTTTTTAAATTATTTTATTTTTTTTCCTGGGCAAGGTTTCTGATGTGGATTTTGAGCATTTTTTTGTTGTGCTTTTTGGTTCTTAAGGCATGGCTGTGGTAGTCTTTGTGTCCAGGATTTCTTCGGTGTTTTTTTCGTGTGCGTTTACCACATGATTTTCTGCGGGTTTATAAGTGTCCAGCATGTTTGGCCTTTTTTTGGCATGCATCTACCACTTACTTTTTGAGGGTTTCTAAGGCATTTCTAAGGTTTTGCTGACAGTCCAAAATGTGTTTGGTGCTTTTTGGTGTGCATCTACCATATGCTCTTTTTTGGTGTGGATGTTGGCAGGCTTTTCAGTCTCTAACACGTTTTTGGGGTTACTAAGGCATTTCCATAGTGTTTACAAGTACAGTTTTTCTTTTTTTAAGCATCCAGCCTGTGGCTGGTGTTTTGTGGTTTGGTTTTTTTTGTATGTACCTTGTGTGGTTTTGAGCATCCAGCATGTTTGGTGTTTTCCGGCAAACATCTACTATGTGCTCTTTTCTTTGGCAAGGTTGCTCGTGTGAATTCTGTGCTGCTTTTGGCATGCTTTTTGGTTCCTAAGGCATTGCTGTGGCGTGGTTTGTTGTTTGGGTTGGTTTTTTTTGTGTCCAGCATTTCTTAGGTATAGCTTTTTTCCTGCATATACCGTATCATTTTCAGTGGGCTTTTAAGCATTTTTTTTAGTGTGTCCAGCATGTTTGGTGTTTGTTTGGCATGCATCTACCGTGTGCTTTGTGAGTGCTTCTGAGGCATTTCTAAGGCATTGCTAACTGTGCAGAATGGGTTTGGTGCTGCTTTTTACTGTGTGTTTTTTTTTTTTTAAGTGTCCAACATGTGTTAGACATTTCCTTGCATGCATCTACCGTGTGCAATTATTGGGCATTTTAATGGTTTTTTAAGCATCCAACATGTTTGGTGGTTTTTTGGCATGAGTCTACCACCTGCTCTTTTTGATGTGTTTTTTGGCAGGCTTCTAAGGCGTTTTTGGTGGACTTTTTGGTTTGAGGTGTTTTTGGGGTTACTAAGGCATTTCCATGGAGTTTACAAGTTGTTCTTGTGTTTGTGTTTTTTGTGGGTTTTTTTTGTGGTTTTTTTTTTGTTGTTTTTTTTTTTTTTTTTTTTTTTTAGCATCCAGCCTGTGTTATGTTTTTTTATATGGACTTTGCATGGTGTTTAGCGTCTAGCAGGTTTGGTGTTTTCTGGCATGCATCTACTATGTGCTCTCTTTTTTGGCAAGGTTTCTCGTGTGGATTTGGGGCATTTTACATGTGGTTTTAGTTCCTAGGGTGTGGCTACGATGTTATTTCTGTCCAGGATTTCTTTGGTGGTATTTTTTTGTGTACATGTACTGCATGATTTTCAAGGGTTTTCAAGGGTTTCAAGGGTTATTCAGCATTTTTTTCTGTCCAGTATATTTGGTGTTTTTTTAGCATGCATCTAGCACATGCAATTATTGGGCATTTTAACGGGTTTTTAAGCTTCTGAGGTGTTTGGCATTTTTTTTTGGCATGAGTCTACCATGTGGTCTTTTTTTTGGTGTGGTTTTTGGGAAGGCTTTTCAGTGTCTAAGGTGTTTTGGGGTTATTAAGGCCTTTCTGTGGTGTTTACAAGTTGTTTTAGTGTGCTGGTTGTTGTTGTTGTTGGTGTGTGTTGTTTTTTATTTTTTTTTTTTGGGTTGTTAATGTTTCAGCCTGTGTTTTTCATTTTTGTATGCACCTTGCGTGGTGTTTAGTGTCCAGCCCGTTTGGCATTTTTTTGAATGCATCTACCATGTGCTCTTTTTTTGGCAAGGATTCTGGTGTGGATTTCGCATGTTTTCTTGGTGTGGGTTTTTGTTCAAGTGTTGCCACACCGTGTTTTACATTGCTGCCATGGTGTTTTGAGCATCCAGCATGTTTGGCGTTTTTTGGCATGCATCTCCCATGCGCTCTTTTTTTTGCCAAGGTTTTTGCACCTTTTTTTTTTTTAATTTTTTTGTTTGTTTGTTTCTGAGGCATCGCTGCGGTGTTGTTTTTCATTGCCATGTTGTTTCTAACGTTTTGGTGGATTTTTAAATATAAAACACACAGCATTTTTTTTGCTGTGCATCCATGACATGCTTTTAAGTGTTTTTAGCATCCAGCATGGGTTTTGCTTTTTTTTTTTTCCATCCTGCTACTACATGCTTTTTTGTGTTTTTTTTTTTTTTCCCCACATTGTTTTAGCATTTTTAATGTTCAGCATGTTTGGTGGTTTTTGGTATGTATGTAGAGCATGCTTATGTGTGTATTTGCATGTTTTCCATGCACTGTGCCTGTTTTTCATGTTTATTGTCATACATGTTCTTGCATGTTTTTTCCATGTGTTGTGCATGTTTTAGCATTCAGCCACTGTTTGGTGTGTTTTGGCATGCATCTAGCTCCAATTTTTGCAGGTTTTGTGTGTAGCATTTTTAGCAGTTTTAGCCCTGTTGGGCATGCATATAGAGTGTATTTTCCCCCCATTTTTTCTCTTTGTCTTGTGTTAGCATGTTTTAGCATCCAGCCTATGTTTTGCATTCTTTGGCATGCGTCTATTGCATGCTTTTGCATGTTATTCTCCTGTGCCACAATTTTAGTGAGTTTTAGTGTGTGGTATGCTTTTGGTGGTTTTTGGCATGTATCTACCACGTTTCACATGGAAAAATGTGCAAAAACATTTTTAGCATTTTTGCATGCTCTTAGCATAAGCTTTTGTGCAATTTTGTGTGCCCTAGCATTTTTTCATGGTTTTTCTGCATTTTTAGTTTTTTGTTGTTGTTGTTGTGTGGTGATTTTTCTTTTTTTTTTTGTCGTTGTAGTGTTTGGGTTTTTTTTTTTATATTCTACTTTTTTGGGTGTATTATGGTTTTTGGCACATGTTTTTTGGTGTTTACTATTACTTTGGGATAGTCAAGCCTGTCATTTTGGAAAGTGCCAAAACTGAGGTTGCTTAGTCAGCCTTTTTTCCACCACTTTGTGTGACAGCACTATAATACTGCCCGGGGTTATAGTTCTGTAGTGGTATTTGCGGGCCCTCCTTTGCCTTGAGTGCCAGAGAAACTGCATGAAACTCCCCTGGAGACAAAACCTCAGCCTGGAAAGCCCAAATTTTCCTTTCCATGTTTCAGAACCAAATACTGCCACTTGTAATTTTTGCTGCTTAGTGTTTGTTTTTGATGACTACTGCATGTAGGCATGGCACTGAGATGCTTTAAAGAATACACTAACATAAACAACTTTGAACAAGTTGAAGTTAATTTATAACCCAGGTCCAGTCTGCCCCTACAGCTTTAGGGGAGCCCTTGACTTAACCCCTTATTATTTGGACCAGCTAAGTGAGAGGCAAGGAAGCTGGACTCTGATGCAGATTTCATGGCTCTCTGCGCAGAGCTCTGTAAAATTACTAGTTTAAATTGTCTTTCACATCAGCTAAATTGTATCCAACTTTTATGTAATTTTATTTTTGCTTATTTATGAAGTTGGAAGTGGGGTAAGTTTCGGTGCTATGTCAGAATTTGTGCACTAATGGTTAAATAGAGAATGTAGTACTAGTTTCATCCTGAGATCATTTTATATCTGATTTACAGAGTAGATTGCTCACTGGACAAATTACTTACAAAGCTAATATTTGCAAAGCATAATTTAATTTCAGGTAGAAGATAGGGTAGCTATTCATAGGGGAGGAAAGAGAGGGTTAAAGAAAAAAAGAAAATCAGGGTGGAAGAGAATACAGGCTTCTAATATCTTAAAAAAATTTAAATTGCCAGAAATGCAAATCAGCTGTTTTTACACTAGCTCTGTAATCAAGGGAAGAATTGAGTGAAATCCCTTCTGAAAGACATCCTTCTTCTATTGTATATGGTGAACAAAAGTGACTGCAATGTACATTGTAAGAGAAGGAAATCTACAGAAACATTCAATGTAGTTATTTACAAAAAAGGTCTTTGAAATTAAAACTAAACCAAAATAAACCCCAATACATTTGAATGAAGCTGAGCCAGGGAAGAATACAGGAAAGAGGAAGTAATGTAAAAACAAATTTTAAATGGCTGGTATATAGCTGAAAGGAACAGAAATGTCTGACTCTTCAATTCAAGAATTATTTTTCTATTTAAAGCTTAAAATTTTACTGTGTATCCTTCCCCCTCACTTATAGATTTATTAAGTGCTGTGTGTTTTATTTTAATTGAAAGCATTTATCTTCAGATCAGTCCTAGTATTTTTTGTACTAGAGGAAAAATGTAATCTTAGTAGATTTTGAGTTTTTGACAAACTTGTGTTCAGTCTCATTCAGTTAGTGGTAAGCTGCAAGGTCCATCTCTATTTTTAATGGAGCATTTTTGCAGTGTTTCTTCCCTGCCATGATGTTCCACTTGTGGCAGCTTTTAAACTAGTTACTAATTAGCATTGCCAGTAGTTGCTGGCAACTTGTTGATTGGTGGGGGGTGGGGGGTATGTGTGTTTTAAATAATGTATACATATTGTTTTGCGGAGAGTACACTTTACAAAATGAGCATTGGTAGTTCTGACAGTTGAACTTGTAGTAGAAGTACTAAACCTGAGCAGAATCTCAAGTGCAGCATTCAGAGTTTCAGGAGATGGTGTGGAGAACTGAGATGTATTTAAAAACGAATGGGTCATGCTGTGCTTCTGTGTTTCATGCAACGAAAGACTTGCCACATCTGCAGAACTGTATGGCATTGCACATTTTACATCACAGGTTTTGATAATTATAATGTGCAAGTGCATGTACTTTTATGCTGCTACAGTAGAGCTGCTCATATCAAAGCATGAAACTTGTTATGGGTGGGAAAAAGAAATAATCTCACTTTTTCTGTACTTCACTTGAACCTTTTCCACTCATCTTATAGAGAAAACATAACCAACTTGAGCATGGGAATGTAAAATGTCCTAACAGATCCAGCTGTGAAAACTTCTCTGAATTGCTATGCAGCAATTATGATACCTATTTCTGGGAAGTGATTACTCTCCTACCCTAATATGCATGAACATAATTTCTTCAGTATTTTCAAACTACTTTTTTTCTGTTCGACACTTCAAGTATTCCCATATGTTGGCTATACATGGCATTTTACCAAAATACTGTTAAATCTGTACTCAGCATGTCTTGTATCTAATAACAGCAGAAATGTACTCCAGTATAAAAAATACCCCACCCACCCCACCCCCCTAACAAAAAGAAACCAAAAAACCACAGATATTGATAACTTGCTAGCGGTGAGTCAGGAAGATGATTCACAATATAAAACTCAGATAAGGATACTTTTTGAATTTGAAAATACCGAATGAAGTAGCATATTTAAGAATTGGATGTCATGTACAGTTGTAAGTCTTGTGAGAAACTGAATCATGTACACAAACCTTGCTAGGTGTTTTATTGTTCAGATCTGCTCCACAAAATGAATTGTAGATTCTCTTTCCAGGAATTTACATTTGGTTTCCATGTATGTAAGAAATTTTGAATGGATCATTGCTGGAGGAATAGCAGAATGGTGCTAATGCATTTGTTATATGCTAGAGATTCTAGCTGACACTTCCTAAAACCCTGGAAAGACATGATCCCTGTAATGAAGTTCCCATGTGTCTGAGAGATGTAAAGAATAGTGGAAACAACATTGATTTAGATGCAGGAAGACTTACTGACAGAAATGTTTGGAGAGTCAGCTGGGTTTCTAAGCACCTTTGAACATCTGGTTGAGAAGGGTGATAACGAAAGTGTTGAGCAATACAATGTTGCTTGAAAGTATGAAAGAAGGGAGAGGGAGAAGGAGTTAGGCAGGGTTGGCTGGGAATGAAACTGCCAGCAAGGTGCCCGATAATCTGTGAACAAACCAGTACTGAATTATGTTCTTCCTTCTCCCAAAGTCCTCTAGTTCTGCAAGTAGTTGTCCTGGTAGTGTATCATGATGCTGATGAGCTGGAAAATGTGACAGTGACTAATGTTTCAACGGCTCTGTTCAAACATGCATTTTTTAAATTTTTTTTTTTTAGCTCAGCTTCCTAAGAAAATAAGGCTTATGTAATTGTGCTGTCAGAAAGTCAAACTTCTTACTCATGTGGCTAATATCAGCTAAATTTGAGAGGGAAGGTGGTTGCAAACGTAATTACATTTCTGCGAAGTCTGTGAAATGGCAGCTGAGTAAGAAGAGAGTGTGTGCTGTGGTGCTTCCAAGGGCCAGGCAGGCTCAGCTCATACCCGTGAATTTGCAGCTGCCTGGACAATCAGTGAACGTGTGCTGGTCAGCCTGTCAGCGCTGGTCCTGACATGTCCTGTCTGGTGCCCAGTGGAAATATTAAGAAGATGTGGATGCGGAAAATTATTTTTTATGGGGTTTGATGACAGAGTAGATTGGGGAGAGAAAGATCCCTGGGAAACCAGGAAAAATGTCTTATAGAACTACTTGCTTTGCAAAAGTTACCTGTTTCTGGCCTTGTTCGGTGTTTACTTCATTGCACTTGATTTTCTGTTTCATTATAAGAGTGTTCATGTTATTTTGTAGGTTCATTTAACTGGCCTATGCTGCTGTGCTTTGCTGAGGGAGGTTGTTTTTTCATGATGTTCTATTTTGTGTGGAATGAAGCAAAAGCCCTAATGCACCACCAGTGTTGCTCTGAAGACATAGGAAGTTTGATGTGCAGTTTAACAGAGCCTGATTTCAGTGTTACCACTCAATGTGGTAGCATTGCCTTTGCCTTCTTTCTGCTTGCTTATTGCTCACTCTTTTGTATGGCTGCTAAAGTTTGTACAGCTGAAAGGGCAGGGTGAACAAGTCACGGAACTGATCCAGCTGAAAATTAGCCCAATGATGTCTTTCCTTTCCTTTCATGGAAAAATAACCTCCAAAAGCTTTGTTTGTGATCTTGTGAGTATGTGTGTGTCTTTCTAGTTTTATTTTCTTTTTTCCGGTACCACATGGGCAGGAGCTATTTACTTGAAGAATTTCTGGAAAGAATCCTGCTTTGATACTTTCTTCTGGGATTATTTTTTTGCTTGCACTGAGTATAAATGAATTTTGCTTCTGTATTCAATGTTTCTTTTGTCCTCTTCAAAGGTTAATGCCACAGAGCTGTCACAGGTGGTTCTTATTTTTCTGGTCATGCTGTTACAGCAATACTGTTTCTTGAACTTGTCTTCCCAGTCCTTTTTTTCCCTCTGTATAGCTGTTCCAGTATCTGTTTCATTCTCCTCCAATTATTACTGTTAACCTCTGCCCTTTTCCTTTTGTAAACTTGTAACTGTTTCAACAACAAAGTGATGTTGATATGAAAAGCTAAAATAAGTTGTGTGCAATTGTGAAGAATGTGAATTTAAGGTAGCAATCCAAGGGTTTTCTCCTGAGAAGCAAATCTCTTCAGGTGAACTGTGGGATTGTTTTTTTAAATATGTTTTTTCTAATTGGAATGTCTTGGGTGCTGGGTATGGAAAAGGGAAGGGTCATGCATTTTAGTAAATGAGCTGCTTCCTAGCTCTGCTTACCTCAGGGAGATGAGACCCTGTCTGTATGGAACTACTTCAGAGGAAAGCTTCAGTGCCTGGTAGCAGGGCTTCACTATCTCCCCTATACTTTGTCTCCTCCATAAATGGCACCTTGGAATTGAGGATCTGTTTGGGGGCTTTTAGCAATACTTCATTTACTATCTGCTCATACTGTGCGTTGTTCTTGAGAATACGTGAAGATTGCTCAGCTCCTTACAGGATTTGGGCCGTAATCAAGGCTGACACTGAGTGGCATATTGTCAAATTGTGCAAGTATCATTTATTGTTAGATAACACTGGACATCCGTTAGTGTCTCTTGGCTAATCAAGACTGTTGCCTCACATATTCTTACGATGAGAGGGCAAAGGATTCTTGTTGTAGCTGCCAGCTTTCATCATCCGAGTGGATTGCAGAAGACGGGACTCTAGGGACAATTGAGAATAGGAAGTTTGAAGATTTGCTATGTTCTCCTGAAGCATTGGAATGACTTTCGTAGACTCAGGGCGTTGTCTCCAGAAGGTTGCTTTTGTCTTGGTTTTTTTTTTGTGGTAGTTATTATTGCAAAATAAATGTGTAGTTTTTTCTAAAACTGTAAATCTATGTGTCTGTTCCAGGGCGATTTGATGAAACTGTGATAGAAGAAAGAAGGCAATGTGCTGAAGATTTGTTGCAGTTTTCTGCCAATATCCCTGCTCTCTATAACAGCAAACAGCTTGAAGAGTTTTTTAAGGTTTGTTAGTATTTGCAGAAGTATTTGCTTCTTACTGATACGAATAAAGTATAGTGCTGATTCTGTTCTACTTTATAAACTGCGGAGTGACAGTGAGCTGATCTGACATGTTTTGTGAAGTGACTGGGAGTTTTCCATTCACTCTAGAAATGTGGCTTTAAAAAAACCCCTGTGCCACACCTCTACAAAGTGGGAAGTTTTACAGGAACTTTGGGTGAAGGGATTTAGAGTTTGTTTATTGAATGATGAGCAAAACCTGTGATGTTAAATTCAGGGGTTCAGTGGGGAAGTAATAAAAATATTGTTACTGTTTCTATACTTCATGTAGATGTTTATAGTTTCCAACCAAAGGAAGGAAGACTGTCTAGACTCTTCTTATGGCCTGTTATGGATTCAGGTCCGTGATAACAAATTTGGCATATAACTAGTCAAATGTGCTGCTTGTACAGTGTGGTGAGAACCACTCTCCAAAACATATTTCAGGACAATATATTGGTTCAGACTTCGTCTTTATTACATCTGAAGCAGTTTGTTTTCAATAGTTCCTTCAAACCTCTTTATTTTCAGTAGCTTAGTCCAACATTCTGCAAACACAGGAGCATAAATCTACATGTAAACATGATGGTAACTCCCTGGAATTAAGGAAATGCTCATCTGGCTGAGGTGGGACTTAAGTGTATTAATGTGTTAAGTATGTTTAAATGATACATTTGTAAAAGCAAAATTACAGCAAAGCTTAAAAATCTTCACTTGTGTTCATGATGCAGTGATGCAGTTATTGCAGAGTTCTTTAAAATACTTGAAATAATTTTCTTTAAGCTTTGGTGGCAAGAATGAGTGGGAGACTGAGTTAGAATATTTGACTTTTCAGTTTATTTGCATTTGTGCTTTTTCAGTTCTTTGGAAATACTTTTGTGGTTTTGGGTATTTGTTCAGACTTCTCTTCCCCTCCTTTGCTTAACAAAAGTATTAGTTTTAGCCTTCCAGTGGACCTTTTCTGGCTTTGCAGGGGAATGAATAAAACTAGAAAGACATTATTTTTTGTGGGAGCAAGTATATCTACAAGGGGAGTTATGCAAGTTCAATAATTAGGGCTCACTTGTTAGCTGATGTTGTGTCATGTTTTCCTCTAAGAAAGCCTTAGGTTTTGATCAGTCACCAGCTCAGACCATGTCCTTTAGCTCTGCTCACAGGTGGTTTTGTTCCTTTTCAGATTTTTTGTGCAAATAGCAATGGAGAGAGAGACTTGAACAATGAAGTCTTAGAAACAACTGAAGGGAGTGCTCTGTGTATCTATGTACTATAAACTCCAGAAAAATGTGCTGGCTAGTGTGAAAATGCACCAGGCTAGTTCAAGACAGGTTAGCAATGCCCATTTATAACACTGCCTTGGAAATGGTGCAGTTTCTATTAAAGTTGCATGGAAAGTGTGCACCTGAGATGCGAAGCAGAAATTAAAAAAGACCAAAATGTTTAGGTGCTTTCTAGAGCAAGTAAGTGTCCCTATTGTTACTTCACTTACCTTTGATTCCTTTCAGGCTTGGGAGGGAATGATGTCTTCCTTATATGCCAGCATGGCCTTGTCTTCCCTGTTTGTCCAGGCTCGACTACAACTGAACTCAAGATAGTGGGTCATGGGTGGGAGACTAGTCTGATGGACTAACACTCCTGCGTGAGGGACTTGCTGAGTTTGGGAACACCACTGAAGGGCACAGACTGTAGGTACCACAAGAGAGCAGGAGCATTGCTGTTCTCTCTCTGTTACACTCTGGGTTTTGCAGGCAGACCTGCTGCAGCCTGTATGGTTCAGGACTCTGAAGCTGCAGTAGGCTAACTGTTTAGA
The DNA here is from genome assembly GCF_000737465.1 of Haliaeetus leucocephalus. Taxonomy (NCBI): domain Eukaryota; kingdom Metazoa; phylum Chordata; class Aves; order Accipitriformes; family Accipitridae; genus Haliaeetus; species Haliaeetus leucocephalus. Next base: position 1,414,715 of record NW_010972962.1, on the reverse strand, counting down.
TACCTAGACTGTCTGTGGCAACCAAACTAAAAGACCTTGTTTAATTTTGCAGGCTTATATAGTTTAATTAAATGCATTAACTCTAAAGTAATGGAGCATTCACTGATGAGGAAATTTAGTTTTGACTATCACTTCTATATAATGAGGCTTTCCATAGAGTACAGCAGCTAAATAATTCCTCTCCCTCTTTCTTTTTAGGGTGGAGAGGTGCATGATGGGTCTGAACTGATTGGTCCTGTTGAGCCTCTGTCCGATTCTTTGACTGACAACCTGTCTGACTGCAGCTCCGAAGGTTTGCTTTCTTTTCTCATGTAACCTTGTAGCGTGATCTGTTTTAAAGCAGCACGTAAATGACAAGTGCCATATTTGTAGGAGTATTGGCATCCAGTTTCTGTTTGCTTGGTATGACAGAAATGCTGGAGCTGGGATTAACGAAAGAGAAGTTGGGCTCAGCAGAGCTCTATCTGCACTGCTGGAAGTTTGCTTCCAACAGGAAGTTTTCTGGGAGTTTGTCTGGTCTATTCTAGAAGTCCTAGTGCTCTATTGCTCAAAAAGAACTGCTTTTGGTGCTAACTGAACTGAACCCTCTGGTTTAAATGTACGTAATCCTGCCTGCTTCCAAAACATTGGGCAAACAGCGTGGTAGTGTTTGCTACTAATCATGAACCAAGTCTCAAGCTGTAAAAATTCACAGAGAACTTTAAAACCATTTTGAGTTTGATAAATAAATACAAAGATGACTGAATTTGCCTGGAGCATGAAAAATAGGTCTAAGATTTGAAGTGCCCCATACATTTGAGAAGCTTCTCATTCAGCTGTTCATGCTCTGGGTGTCACCATGCTTCCCGTGCTTAGTAAAATCCGGAAGAGAGTTGGTATTGTATTTTAAAACATAAAGTATGTCTTCTGGATTGAGCATATGGGAGCGGTGAATGTTAAAGCCTTCTGCAGGGCTCGGGGAGACAAGCAAGTTGTTTAAATCTCTTAAGAAAAAATGCTGGCAGTTTTTGTTTGCTAAAAAGAGCTCCCTATTCTTGAAAGTCTGAGAGGTTGTGTGTTAGAGCCAGTGTGTGCTATGTTCATTTGAAAACTGGAAATCCCTTTCTTAACTTGCTTATGTTTTCTGGTTGTGCTATGCCAATGGAAAAGGATGTGCCCCTTTTCCCGTGACTGCATTTTCTTAGCACAGTGTAAAGATGCACATGCTGGCTTGGATACCATGTGTAGAGTAATTTTAGTGGCACTTCACTTGCACTAAATAATAATATAGCTGTAAGGTAGGGTGAGTCAGCCCAAATAAATACTGTGCTAGGGCTTCTTGCCTGCCTCTGGAGGCTGAGCTAGCTTAAGCATCTCTGTGTATAATCATCTGCCAAGTACCATGCAATCTTTTAGATATTTATGTATTTCTGAGTTATGCTTGGGTCCTTGTGACTTATAAGAAATACTCTTCCAACCCTAGAAATTTTCCTTTGGAATTGTCTTACACTCATGCATAAACATACATTATTATAAAACCACTTAAGGTTATTTGGGAGGGTTTTTTTTTCTTAACTGCTGAATTTCCTTTGGTCTTTCTGGCATAGAACGTGCTTTGGTAAAACTCTGCTTGAATAACAAGAACTGCTTGTGTTTTCTAATAGTGGTTGGTTTGTTTGTTTATTTTTTGCTTGAGGTTGTATTACTTGCCATTGGGATCTCTCTGTGTCAGTAACTTTGTGCTTAGTTGTATAATATGTTCTACATGGGCAGTGAGTTTTGCATTTTATTTTGTATGTCTTCTATGATGTTAATGAACTAATGCCCTGACAATATTTTGTTCTGTGAAGGGAAAGGTATAGAGCTGTTTAATTTCAGAGGGTAGTTACGATAAATACCAGTAATTAGTTTTAAAGGGCACTATTTCTGTGAAATCTAACATTCCAGATTCTGACAATGTGCTCACTTTACACTCTGCCTTATAAAAGAAAAAGTGCTTCTAAAAATGCTTAATATGAACATTTCTATTCTTTATTCACGAGGGCCTCATTTTTAGAACAACACCACTTCTTTTATGTAAGATAAAATATTGAAAAGGAAAAAAATGCTGTAAAGTAGAAAAGATCTTTGATACCCTTCTGAATCGTGCTGGAGAGCTTTTAGAGGATACTTACATCAACTATGAGCACAGGATTTCCAGATGCGACTTGTTTTGTGAAGTTATGTTTTCTAAAAATCTATATGTCTTCCAGCTCATATTTTCTTTTTTTGTAAAACAAATGGGGGGGGGGGGGGAGAGACTGGGGACAGAAGGAAACATCTGTCTTTAAGGCCTCTAGATGGCAGTGGCAATACTCGGCTCCGAGTCCTCTCCCTGCCTCTCCTCAGGGCGTCCTGCCTGCATCTAATTTTTCCGAGTCTGATTATTGCAGTTAACTGTGACTAGTTCACTGTGTTAGTTTTTGTGAGCATTCAAGGGCCTCCACGTGGGCACTGTTCGTTCAAGCTGTTGTACTAAGAAGTATCAAACCCATTCCTTAACAGGTGCTGATGTTTGCTTGTAAGGGTGGGTTGTGTTTTCTCACTTTTATCTGTTCTTTTTGGACAAAGTTCATTTTGCAGAAGGTGTGCACATTAATGGTAGAAAATGAAAACTGATGGTAGTAGAAATGGTTTTATACCAGAATAAGCAATAAATATCTTGCTTGTAAATGCAGTTTGGCAGTTCATGCTTTCACAGGAACGTGCTTTTCAAGAGGCCAGGTTACCCAGGTGTTCCACCAATTTTTGGAAACTGCGTTTACTCCTCATATACCCAATGAAATTGCACAAGGCAGAGACAAGTACAGGAATTTATGTTCAATTTCAGCATCATTATACTCATCTAATATTCCTGACAGTCACTGTCTTCCTCTCTGTGTACATGGGATAATGTTCAAATGTCCAACTTCCCCTCCAAAAGTCTTTCTATACCAGTCACCGATTTCTTTCAAGAAATTCACCAGGAAACTCATCTTATTATTCCTGACCCCCTGTTCTCCACCCCGTCCGTCCCCCCCCCGTTCCCCCCCCATTTTACCATGTTCACATTATCTTCCCAGAAGTAAGCATATGAGGTTCAGACTCTTCCTACCCCTAGGGCTGACTGGAAGCCCCATGACCGTGGTTGTGTGGTGCCAGACCTGGACTCTAACCCTGACCTTAAGCAAAGTTTATTAGCTCAGGCTCTGGACCGTGCTAGCTATGTTCATTTCTGGTCAAGTTGGCTGCAACAGAAGAGCAAATGTGGTTTTGTTTGGACTGTAGGGAGGAGAGCTTGGGTCTGTCTAAAATCTGCTGTGTGGATGTGCCCTCATTCATCTGGTCTGGGTGGTCAGCACACCCTTCCCACAGACCCCCAGCTTTTCCATTCGCTCTCTCTGTCTGCACCCTTTGTCAGTCAGCTCTGCTTCCACCTATACATTCCCTAGCTAGCAATTTCTTGTCACTGAGCAAAATAACTTGACTCCTCTAAATGTTATTTCACAAATTCTCAGTCTTCCACACCCAAATTTGACATCGCTGTCCCTAAATTGGGCATGTGAATGGCCCATTATTAATAAGCTAATTAATGAATCTTCTGTCTTCCTCCAACTGCTCTGTTGTGAGGTTGCCTTCTTTCTTGCAGGAATTGGGGCTGCACAGGCAGTTTTCTTCTCTGCGTGGATACCTTGCTTTATGTCCCTCCTCTGCAAAGATCAGGAGCATTGTCTTCCATTCACCCTGTCCCCTCCTCTCAAGTAGTCTTGAGTCACTAAGTATCACAGTCCCTTGCTTTTCAGACGAGTGGCTGGTAATCTGTTCTTCTTTGTGTCTTTTTCCTCTCACTCACGTTAAAGGAACTGCTAGCTTTTAGAAAAGCAATATTTCTACAGTGCATTCTTACTCCTTTTCCATAAATTGTAAACTCCCTCTAAATCTGTAGTTGCAAAATCAGAAGAAATTTCGAGTTAGTTGCCTTTGAGTCAGCTCCTTGCTGCTGCTGCATACTTTTTAAAGATGAGTCGGAACACTTTACCTGGTAATGTGGATAAACTCTTGACTGTCGATAATACAGAAGAGAACAGGCATCAGGTTTTAGCTCAGAATTTACTTTCTCTGTGTGTACAAACAGCTAAATGTCTTGACCTTGTTGCCTGTTTTATTGCCTCAGTGGATACCTGTGCCAAGGTGATAAAACAAACTGCTACTTGATATCCAGGTGGCACTGCCAAATTCGTGGCTCGCTCCATATGTCTCATGCAGGGTACTATTCTGGAATGACATTTTTGAGACTGAAAGCTGGCTTTTTTTTTTTCTTGGTGTGTAGGTCCCAGCTTTGAAGGCTCTCCTGTTTTAAGTCTCCTTAGCTGTAAGTCATCTGAGCAGTGAGAGATAGGGATTAAAGTGCTGCTGCTATTGAAATTAGGTGAGTTGGAGTGCTGAGGTTTGAATTAGCCCCCCCCAAGCAAGCACCTATGTTTTGTTTTTTAACCTCGGAGGCAATGAGAAATGGCAAATCTAATACTACTATCACAATCTTAATGGTGTGTTACCAAATGGATATCCCTGATAGCTGGTCAAAGAGCAGTTTCATATTATGTACTTTTACCTGTAGTAGGGTCATGCCCTTTTATTTTGATGGCAAGCGAACATCTAATCCGTGGTACAAAAGGATGTCAGAAACATTTTTGTCATTCTTGTCCTTTTCAGTTCGAAAGGATTTAAGTGGGCTTGATGATGTGACACTTACGAGCCAATCAGAATGTGGAGGTGAGATCTAGAAGTTGTTTCCGTTACATTTGTGGAATTTAAATTATTAGAAAGTCATAATTATGAGTGAATGCTTTTCATGGATGATAATCCTTACAGAAATGGTATGTGTGTAAAATATCTTTGTTGCCATTTATTTCCAAGTAACGCTGCTAAGTTGCTGTGGTCAGCCTGTGGTAAGTATATGTAATTTTAGCTTATGGCAAATGTAAAATAAAATGTTAGCTCAAATTTTGGTGAAAGAGGTGTAAGCTAATTAATTTTACCACAAGTTAGCAATGAAAGAAGGCTATACATGGTAGATGTGAGTTAGTGCTGCGTGATGCATAAGCTGACAGTAACTGTGTTAATTCAAACTCCTAATTTACTGGGTTTGGGATGCTTCATCTTACTGATTTAAAACAGTATGTTGGGATTTCTTGAAACAATAATTTGGCTCCTGCTGATTGACTTTTCTAATAGCATTCACACAGAAGGGGTTAGTTTTGTAATTTCCTGGAGCCCAACAGTGAGCAGACTTTGAAAGTTTAAGTGGGGTGTTAGGTGTTGGTCTCTTCATTTCCAGTATTAAAATGAAGACCAGTTGCTCTGTGGAGTTTGTAGCTAATTTTAAAAAACATGTTTTTATAGGTACTAAAAAATAATTTTTAAGACAGCTTTACATGCAGGGAATTTCTGTGCACAAAGTCTCAGGAAGCTGCATAAGTGAGAAGAAAGCTAAAATCTTTGGATGGGATAAAGAATTTTGGTGGTTCCTGAGGTATATGAGAAATCTAGAGTAATGCGTGTCTTTCTGACTGTGCTTTTCAGGCTTCTCCAGTGACAGCGACCTGATCTCTCTAACAGTTGATGTAGACTCTCTTGCTGATTTAGATGATGGAATGGCATCCAACCAAAATTCTCCCAGTAGAGCTCTTGGCCTTTGCTTTACTTCTGAACCCCCAGTACAAAGCACAGTGGCACCTCAGCAGGAGTGGAGCAAACCCGAAGGAGAGAGGGAAAGCCATAGTTTGTTTACTGGAAGCTTAAAACCCAAGCCTGGCAAACAAGATTACTTGGAGAAAGCAGGCGAGTTGATAAAACTGGCCTTGAAGAAAGAGGAGGAAGAAGATTATGAAACTGCCTTCAACTTTTATAGAAAGGGGGTTGATCTGCTTCTGGAAGGTGTTCAAGGTATGCATTTTCCCGTTATGTTTGCCTTTGGTTATATGTATTGGGGCATTTCCTTAGTTAACATCAGCTTACTGCATTGCAAAGAGGTGATATGAAATGCAGAATGATGTGTGCTTGCCTTTCATGTGCTTGATAGCTGCTGTGCATGTGAGAGAGAGAGAGAGAGAAATCTTTCTTTCTAAGACTGAATGATAATTTAGGGTCTCATCTTCCAAGTGCCCAGTATATCCTCTTTTGAAATTGCAGCACAACCTTCGACTTGCAGGTAAGTAGCAAAGTGCTCCACTTCTGCCTCTTTCCTTTTTATTACCTAGGCATTAATTAATATGTGGCACTTGCAGCACTGTTGAAACATTATTTAATTTACATGGTTAAGTGAGGATTAATTATCCCCATTTTACGCATGGGGAGAGGCAGACTCAGGTTAACTTCCCAGTCACAACAGGATTAGAACTATTCTTGGCTCACAGCCTCTTGCTTCTTCTGCTAAACTGTTCTCCTTTCCTAGCTAAAGGGTGCATACAAACTTAAATGCCTGCACTGCTAGAGGAGAACAGGATTTTTTTTTTTTCCAGAAGACTTTGGTGTGTCAATATATGTCTGCGAAAGCTGTTGTTGTTAACTGACCAGATGCAACTACATGCAAATTTCTGCGGAGTCTCCTTGCACCTTGTCAGTCAGGGAACAATTTTTTTCTCCTTCCATCTCTAGTTCTTGAGAATCTAGAGTGATAACCTCATATATTTGCATTTTGTCCAACAATGGCTTAAAACTATGAAGGACAGGAAAAGATTTATTCTTTCCTGTAGTGGATTCAGGGTCTGTGTATTGTGCTTCTGTTCCACACAGATCAAATGAGTAAGATTAGAATTGTGGCTTTGTTTGATGGTATATAGCACAGATGCATTATGCTGCTCTAGATCTGAACTTAAATGCTAATGTACCAAAGCACACAGAAGCAGAAGCCTTTGCTACATCTCAGTATGATGCTCAGCAGTGGTCCAGACCCTCTGAACAGTTCTAGGAATGGAAGTTATCTGCTGAGCTGCTTTAACAGGGCCTAGCAAAAAATAACGGATAGGTTACTGACGAAAACTAGAGGTATGGGCCAAGATATGTTGTTCAAAGTGTCTTTTTGGCAAAAGTAAACCCACCTCTTTCTTTCCAAGTCCCAGTGATGTCGGTAGGGTTGCTGCTTTGCTGCTTGTTGTGGCTTTTCAATAGCATCCTATCTTTCCTTGCCCATGTTGTCAAAGTGCTTTTCATTCTTGATGTTGAATGTGCTGGCAGTCCTTCTGTTGGAGAGCCCATCTATTCTTTCTCTGTTAATAGACTTCTTCATAAACCTGTGTGCCATTTAGTTATGGTCTTCTGAAGAATATCCTGTTTCATCATAACCACTTCTGTCTTCTCACTGTCGTGCAAGGCTGCCACGATACAGTTTTAAACTGACAGTTCAAGTTTCAGCTTCAAAAAGCTTTCTTGATTAGACAGTTTCAAACTGTTAGGGCATGAACACAAGTCAGGCTATCGCGCATCATTTGAGCTGCAGTAACTATGCATGCATACTTGAGTTGTGGCAGTGGTTAAACGTGTTGGCTTTGAATCCATGGTAATCCTTATGGTAATATGTTTACCTTGAAGTTGTGAAAAGCTTTTCTTGCATATGTTGGACGTGACTTGCTCGACTGATGCATACTAACTTGTTAAACTAGAGTGGGTTGAGCTTTTTACTTACATTTGCTAACATTTCCTCCTAGTACTTTTGGTTCTTTGCTGTTGACTAGCTACTCATCCAGCTACCTCAGATGACTGCTAATCCTTTCCTTTTGCCCACTGGTATCCATGCTTTTCAGGCTAGGAAAAAATTCAAGGAGTCTTAGAAAAGTGTGATATTCTGCCCTGTTTCCCTGATGCCACTCAGATAGTACAGTGGGGGTTATTAATAAATTTATAGTGGTGGTACTTGTGGGTGGGTGCGTAGATGGAGGTGTTCCTGATGGATGAAGAGATGTGTAGCCAGCACCTGCAACTTCTTCTGTGCAGTCCTTGACATTGCATCTGTACAGCACAGGAGAGGGAATAATGGGAATGAGTTGCTTTTTAATTGGCATCTTATTCTTTGGGAACGTAAATGTACAAAGGCTAGTTCCTAGCAGTCTGCTATTCTTTCTCCTTTCTCTGTGTTACCCTGCGTGGCTATGAAGGAAGCAAATGAATGTTCATTCTCTGCTGCGCACTTACACTAGATTTGGGTAGATCCAGCTAATTTTGTGTCCTGTTCTTTTTGGAGCTTTTGCAAGCTGGCAGGGAGACACTGATTCCCTCTTTATAATGACAGGGCTGATTCAAATGCTTTCCTAAAAATATATGCCTTCTCAGGATCTGTGAGGACAGTAAAAACGCCCCCAAAATCATGAATAACTACCTGTACCATACTTTCTAATCTAGCTACTTCGTGAGGGTGGTATGTTTAGCATCGAGATGTGACTATTCACTGTATGTTGCAATAAAAAAACCCCACCTTAACCTAATCACTTCAGCTATTTAAACACCCGTGATTATGTATTTCACATGGATAACAATGTGCTCCCTTCAAAGATAAGGATGGTGCAATTGTTACAAATGCCTCTGGTCTTCTGCCATTGATTATTTTCAGCCTATTTTGTCTAAATAAGCCTTCGTAATATCTGAAAGTGAAACACAGTATTCACGTATACTTACACATGTATAAAGTGACATTGCCTTTCTGTGTACAGCTGTTGCAGAATGTGTGGCCTCTCTAGAATGGACTGGAAGTGGCTTTTGCATGCAAAATGGTAATACATATTTTTGCCACGTGGTGGCACCAAGAAAATAGAAATTGACACATAAAAATTGGAATCGGTAAATGTAACCAGTGTACCCGGGGGGAAAAAGAAACATCATCTGTCCTCTCCGTTTGAAGCTTATCTCAGAATTACCTCAGAAGTGTAACGCCTCTAAGTTGGTTAGATGTATCTGAAAGATAAGGGTGTCTCTGTTGCCAGCTGCTCCTTTAGGTTTGGTACAAGATCTTACTACTTAAGGCTGCCTCATCAAAATCGTGTACGAGTAAGTTTATTGCTGCAAGTTTATAGACTTGTGGTGTTTAGGTTGAAGTAGGTGGCTTCCATAAAGGCAGTCAGAGCAGACTTGAGTGTTACGTTCCTGATGATGTTCTGGATCTCTGAACTGATGGCACTAATGCTAGGCGAGGCAGGCTTTGCATATGCTTACACCAAAGAAACGTCCATCTTGACTTTGGTTTCAGCTGTGTGTGCATGCTTGCAGAAGTATAGCTGTGTTAATTATACTGTGCAAGGTGCATATGTATTTTCCTCTGCTAGTCTCTTGCACAGTTTTAGTACTAAATCTTTTAATGTCCTGTTCATAGTCCTGCCAAAAAGCCTAATATGCATGTCACGTGGGGAATGAACGCTGTCTGCGCTCCGAGAGGCGGGTGTATACCTTGGACTCTGGGTATCTACTTTTTATACATCTTGGGCCTATTTCTGCTCTGTACATGCATTTAATATTAAACATGTTTGTCAGTGGGAAGGAGAACGAGTTCTTGGACTGACAGTAGAGCCCTTGGACTGCCACTGAACTACCTGTACCTCTTGTACCTCCCTGTTTCATTTATACCAGAGCTCCCTTGTGTGCGGTGAGAGGGAATAGCTGCCATCATCTTGTTTTTCCTCTGAATATGTACTGGTTCTGCTGCCCCTCTTGTGTTTTCTGGGCATTGCTGTGTGCAGGATTTTAGAGCTTTGGAAGGCAGGACTGTAAGGGTTGTGTAGGATGGTTAAACTGTTCTGCAGGAGCTGAAACCTTCTGGAATTAAAATCTTCTGCCTTTTAAAATATACTAAGTATATTAACTGATAGAAACTTGGGCTCACAATTACAGCTGTTCCTTTGTTTTGTTAGCGTGTCAGAGCACTTTGAGGTCAATGCATTGCTTCAGGCCTAGTGATGGAAAAAAATGTACTAATCGATAGCAAGCCACCAACTTCTAGGCTGGGAGTTAACTGTGTTTTATGCCAAGTAGTGCTTTCCCTGACTTTGGTGTAGGGCATAGTTTATGTTAGGAAAAAATAGATCAGGAGGCTAAAATTATGGAAAGAGTTTTTTGTAATAAAGGAGGGAGTCCTGTTTGTATAAACTGCTCCTGTTTTTCCAACTCCATCCGTTTTCAAGGTATACCCATTATGGATCTGGGGTCTGAGCTGTGTGATAAACACAGAGTTAACACTATTACTTATTGCTGGGTTTCAGTAACTTCAGGCACATGATGCAGCAAGAACGCTTCACAATATTGTCAGTCTAATTTGTGCAGAAAAGTACAGGATCTATTCCATGTGGTTTAGAAAGCAAATATGTTCATTGCTGGTTTGTTACATGCAGGGCTCCGTATTACACAGTAACATCCGAAGGGAGATGATCCATTTACTCTGTCAGAGATTTGGGGTGTTTATTCTCACATGTAGCAGCTGTGGCTGGGAACAATGAATATTTATTTGTTTTAGGGGGCTGGTTCGGCTAGGCAGCATGGACCTTGTTGCATGAAGTATGTGATTTCTCTAAAGTCACACTAGCCACAAGTTGTGTTCCAGGTATCTGTGTTTTGTGTTAGGTATCTACAACTTGTAGATAAGCTGCTGGTGTCTTTGAAAGCAGGCTGCGAATGTCAGTTTTGCACTGCTCTGTGCTATTTTAATGTTTATCCAGTAAACAGAGCTGGAAAAAAAATTACACAAATTACTGGAACCTTGCTAAAATGACTTTGACTTTTAACCCAGAAATGCATATACAATGAAATGCTGGGAATACTTTGGACAACTAGATGATATTTTTGGATATACTGAAAACAAACCAACTTGTGTCTAATTACTGGGATTATGATGGGCTATGATTTGAACTTGTGATGGAGCCAGGGATGCAAACAGGAGCATGCTTGACAGAATGCCAAGAAGACAGTACTTTATGAAAAGGGGAACAGCCATGGCTGTTCCACAAGTGTATTTCTGGCTTCCAGAGTGAAAAGCACCTTTGCTTGTTCATTGAATGGCACTTAGGAAGAGAACTTCTGTTACAACACAGTAGCTACTTTAAGTTCCTTTCACTGGTTAAGTCCTCTGAGTAGTGTTTCTCATTGAGAGTGACAATCTCTTAGGCAGTTTCTTGGCCACCCAGCATCTGTGGCTGATTGGAGCAGTGTCTTTGAGGAAACAACAGGCCTGTTTTCTGAGAAGATGCATTGGGGTGTGAGCTGATGCCTGCAGGGAAGCCCTTAGAATTGTGCTGGGCCCCATAGGGAAAGATTAATGACAGGGTGACTGATGGAACTGTAATTCTCCCCCACCTGATCTCAGACTTCTGTGCTCCTACGGTGTATCATCACTCACCTTATTTGCTGTTGTACCTTTGTGCTTCCCCTGAGGCTGGAATCGGTCAAGACAAAAACTTCCTGCCCTGGTTCCTTCCAAAGGAGCTGAAAACCATCTCTGTTTCCTGCTATTGGACTGTGAGGATGCTGTAGGACTGTTTGGGTTGGGCTTTCTAAGCAACCATACAAAGTGCGCTCTCTTTCCTTGTGCTTCATACAACCTTGAAATCACAGCTGCTGTTTCAGAAGCTTAGATGTTTGTGAGAGGATTTGTCTGTTGACAAGGATGTTGGAAATACTATGGTTTGCTTAAAAAAAAAAAGTCATCTGATACCACTGTGCTGCCAGTGGTGCTGAAACCCATGCTAATATGGACTATGAGCTGTTCATAACTGAAATGTGTTGGCTTCCAAGCCCACTGCAGACCATATAGAGCTTCAGAGCAGATTAGTGCTGTGGGATCCATCACTGTGCAGTAGGTGCTGGATGGATCACCCTGAGTGGTGTCATTCTGTATGCGAAAGTACTGGGTTTAGACACTTCATCATGGCAAAGCAGTAAAATACAGCATCTACCAGTAAAGCATGGTGAAGCTGGTTAATGTATAAATACAGCCAGATTCAGCTCTGTAAAGTAATACTCAAGGCAAAGTTCCTCTTAAACTGCAAGACTTCTCTGCACCAAGAGGCTGATAAAGGTCTGGTGCTCAGTACCTGCTGCACAGCTTAGAGCCTTACAGTGCGTGTAAAGGTGAATTGTAGCAATACCTGTAAGCCAACATGTAGGGCATGATGCAGAGATGACTCCGAATGTGGTTGCTTAGCACGTGGCTGTTAAAGAATGAATAAATATGTGATGAGGTGGGCCTTAAAAATCTGTTCGTTATTCCCTCTTTTGGGGGGCACAGTTAGTTGCATTGGCTCGGTGTTGATCTGACCTTTCCAAGATTTCTGAGTCTGTCCTTCTAGCAGCTCCTTGCCAGGTTGCTGCTTGTACCCAGACTCTTTGACAGACATTGCTCCTACCTGCACAGCCTTTTACCTCAGCTGTTGTTAGCCAGCACTTAGCTGCAGCAAAGTGCGTTAATTTTTTTTTGACTATTGCTAGTGGGGTTTTGACCTCCCATCAGAAGACCTAGTAGGGTTGCCACACTTATTCCAGCATACGGTGTAGGCAGAACAGACTGATCTAGGTTACAGTGCCTTAGGTGAGAAAATTGAAGTATCTGGCTGCAGAATTAAATGCCTTGGGCAGTGTAGGTAAATTGAGGCCAGTTACTAGCTGGAATACAAAAATTACATAGATATGTTGTCGTGGTTTAACTGACATATGTTTAAGGGCATGATGCTGCACGATAATCAGTGCTCTGATTCCTACCCCCCATCCCTGCCCCGCAACCAGTTCTTGCATATACAGCTTCTCTCTTTTCACATCTTCCTTTTCTCTTTTCCTGTCCTCTTTCCTTCTTTTCCCTTCCAGTATCCTAAAATAGCCTCTCTAGCTTCACAGCTGCGTGGAAGGACTAGTATAGGTTTGATCTCTACAGGGCTTGCCACTGCCTCCTCTGTTGTAGAGATTTTAGTGATTGCTCATGGAAAGATACCATTTCCCATAGTACTATATAAAAGTACGTATGAATTACATTTATGAGTACTATTAGACCATCAGGATTGATAAATCTCATAATCGTTTTTTCATCTGTCTTTTTTTTTCTTTCTGCAATACTTTAGGCTTCAAACTGCAGTAACATGTTCTTACTTGAAGGGGTAGGTGTCTGTGTGCTTGTGTTCCCTCTGCTCTGAAACAGGGAATGTTTGTGGTTGCTGATTCTAATTTGGACTTGTCCTTTTAGTTAAGAAGGAAGAGTGCAGAGAACTTGGAAAATCTTTTCCTCTTCTCTGTGGTGGTGGCCAGTGTAACTTCTTTCCTTGCTCTGACTGTCAGTGCTCTCCTCCTGTTACTGTGGTGCTTGTGTTGGAGGACCTGCTGCTGCTGTCACCATTTTGTTTCCTTATCTGTGCTAGGATGCCACTGCTTGTCCTGTCTTGCAACACTCTCAAGGTGTTTCCCTCCCCCCTCCCCCCTTATTCTTATGTAGTTTTACAGGAAAGTGGTCAAGAATGTTTCTTATGTTGTGAGGTCTTACTTTGGTGAAATAACTTGCAGTTGCAGGCTACAAGTTCTAGCAGATGGATGGGAACTTAAGCTTTTCCTCCCTGAAATGGTGTGTGTTGTGTGACCGTTCATTTTAGTTTTTTTACAGATAGTCATACATGCACATGAAAAGCTACCACAACCTTGTGGATTTAACATGAGAGTTTCTCTATAAACAGATGTTTGTTGATTGGTGTTTCTGGAAAGTTATGTTTCTTATCATCTTGAGTGTTATTGACTCCTGCTTTGCTGGTCACTCAAAACACATTTCACCCACACCATTCTTCTATGTAATCTTAACTTTGGCACGTATGCCAACATTTTTTTTCCAGAGAAGTGTTCACCTAGGTATTTATGCCAGTGGTGTGTAACCTTAGATTTTCTACAGGATGCGGAATTGGTAATTTCAGAGGAAGCGTAGATCTGTGTCTCGAGCAACCTGCAATGAAGATGATGTATAAAGTGTAGACATAATAGTTATGAACACACTGGGAAGTTGGAACAAGAATTCTTAGGTGTTCACTCACTGTCACGCATTTGTGCTTTAGCACAAGAGGTTTAATTTTTAAGTGGCTTTTCTTCTTGGTTGCTAGAGTACAGTACTTCTGTGAATCTTCAAAAAGCAAGAAAGAAGGGTTGTGATAAATGTGGTGCATCTTAATAAATTTTGACTCTCTCAAAATGTTAAAAAAATAAAAGGAAAAAAAAATCACTTCAAACTGTTTTACCATAATGGGCTTGAACTTGGTCTGATTTTTTTAAATATTTACAGGTTTTTTTCAGCTGCAGAATTTGGCCACCACCTCAAAGGAACTCATCATTAATATAATACATAGCATACTAGAGACAATGAGCTAGTGGGCTTATTTCACAATTCCAAACTGCCACCTGCTGCTAAAATCTATAGCATCTTTCCTGATGCTGAAGTGTCGATCTACCCCAGCACCTGCCACGTTTCACTTAAGTAATTGTTTGAAAATTAAAGGTTACCCACTCTCCTGTGAAAGTTGGTGGAGACTTGTTCCAAAATCAGCAGCTCTTCCCCTTCCTGAAATAAATTTTGGGGTTATAAAACTGTGTCCAAAGTGGTCACAAACCTGTGCTGGATTATGAGTCGCATTGTCACTTATGGTGTGCCTGAGCTTTTGTTTGGCTAATATGGACAAAGGAGTCTGCTTCACATGATGTAAGAAGTGTTTGCCCTAAGAAGAACAGAGGTCCTCTTGAACCAATTAGGCAAAAATAACAGCTGGGCTACCCACTAATAAGGAAGGTGCTGCTAAACCTCTTTTCATTGCGAGAAGAAATAAATCTTTTAAGGCTTACTCCCTTGCATTTTTATAGAGAGCAATTCTTTGAAAAATTCAGCAATCCAGCTGGGTGATATGTGCAGGAAGACTGTGAAGAAGATAAAGAAACTTTTAAAAATAAAAAATGGTATTATAGCTGTTAGATTTGGCAATTATAAATGTTTCATTGAAGATTTCAGTATTTAGAGAAAGTTTTACTGTTTAAATTGTTAAGAACATGGAGTTTGGGGTTAGCACAACAGGCAGTCTCCCACAAATTCTTGTAGCCTGTTCTGCAAGAGGACATTCCTTCCTGAAGCAGATCTCTTCTGATATCTTCTTTAAATAAAGGCAGCCCACATATATTTTTAGTAAGTTTGAGAGAAAAGCTGGAAGATTTGAAATATGGAGGTTGTAGAGGATTGGGACAGGTAATGCTAACTTTTTAGCCTTACCTTTTCTGTCGAAATATCCATGTCCTGGTCAAGCAGCTAGTTAGGTAGGGAGTGCAGTAATGCCTGGTGTGGGATGATTTGGAGGTGGTCAGACACAAAGGAAGGAAGGAAGGAATATCTTGAATTCCTGTGTGGGTGCTATATACTGTGACTTACTGGATGTGGGATATTGTATGTGTTAGTGGCAAATGGTGACTAGAGCTATCTTTGTTACCATCCAGTAAGATACACATCTTCCACATGATTTCATCCTGGATCTGTGGAGGAGAATAGTTAAGGACCAGAGCAAGTTTGACAACACTTCTGTGCATCTGAAATGTGTTCTCTTAGTAGTACCCCACATTATTTGGGGGAAAAGGACTGATTTTTTTCCATGGTCCTTACTGCCCAGACATTGTTTGTTTGTTTGTTTCAGTTTATTGGATATGGCCCCCTTCCAATAGTTTTTTGCGATTACTATCTGAACATAAGTAATTTTCCTATATGATAGAATTACAGAAGATCTGATGCCTGAATAAACATTTGACTGAGCTGAACACTTAACACTTCAACATTGAGTTATCTAATCCCTCAAAGGTATGTACTCTTCTGGGGTGCTATGAGGTATGGGTAGAAGACTCTTTAGAGTAGAAGACAAACAAACATGTTGCTAGTTTTCCAGGTGCTACTGCTATGTACATACTCTGTGGAAGTGCTGCTTCTCTGTATTTTTCATTCAAATCAGTGGACTATGGGAGAACAAGCAGGCAAGTCACAGATGAACTCAGCGGCACAATTATTCTGATATTTGTGGTTTTCCTCTATCAAATCCTCAAGATCATTTGAATGTTGTTAGGAACGTCTGTTTTTGTAAATATATGGTAGCTGAGCTGTCCTTAGAAATAAAAATTAAAGAACAAATTTTAAATCATTGGCTGCTGTCCTAATGTCCTGGCTACTGTTACTTTGGTCAGCGGGTGGCCTGGTCAGCCTCTCCAAAGCCAATTTCCATTTTAAGATATTTTTATTTC
This sequence comes from Haliaeetus leucocephalus, assembly GCF_000737465.1. Classification (NCBI taxonomy): domain Eukaryota; kingdom Metazoa; phylum Chordata; class Aves; order Accipitriformes; family Accipitridae; genus Haliaeetus; species Haliaeetus leucocephalus. The sequence goes on along the minus strand of NW_010972962.1, from coordinate 1,398,455 downwards.
TTTGAAATAGGCAAAGCCTTTGGAAAATGAGGGAGCAGGCTGCTTGTGCTTGTGTAGATGAAGGCTTATATGTGCAACAAAGTAGCTGTAGAGTTTTTATATTCTGTTTGCAGTAATAGTAAACAGAGCATCTAAAATAACCACTTGCACATTGCAACAAACACATCATCATTTGCTTAAAAAGAGTTATAATTACAGTTGACGAAGCATGGACACCATAAAAAATGCATTAGTTTGGCTTGACACATTAATTACCTGTTTTTGCAGATGTTTTTATATATTGTTGTGTGAACAGTTTACAAAATAATTACAGGAAAGTCATATGGAAAATAAACTAAGTGGGTGGTTTCTCGCCTTAATATTTTCATTCATGTGAATCTGTGTGAGGCACAGCTGCTCTGTAGCAAATGCAGAGGGAGAGAGACGGGGAATCTTGAGGGGTTTTTATTCTAAGGTCTCTATGATCAGCCTTGCTACACTTTTATTATCTTGCTTTAGCAGTGTAGTTTTTAAACGTGTAAAAAGACATTGGTGATTTAATCCCAGTGATCAGGAGGGGGGAGAAGCTTTGATCCTGATCAGATGAAACGTAAATCTTCTAGTATCTAGGAAAATAAATGAAAAATCAATATTATTTTAAGCAGGATGATCTTTTATGAGCAGTTGTAAAGATTCATCAAAGGCTTTGACACAGTTTAAACATTTCCTGTTTGGTGCCATTTAAAGAAAAGTGCCTTTCAAGTTTAAATTGTAATTAAAGAGAGATACCTTTTTAGATTATTGTGGGCTAACCACAGAATGGAAATAGGAGCTCAATATGCTCACACAATGTTTAAATCAAAAGTTCTTAACTAGGAGTAAATTAGTCTATTCTTTTGACAGTACACATTTTGCGTAACTAAAAACACTATCCCAGAGCAAATTGTAATATTGCATTTAAAAAAAAATGCATAAAGTCTGCATCACAGCTTTAACATCTGTCAAATATAAGGATTTGTTCTAGTACTGTGTCTTAGTGATTCATTTGGTTTTAAGTGAAGAGTTCTGTGACCTGAAATTTGGCATAAATGCTAAAGATTATTTTTAGTTCAATGGGCTCTTTATTATTACTCAACACCCTGTGTTTAAGGCTTTTTAAGTAACGTTTATTTATTTATTTATTAAATTCATATCCTGTATTTCTTTACAGATTTTTGTGAGATCTTGGCTGTTTAAATGGGAATTTGTATTGGAATGTAGCTTTTTATACTTTCTTGGATAAACTAATGTAAAGAATAAAGCCAAAATCCTACATCTGTAAATCCAATTCTCAAACATCCACCTGTTAAAGTATTCAGAGACTGAATTGTTAATGATCTTATTCATAAATAAGATGGAAGAACTCTTTGAGTAAACATTGTTTTGTGAATCCACACCCTCTTTTATGGCTGAAGATTTTAATGAGTGAACAGTTTGCAAATGTTATTTAACAAATTATTTGGGAAGGAAAGTAGAAGGAAAACTGAAATTAATGTTTTATGAAAGTAGGGAGAACAAAGACAGCTCTAAGGGGACATCCTAGCTTGTTTGCGTTAATTACCGTAGAATTACTGAAGCATTGAAAAAAGGCAATAAGCATCCAAACTAAATACACATAACTAACAATTAAGCAGTGAGCTTGACTTTTATGATAGCCTTAGACACTAACCTAGCAGTTTTCTACCAGTCTGCTTGAAGAAAACGCTGGCTGAAGAGTTTATTGTTGCTGCGCAGATGACTTGTTTTCGCTGAGCAACTGCCACTTCATGTGTCTAAGAATGTGGGTGATAACCAGTGGATCGGCACAAGAAAGTTTTATGGTGCTGTAAGATTAACGGTAGAGATGAAAGCAAGAGTGTGAGTCATGTTTAAGAAATTACAACAGACACTTGCAAAATACTGTGTATCTATTCTCTTCTGATAAAGCCAAATCCAAGTTTAAACAATTGAGTGTTGATTTTTTTTTTTAATCCTGGATGGGAGTAAGACTGGCAGTCTCATCCAGGGGAATTTCACCAGGAGAATCCTACCAAGTAGAGACTGATATAAGAGGTGCTGGACCTGGTACAAAGTCCCCTCTGTCTTTAGAATGAGAGAAATTACTGAGAAATTGGTACATATCCATAATATTGTATGCTGAAAGAGCACTGAATTTCTGATTGTCCAGCTTTATCTCAAACTGGGTGTAGTCAAAGGTTTTTGCAGAGCAGGGCTCTGTGTCTCTGTCCAAGGAGGTGACAATCACTTTTCCCTCCTGCTATGAGGTGGATAATAAGATTTGCAATAGATCACTTACAGCAGAGCTTGGAGTAGATCATAAGTCTCTTTTACTTATTCTTGATGGTGTCTGTATGGCTCTTCTGTGTGTTTAGGTAGTTTGTAGTCATGATATGAAAGGGAGGGGCGAGTCTTTATTTTATAACAGGGTTAAAATGACTAGTAGTAGACCATGGCAATATAAAGTGGAAAAGAGCCTCTGCCTTCTTCACACTCTGAGTCTAAGGATTATTTAAAGTGAGAGCAATGATTCATTTTCTCTTGTATGGGGCAGGGGGAAGACAGCAGCTCTGAGAGCCTACAGCAGAGGAGCTCTCCATGAACTTTCTGAAGAGACCTCGTAGTTAGTTTTTCATTATTCTCTGCCATCTAGAAAGTGTTCTGGGAAAATTGAACAGTCAGACAACCTGTTCCTTCTCCTTTATTAAGGAGCCGGTGTTAAAGCTAGCCAGATCTGCCTGACTGAAGGATCAGAGCGATTCTTCCTGCCCTGAGCTGCTGGAGACACGTGGCTGCAGCTTACCCCTTTTTTGGGTCCTACCAGTAGTGAATCTGAGTGCATATTTCTGAGAGGGGCTTGCATGTGTGCACACATACTCTGTATGAACATGGTTGACCGCAAACACATTGACACAGGCAGAAGGATATTGCTTTTACAGACACCAACATAACCACTGGCAGTGTGAACAGCCCAACCTCTTTTGAAGTATTGCTGGTCAGGGAAAGACCCACTGTTCAGGTCTCTGATAGCTGGCCCCAAGGTCCATGGTCCAGCTCTGATATTTTTGTCTGACTTGACTGCTTATCTGGCTTGAAGTTTGTTGGCATATCTTATGTACAGAGAATAATGAGCACAGTAATGCAGGAAATAGTGAGGAACAGAGTTTCATGAGAAGCTAAGACAGACAGTGGTGGTCAGGTACAGGGCTCAGTCAGACGAGTGTGTTGGCCAGCAGCTGCTGTATACACAATTGACCCATGAAATTCCCACCTCTGTTTTCTCATACTTGTGTCCCCCCTCCACCTTGACCCCTCCCTTTCCTCACCTTTAATCCTGCTCTTAAACATCTTGCAATGTCTTACGCATTGCCACAATCACCCCTGGAAACCTCCCACGATAAGTTTTGCATGCAAGTATTTACACAGTAAGTTCTTCCTCGGACATCCTGTGATAAGTTTGGTTTTTTTTATGAGACTCATTCTTGATAACTCACAATAATTCTGTTTTTTTTTCTTATCAGTTACCAGGTTTCTGGTTGAACTTCTTCAAGGTTACACTCGGAGGTTCCTTTCATGGCCTATTGATCAGTGTCTTATGAGTTCTAGTCTTCGTTATTGTCTCTTGTTATCTGCTGTTGGTTAGGGTTTGTGTATTTCTGTGTTTAATTTATTACCTCTCCTGTTCCTTGCCTTGTCTTTCATGTTGAGTAGCTGTTAGGCAGATATCCTTGCAGTTCCTTGCCCCGTTTGAGCATTGGCTTGTGAGAGGTGCTGGCTTGCACCTGTTGGTGCAGAAGCCTGTCACAGCCAAGGCTGTGTTTCTGCAAGTCTTGGATGGCCTCAGTTAGGGCTGGAAGAGACTCTTGGGGCCATATGAAGTCTCTGCTATTGTTCAGACTTCTTCTAGGACAGTTGTCTCTATTTTTTAGCATAGTAATCTCAATTCTCTGTTATAACAATTGTGGCTCACAGTCTTTTTATCTTTGCTTAGCAGTTGACTGGTTGGGTGTTGTCATCACAAATTGAGTCTATTATGACAATATACTGCTCATGATGTGAATGCCTAAACATAAACTGTAAGTTTTAGAGCGAATACAGAAATTGCGCGGTATCACAGGATTCTCGCCTCTTGCAAGAGTTTGGTTAGATTAGACATAACACAGTGGTGGTTCAGCCATCTGGGAAGTAAAGTAGTTGGTGCAAGTGCTTACTCCTTTCTTCCTGTCACCCCACGCCAACGGGCAAGGAGCAGCTAGCATCAGAAAGCTGTGAGCAAGAATTCTTGGTGTCTCTTATGTTGCCTTCTGGCTATTAATAGCCTTTCTGGCTTTCCTTTATACTTAGGAAAGCCTGTGTTAGAAACATGAGGAAAATCCCAAGTTTTTTTATTGTTTTGTTGTAAACGTTTTATTGTCTTCCCTAATTGAGTTTTTTTGGAGTACAACGTTCAGATCAGTGGTTTGTTTTGGTTCTTACTTACGTTACCATAGGAACATGTACCAGATCACAGAAAAATGAAGTATGACTTTTTATTTACTTTAGTCTATAGCAAGGCTTAAATTGTTATTTTTGTAGAACTCTGAGATCATAGTATTTGCTTTTTGTAGGATGCATATCTGTAGGTTTGATTATGAATAACCCAGAGGAAATCAAAAAGGTAGAATCAAAGCAGTCATGTGCTTTGATTACTTAGTACCTCTCTCTCTATGGAAAAAATAACTTTCTTTTTCTCCATTGAGGTGAATCAAGTCCAACTCGTCGAGAAGCAGTGAAAAGGAAGACTGCAGAATACCTTATGCGTGCTGAAAAAATTTCCAGCTTCTACCGTAAATCCTCTGAAGATGCATCTGTTTCTATGGTAGGCTTTAATTTCTCTTTTTTGAACCAGAATTTGATATAATTAAATTGTCCTGTCTTTGAGCAAACCATATTCAAGATTGAGGTTCAAAAACTGTCTAGAATTTCTCTTTCAGGAGACCTGAAAAGTATTTTGATGTTATGTTTCTGTTAAGTTGCCATTCTTGTCTGATCCTTGTTGGTTGCATTTCATAGCATTATGAAAAGTGCTTGATTTCATCCAAGCCTTTTTTTTTTTCCTTATGCTTTCCTTCTTCTCACAGTTGAGGATGTAAACATTTTTAATCATGCTAAAGAATTTAAAGGTAAAGCAAAAAACCGCATTAGAATATAACGTTTCTTTTGACTTTCCCATGAGAATATTGCTTGGTCCTGTAGGGAGAGAGAAGGCTGTTGGTTTCTTTAGGCTAGCACATAATGGTGTCTCAGAAGTGAGTCAAGCATGTGGTGGCGGGAATGAGATGAATCTCCCATTAAAGAAGTACTTAATTGTGCAAAGGTTCTTCCTGATCCCTTCAAATGTCTCTCTTGGATATGCGTTAGTGATCAGCTGCTTCTTGATTTTTGAGGAGTTTCTGTAGTAATTCCCACCTTCTTAAGCAGAAACACCCTTATCTGCACTTGTACAAAAGACAAACAAAGCTTGTTCCAAGATACCTTCAACCAATTTCTACTTTGCCCTTCCCCAAACAGTTCCTTTAGGACTTACTTTAGACTTTTACTGCAGTCATGCTAAACTGTGTGTGATTGTTGATGACCACCCTATTGTAGTAAATATAAAAGTTACCAACTTCCTGTCTCTCTATGTTTATATCAAGTGAGGACAAAAGGGGCAGAAGATTATTGCTTCTTATTTTGCACAGATCTAAAAATGCTTTGAGACCACTGCTGCAAAAATGGGAAGCCTTATAAAATCTGACTGACTAATAAATAAATTAAAAAAGCAAAACCACTTATTTTGAAGGGTAGCTTTTTTTATGTTGCGAGCCCATAGGTACAATTTTGAGGATGTTCCAAATGGGATATATTTTGTGAGATTTGAAGTCTTGCTGCTGCCATGAATTGTACTGAACAATTTAGTATTTTGGACTGATATGAAGTCCTACTAGGTAGTCTTTCTTTGGGTCAAATACCCCTGAAAATGGGGAAGAATCTATATTGAAAGAAAACCTTAGTGTGTTTGGAAACTGCAGAACAAGATAAAAACCCCATCAACAACCTATTTTTGCCTTTTTATAAGTTTAAAAACTAATTGTGGTTGGGAAGGAGGAAGAGATAGGTTGCATTTTTTGTATTTGAACTTGAGAGGTAAATAGATCCCTCTTGCATGCTGTACTGAATAAGGCACATGCCTTCTCTGCAGATCCAAAGGAAAGCAGGATTAATTGGGATAAGACAAGAAAAAAAAAAGTGGTGAAAATAGAAAGTCATTCTTCTACGTTGAAACTCAAAATTGATAAGTTAGAGCAAATCTGAGTTTGCACAAGCAATATGGTGCACCTGGATTATTCTCCTTTTTACAAAAAACCCCCACGTTTCCATGATTTGGCTTTGGCTGTACATGTATTTGAATATCCTTTATTTGCTGCTCTTCATAATGCATAAATTTGACTTTTATCTTAGAGCTTTGGAATTTCCTGGCATCAAGGGCAGATGGTACTGATGGATCGTGATGGTTGTGGTAAAGAACAGCTTGACTCTGAGTTAATAGCTGAAAGTTAATTGGGAGAAGGACTTATCTCCTGAAGTTATTGTAAAGGTAGTGGTAGGAACCACTAAGAATTGGCATGCTCTGTGCTTTGGCTTAGTGTCTGAAGGAAAGTGAGGAATGTGACTCTTCCTGAACGTTTGTTGCTGAGCAGACCTGAATTCTGGCACCTTAGTTACTGCTTATCTTTTTTACTGCCCAAGATAATTCATGCAAGCTCCAATATAAACTATTCCACCCCATGCAGAAATGATCTGCATCTATACACAGTGTGATTCTTGGGAGATACTAGTGGAAACATGCAAATATTTTTTTGTGTCCTTCTCCTGCAGAAATTAAGTCTATAGTGTAAAAGGTGTATGCCTCCTTGCACCATCACTTTGCACCAGCTTTGTGTTTCTCTGCTATTTACATGCCTTTGGTATTGCTGGGGCAAGGCTGGTCTATTACCACTAGCACTTCCTACTGCTGTAGGTCATGCTGACTGATACCATCCCTCGGTCAAATGCTGGTGCTCGGATAGGACATATAAATGCTAATGTTTAAATCGCACTGTACAATGCCTTCTTTGCTCACATGAATCTGTAAAAAGGTCTCTCGTCACTTCTTCCATGCTGGAGGAACACTAAGTCTTTGAGAAGAATCACTGCGTTAGTACACTAGAAGCATGGCCAAGTGCTGTTATGCCTGTTAGCTCAGCACAGTTTGAACCATTTAACTGAAATTGGTTTGCAAGAAAATGATGGACAATAGTGTACCCTAGCAGTACCTGTGCCTATATTACAATGGGCAGAGCGCAGTTTGGTTATGGGAAGCATCATTCAGTGCAGGGAACTTCATGGGCAGTGGGGGTGCTGTATTGGGTTTGCGTGGCAAGGTTTTGGTAGTGGGGGGGCTACACGGGTGGCTTCTGTGAGAAGCTGCTATAGAAGCTTCCCCTATGTCCGATAGAGCCAATGCCAGCCGGCTCCAAGACAGATCTGCTGCTGGCCAAGGCTGAGGCAATCAGCAATGGTGGCAGTGCCTTTGGGATAATGTATTTAAGAAAGGGGAAAAAGTTGTTGTGCGACAAAAATTGCAGCCGGAGAGAGGAGTGAGAATATGTGAGAGAAACAACCCTGCAGACACCAAGGTCAGTGAAGGAGGAGGTGGAAGAGGTGCTCCTGGTGCCGGAGCAGAGGTTCCCCTGCAGCGTGTGGTGAAGACCATGGTGAGGCAGGCTGACCCCTTGCAGCCCATGGAGGTCCACGGTGGAGCAGATATCCACCTGCAGCCCATGGACGACCCCACACCAGAGCAGGCAGATGCCCAAAGGAGGCTGTGACCCTGTGGGAAGCCTGTGCTGGAACAGGCTCCTGGCAGGACCTGCGGACCCATGGAGAGAGGAGCCCACGCTGGAGCAGGTTTTGTGGCAGGACTTGTGACCCTATGGGGCGACCCATGCTGGAGCAGTCTGTGCCTGAAGGACTGCACCCTGTGGAAGGGACCCATGCTGCATCAGGTCATGAAGAACTGCAGCCCATGGGAAGGACTCACATTGAAGAAGTTTGTGAAGGACTGTCTCCTGTGGGAGGTACCCCATGCTGGAGCAGGGGAAGAGTGTGAGGAGTCCTGCCCCTGAGGAGGAAGGAGCGGCAGAGACAATGTGTGATGAACTGACCACAACCCCCATTCCCTGTCCCCCTGTGCCGCTGGGAGGGAGGAGGTAGAGAAAATCGGGAGTGGAGTTGTGCCTGGGAAGAAGAGAGGGGTAAGGGGAAGGTGTTTTAAGACTTCGTTTTATTTCTCATTACCCTACTTTGATTTGATTGGTAATAAATTAAATTAATTTTCTCCAAGTCGAGTCTGTTTTGCTTGTGACGGTAATTGGTGAGTGATCTCTCCCTGTCCTTATCTTGACCCACAAGCCTTTTATTACATTTTTCTCTCTCCTGTCCAGCTGAGGGGGGGTGTGATAGAGCAGCTTTGGTGGGCATCTGGGGTCCAGCCAAGGTCAACACACCACAGGTGCTGAGACCGTTTGCATTTTGGAGGAAGAGGCCTGACTAGTAAGCAAGCATCAGCATTTAAGACAAAGTGTTCTTGTTCATGACCTGATGTTACAAGGCAGAACTACTTTGTCACCCATGTCTGGTGTAGATAGCTTTGTGTTTCCTGTTGTGCCCTTACAAGGAACAACCACAGTGATCAGCATCAAAACTAGGCTCACCTGGCCTTCTTGGACATCACATCTTCTTTCTCATCCACCAGGCCAGAGAAATGTCCACCAAGGCAAGAGCCAAGCTCAGAAGTGCAGGTTCAATTATTGTCCTGCACCCATCAGTCTCTCATATCTCCCAAAAGCTCAGGCTGCCAGCTGTGTGCTGAAGCATGTGCAGCAGTCTCAAAAGACTAAGCCTGCTAAATGCACCCCAAGCCATGCATTTGCTATCTGAGCACCACATGACAATAAAGCATGGCAGCTTTTCTCTGGGGACCTGAGGCAGAAGGAAGGGAGTTATTCTTCTGCGATGCAAAATGCCAGGCCCTTGCCTCTTTGAAGACCAGATGTCCCTAGAGGCAAAGGCCTGGCATTCCAGGTCTGAGAAGCAAAAATTGTCTTTGATGCCATGGAAACCAAACAAAGAACAATAGTAGTTTGTTACTTTTCTTGCCTCAACAAAAAGCCAACGGTGTAGCCCTCAAGGATAGCATCCTTAGCAACCACCTTGCTGCTGGCAAGTCTGAGTGCTGAAGAGAGGAGCACAAGAGGAGGTGTTTGGGGAACCCTTGGCACTGTTAAAAAAGGGTTATGGTAGAGGGCTTAAGGACAGGTAGAAGACTTCTTAAGGCTGAAAAGCAGCACAGGGAACTTGTTGCAACTGTGACTGACCATGAACTGGGAACTTACTTGAACAGGGTCTTGTAAACATTGTGAAAAGCCTTGCTGTGACCCATAGGAGTGGGAGATGTGGAGACAGCTTTGGAGGTTGTAAACAGGTATGCAGACCTTCCAGAAAAACAAGCTGCAGCAAATGCTGTCCTCCTTTTCCTCCTCTAGCACAGCACGGCAGCCTCGAGGGCCTTCTTGATGACAAATGTTTGAGGATGCTGTGTAATGGCAGCAGCAGGCCATTTTGAAGATTCTCAAGCTGTATTTTCTCCTCTGCCCTTTTATAAGTAGCAGTTCTGGGGAGCCACCTTCCAGCCTGAGTGGGAGCTGCAGCAACATTGAATCACACTGGATTGACCCTCAGAAAGCTGCAGTCTTACATAGTGGTCAGCTGTGAGGCCCAGCACAGCTACATGTACATGCTGTGGGTCCATTTTAACTTTGTTGGTATTTTTATAATGCATATTTTTTTTCACTCTTTGAAATTATTTCTGGTTCTACTTATGCCCAATTTTTTATTCAGAATTGTCTCTTTTTGCACTGCAATAAAAGCTGTTGTCTTTTAAAATGTCAATTATTTTTGATTTTCAAAGCAATTTAATAACAAGAGTTACATGCAAGCCTGGTGCCCAAACAGGAAAAGCAGTCTTCAGTCTTTGCAGTTTTCATAGGATATCTTACTTCCTAAAATTGTTGTTAAATGTGCATGAAAATTACATGAAGCATAAAGAAAATACACTGCTGTAGTTCTGAGAGATGTAAATTTAATATAAAATAAGAAATTTAGTCTCAAGGCTTCCAAGATCACATTCTGCATTGCTGTCTGCTGCTGGGTCCAGATGTGCATGACCCCAGATGTGTCCCAGCTTCAGGGAAGATGCGGTCCCAAACCAGTGGTCACTGGAGACCTGAAGCACACCATAGCTCTGTCCGCGTTCAGATGGTGCAGAGATGCAACTTTGTTTTCCTGTGGTGCAGAGTGAGGAAGGGGCCAGGATCTTCTGCCAGGCCAGCAGAGCTGGAAGCTCTTTCATACCCATGGTGGGGAGCCTTGCACCTCAGGCCAGCACTATCTGCTTCGAAACAAGGCATCTTCTTGCTGCAGTTGAGGGTCTGGCTATACTACAGGTGGATGATTACCAAAGCCATCAGACACAGGCCTCTGAATGGTGAGGGGAGATCGCATTTTGATGTGCAGCTCTGCACTGGTGTTTGTGAAAGTGCTCTTTTTTTATCCTGAGGTTCTGTGGTGACTGCTGTCAAAGGTGGCAGCATTAGGAGTAGAATAATTTCCCAGCAAATGGTGTTTGTGTCACCGGGCTAGGGATAGTGCTCTTGCCTTAAATGAGGTTAACATGAGAGGCTCTTCCTCCTGCTTGGCTGGTGGTGTACTTCTCTTTCTCCCCCTGCTCTTATAACTGCTGGCAGTGATGCTGAAGGTGAGGTGAGAGCTAGTGCCATATTTCACATGCCATTGCGTAGCTTGCAAAACTAGAGCCTTCCGAAGGGAAGTGGTGGCCACAAGCTGCTGGGTCTTTACAGGGGCCAGCATCATCCTTTTCCACTTGAAATTAGCACGTGCTAGCCAAAAGGTGATGGTGGGAAAGGAAGTGACGACACCAATCCCAAGTCAGATAACTCCAGCTGTGCAACTCAGTGTAGTCTGGAAATAGTTTCAAAACACGTAGGGCCTAGCCACAGGAGAGAAGGTCCTGGGATACCTGAGCAGCATGCTGAGCATTTGGACAGGCTGCTGAAGGCCTTCTGCCAGCAGACGTAGCCTGCTACTTTCTTTAGAATATAAATGCCTTATTTCTAAAGGCAAATGAAGCCTTTGAGTTTTTGTTACTCTCCTTCCTGGTTTGTTTTTTGTTCCTCTATTTTTGATTAGAGCTGTGTTTTAGTTATTTTTCTTATTGATGGCTAGATGCTGAGCTTGGAATTTTACTCTATTCAGAGGAGCAGGCAGCTTCATAGAGTGCTTAATTGCTGTAGTTCTGGGAATTGGGTATTTAGAGTCTGCTTCCAGCTTGCTTCACAACAGAATGTGATGCCTCCTCATCACTGGGCTCCACTATTAGACTTTGTAATAGTGAAACCAAAGTACTGTAAAGAGCAAAAAATAATCTGAAACTGATAAAAATGGAGAAGCTACTGGGAGCTGTGGTGATGTCAATCTGATTGTTAATCGTTTTAAGGTAAGAAGTGACTGTAGAATGCGTATATGGAAAACAATGTGTATACCCAGTATTACTGACTGTGCCACTGTTGGTGATATTTTAGTGAAAGACCCAAATATATACTGTTTTTTGGGGGCTGTTCGGACATGATGGGTGCAGAAGTCTGATTCTATAGCATTATTAGACAGCTATTAACTTTAGAGATGTATGAACGTAATTTGTGGTTGAAATCTTATGCATAAGAGAAAATTTTAAAAGCTTGATTGTGGAGGAAGGTTTATAAAATGTAAGAGCATGCAGATAGAAGTGGAAATCTTTTATAGTAGTCTGCAGGATTTGGAAATACTCTCTTTCATTAAATGTATTCCTTAAAATGCTTTTGAAATCTTGTCATGAATAAACTCTGTATTAGCACAACTCTTTGTTTCAAAGCAAATATTTCATTATTGTAGAAGAATTGCACACTCTTAAACTACAACCTAACAAAAGAGCTCCCTCGACCTTCCAACAGCTCACTACAATGTGGATCCTAAATTAGGTTTGGAGAAAAAACTTAATATAGAGGTTTTTTTCTTCTTCATACGAAAAGCTTTAGTGATTTGTAGAATCTGGGCTGTTTTCTCTTAACTGCTGTTGGCGCTCTTGCTCTGCAGTGTTTACATGACAAAATAATAAGACCCAGATAGATAAATGCAGATAAATAATAAACTCTTTTAAATACAGACCCCAGTAAGTGAACACAGAAGAAAAGCACACTTTCCTTCATGCTTTTTGAACACGTATTTTTGAACCTCTCTGTTTAATTTTGCAGTCAATCAAGAGTTGATTTTTGGGAAAGCATTTGGAAGGAGAGAAGGTGGTTGACCAGCAACATGAAGGGGAACCAGTTTTGGGGAGGGCTTCGGGAAGGTGCTCTGGACTTTGAGGAGAGCACAGTAAAGTTGTTGGAGGCGAAACACTAGGGAGGATGTAGATGGAATGACCTAGTTCTGGATCTTCACTTTTTCTGGGAGTTTCTCCTCATAAGGGAAAATGTCTTGATTTTTTCCTGATACTTAAAACATTTCATTCACAGCATAGTTGCTTACCAGCAGTTTTCCTTTGTGACGTATTTTTTAAATATTGCCTCAGGACACTGATCAATTAGATAAACAGCTTTTGCCTCTTAGAAGCCTAAAAATTAAGGAGTTTCACCTTCCTCTTCCTTTACCTTTGTGCAATAGAAATGTACTTGGGGAGGCCAGGTTATGCTTAAAAAGGTTTTGGCATTCAACAACTCTGCAAATGAAGTTACCTTATTTGTGAGGAAGAGATCCAGGTCTGTGGTTCTAGTAGAAGCTGCATGCTGAATTTTTGGAGGAGGATCTAATGAATTCTCTCAGTTGGCAACTAGAAACTTCTGAAAATGTTTGTTAACATGCCAGAGATGTGTGTGATGCTTAAGAGGTCAATCTTTGTCCCAGAAGACTTCCAGTTGAAACATTGTTCCCTCCTTTGACATGCAAGCTTTGAGTTTGCCCTGGGAAACTACAAAACATAGCACGGAGAAAAAAAATCTGTGCGTATCAACTACTTGAATAGTTAGCACCTGCCAATTATCTTCCTGTGGTGTTAATTTCTAGATTAATGATATGTGGCTAGCTACCTTTTTCTAAGGCAGGTTTAGGAATTGTTTCTGTTCTGCACCTTGTTGTTAAAAGGATTTCATAAAGCTTACCAGAGAGCCCTGTTTGTAATTCTGTATTATATGTTCTTCAGACTTAAAAAGGCTCTAATTTGCTTTCCCCTCCTCAGCAATCTCTGAATTACTTTGTATCCAAAATACCTATAAGGCTTTGATTGATTATTGTGATGGGATAAGAACTGAGTAATCGATTGCCAGGTTCCATTAAGCATAGAAAGTATAAAAATTCATTATTTTTTCTCTTTAAAATTTTTGTTTTCAATGTTATCTTGATTTTTATTTACTTGCAAGTTGGTTTTTTTTCCTTTTTTTTTTTTTTTTTTCCGCCCACTAAGGACAAACAGAAAACTTCTCCTTTCATCTTCACTCTCTCTGATTTATGATAAATTTAGTTTCCTTCGGCCTGGCATTTGTTTCAGCAGGCAGTCTTCCTTCAAGTACCACCCTGATTGATGTATAATCTTTGATATCTTCCATTAGCCTCCAGGATCACTAAGTTCAAGGCCCTCTTGGAACCTAAGGAGCCCTGCCGAGGAACTGAAGGCCTTCAGAGTCCTTGGGGTGATTGACAAGGTAATTCTTCAGTGTCTCTTCAAGAATTCAGTCATAAATCGACTGCATGCTGACATTTTGTCTTTGAAGCTGTGGATCTTAAGGATATGAAACAAAAGGGGAAAATGACTCAAATGCATCTGCACTTTAAAATAACAAAAGTAGAAGAAAAAAGGCTTTTATCTAAGCAATTCATGTAAGGTCATGCAAAATATATTTGAGGTAAAGGATAAGGTACATGTTTGGTGGCATTCAATAGGATGAGGCCTGTTTTTTTGAAAATGAAGTCATGGTTACAATACTGGGGTAAGGATGAGTTGATGTGTTTTCAGTTGAATAATCTGGTGGATACCTGAAATATGGAAGGGTAGAAATTCCTACTTTTGAACTGTCACTTGAGATGGGGACTGGGGACACACACGACTGTTCTCCTTCCCTGAGAATTTGGAATTGAAATCCTCCCCCAAGACAGAGATTCAGCAATGAAGCCAAGCTTATTTTTGACTTATGCAAATAACGTCTTCCAAAATCCCATGGTAATACCCTTCTGTAAACAGTAAAGGACCATATGGATTTTTTGCAAGCCTAATTAAGAGACCAGAAGAATTGCTGCATTGTTTTGATAATGCTGATTAGTTATCACCTTACCAAATACTTTTGAGATGATGTATTATTCAGTAATGTGGCAGTGGCTAATGCATACTGTAAAGGCTCATTTCTTTTTTGCCGTGCCAATTCCTTCATGCCTTTTGAAAGTTCCTTATGTAGTCCCTGGTTTGTGCATGATGTACTGATGCATGGTCAATGTATGCGTTTGTAATGTGCATCAGAAAACCTGTAGCTGGTCTCTTAAGGTCTCTATTTCTTGATTTCTTTTTCTTGTTGAACTGAACCTAGCTATGGGGACCGATTTTTTGTTTTTCTTTACCTGTTTTGTTGTAGTTATGTGCATAAGTCGATAACTTCTCCTCAGAGGGCTATATACATTAGGTATTATGGTTGTTTTTATAGCACACAAAGCTTTCTCAGCTCTGACTTCGTATTCATTGTATTTTCTTTCCTCAGTTGTAAGTACAAAATTTAGCCTCTGTTCCACCCTGTATACGTATCAGAGAGACAGGTTGGGAAGAGAACCTATCTGTTGGATTAGTAGGCACTAACTGAATTAGTAGCCACTAAATGGATGTAGTAAGCATGGACTTTGAATTAGTCCGACAATGTGAGGCTGCAGAAGTGTAGCAAATGAACCAAGAAAGACCTTGTTGGTATCTTTGTTCTTATACAAGAATAATGAACAGTGACTGGAGAAGATGCTTGATCAGAATGAAGCTTTTGGTGTCCTTGGTATTATCAGATCTCCTAGATCTCTCTGAGCAGAGCTCTAGTAAGCATCCCAGGTGTGAGCCGAACATGTCTGGATCTTTGAGGCAGAGTTGGGGAGAATCAGGGTTCTGATGGTGACAGAAATACAAGATCTTAGTGTTGGACATGTGCGTGAGGAGTAACAGGCCCATGTATACAGCTGTTATGCTCATGTGTAAACAATATCATAGGGATCAGAGTTAATGTTTAATTATGGTATGAAAAAGGGAGCAATATTCTTTAAGGTGTCTTTGTACTCTGCGTACCTACTTCCAGATTCTCCTTATTATGAACTTAATCTTATTCTGAGTATGCTGTCTTTTTTTGTATATTTATAAGTGTTCATAAAGTTGTGAGGCAAATGAAAAGCTGCTCTAAGCCCAAGTTTTATTTGGTTTTATAGTGCATACACAAAATGCATGTGAATATGAAGCAAACATGTGCACATGTACCTGTGTGCTGGAGACAATGCCCGTGCCTTTGGTTTAAAGCACCATCTCCCTTCCTTCCTTGCCATCACTGTTCTTTGCCTCCTTTTCTGCTTGCATATGCTCTAAAGCTCACATCATGGAGAAATCCAAATAGATGTGTAAGCATCCTTGCTGGAGCCAAGCAGATGACATAGCATGTTTGTCCTTGAAAATGGATTCTGATTTTCAGGGCCAGCGTTGAAGATGCCATGCTTTTGGGCACAAGTCTAACTGATTCAGCATCACACAGAGTTTTGCTTGAAAATACTCTTCTCCTATTCTAACCCTGAGGTAGCTGCTTCTGTTTCAGCAGAAAATGGGCGTGTGGATAGTAATGAGCCACTGGCATTTTTACTGCTGTCTTGCCTAATCCTGCACAAGACTGGTTTAAACACACTGACTTAAAAATGGTGGTGGTTGGTTCGCGGACTTGTTCTTGCACTGCTGCTTGAAGCTCAGAGTGGTGTCTGCCTGCTACAGTGCTGCCTCGAGAAAACCAGCTGTTAACCTGCACTTCATCGAATGCTGAAAGGTTCAGTGCCTTCCCTTAGAGTAACGTCAGTCTTTGTTCTACTTTTGAAGCTTCTTGAAGTGTTTTGAGTTGGTTTCATTTTCACAGACAAAATGCTTGTTGCTACCTGAAATTCTGGGTTTTTCAAACTAGTTTAGGCTAGGCAGAATGATTAGACATTGAATTTTAGATTAGTTTATTCCCAATGTGCCATCTTTCCCCCTCTCTCGGCCTTTCCACCTTCCTTGTCACCTGAATAATTTTGCTGTGTTGACCCTTTTCTGCTGAATCTGAGAGAGTTGGAAATCTTAGCATTATTAAACTCCTTAAAATATCATGGAAATTCACAGAAGAATGACCATATCTGTGGCTCGCCTCCCATCCTTCTGCTTCTGCTCTTATGCAAAGGCTGTGATATAAATCCAACTACTTTAATAGACCCAAGATGACCTACACTTTGCTTGAGGAAACCAGGTTTCTCGAATTCTGCTACTGCTGTGTTTGCTCATTTCATGGTGTCGAAGGTTAACTAGGTGGTGTTTGCAGGTGTTTTATGTGTTTATTATAGGAAGAGTCTACCTGTGAGTAGGTTTCTGAAAATCGAGGTTTAATCTAATTATAAAGGTGGCTTTTGTCCTGCAAATGTTTTCGACTCTGAGGTGCTGCTGGTTGGGCAGCAAAGCTCTTGTTAGTGTTACCAGAGGTACTGCATTGAAAACAGGCTAATATCTAAATATTTTAGCTACTGTTGTCACCAAACAAGAATGATCAATTATTTTACCACTTCATGTACCGTAAAGTAGAAAACTTCTTTTTGGAATAGCAAAGATTTTTGCTTTCAAAATTTGCCTAATTAAAAATCGAGGTTGCAGATTCTGTGCTGAGTTTCTGCCCTAGGCAAATCTTTCCTTTGAAGCTACAACTGGCCCCTAAAGAAATGACTTTGTTATGGTGGTGCTGGATACCTTCACAATGCTGTTTCAAACCCAATTTCTTATTCTTTAGAACCCTCTGTTATTTAGAGTCATTCAAAAGATTCATCTTGAAAGCAGAGTGCATTAAGTAATAACTATGCCTCTGTAACCAATGACTGTCTTTTATGTCTTTTTCTATCCCCTCCCCTGGTCCTCCATCAAGCCACATTGTCTGTATTGGCACTGGTGTGACTGTGATCAGTTCTTCCGCAGATGTCTGTACATTTGAGCTTGTTGTTCAATACGCTGTTTGTTAAGCTTTATTATACAGTCTGAAACCTTACAAAAATACTTTTATCAGAGCTGTGCTAAAATTATTTTGTGAGTTTCTGAAGAGGATTCTAGAAGTAGCTAACTTATTTTCTGAAAAACTGGAAGCAATTCTGTTAATCTTAAATATAGGTTATTTTTTGTGGCTGTCGTGCTATTGTGAGAAGTTGTAACTCTGATGGTAGTACGTTTTGATGAATTGATCTTAGAAATCTGCAGAAGAACTAAATCAGTATTATTAATTATTTAGAAAGTGTGATTACTACTTGTCTACTTGACGAGTGAAAATGCCAAAAAGCGGAAGTACATAGAATATATGTAGAGTTTGCATGCATGATCTGCAGGCCCATAGTTGAATTCAAACAGGTTATGATTAGTTTTAATGAAATGAATACCCATAGTTACCTATGTCCTGTTAGTGTTTGTTAGAAACTTAAATATTCAGCATTTTATTTTGAGATGAGGTTAAAGACTGTTGTAGTGAAATTGAGTTGACCATAGCAGGTGTTTTCTCTCACCTGGCTTTCAGGTGCACACTGCCAAGCATCTTTAGATCATCTTATGGATTTGAACGAGTGGCTGTGTGAACATAAGAGGTGTGGGGAAAAGGGAGCTGTAATAAACAGCACGATCAAGTATAGACATTCATTCTCGTTTCATTACGATGCTTAGAAACTGGTTGAAAACATGTTATAATGAATTCAAATGACTATCAAGTTTTCCTCATCCAAACATGTCATAAAGGAAAACAGCAGTGGCAAAAATGGTTAAAAATCTGAAACTGAGTAATAATAGTAACTATTAGTACAAATAAAGAAACTTTTAAGAGCTCCTTTTATGTTTTGATAACCCTTTAGTTTAAGTGACTTGCCAAGTCCTACAAAATCAAATCAACTACAGAGTTATTGTCAAAACTGATTTCTTGGCTCACTACCTTCCTTTCCCTAGTGCTGCAGGATTATTGCTAAACTACAGTCAGGCTTCAAGCCCCAAGTAACAAAGCTGCTGAACTTTAAAATGCAATCTCTCTCCCAGCTAGAAAGAGTCCTGTCCCTTCTTCCCTGCCCTCAAACACCTGTCACTTGTTTTCCTGAAGTCTTTCCATTTATACCAGTCTGAACATTTCTGAGTGTTTTGTTGTTATAACCCTTAGTCAGTCTCTAGCTTCTTTCTTGTCTCACTAAAATTTCTTTTGACTTCAGTGAATGTTTTGTTTCATCTGATGTAAATCAGTCCTAAGATTGGATAAAGTAAAGCAGATTTTGCCCTTCCCTTTATAAAACAGAAATTAAATTACTGAATATTCCAGTGCAGGCTGAACTATATGTATGTTCTGGCCTCCACAAAGAAATAATTTAGAGATATTTTATTTTAAACCAAAATTATTTAAGTTTGTCTTCCCAACTCATAGAAGTTGTTTAGTACATAATTGGTGCCAGGCAATTACTCTGTGATGCTGAGTGGCATTTCATATTGTAAACTGTATTCTCTAGTAAAATCTGCCAGATATATTTTCTAGGTTAGTATTTCACCATTTATTGGCCAGTTTTAGTTTGCACTAAGAAAGTGGACTTTCCTCTCTGTTACCAACCAACTAAAAGTATTTGAAAACTCCAATTTGAATATATGCTGCTTTTTCAGCACTTGCGTTATTTAAAGCTGCACCATTTGTCTTTTAAGTACACTATTATTGCAATTCATAGAATATATGAGCTGTAAGTTCCTTAGAATAATGGTTTGAAAGGAGGAATAATTGCAAACTGAAGATAATTCATATTGCATAGGTACAAGGATAAGCAATAATCGCATTTTTCATACATATTAGCCAAATGTAATCTCTTTTTATAACGACAGAGGGAGACGAGTGAGAGTCCGGGTGGTGTAATCTGAAAAGTGACAAGAATAAATCTGTGTTAAGTAGATCTTTTAATCCTGCTAGCCTTGACAGCCGGCACAGCTGTGGAGAGCGGGGGTAACTGCATGCCTGCTTCTGCCTCATCACCGAAACTGTGCCCTGAGTGCGGCACCCAGCCGTGCGCCAGCCCCTGCTAAGGTTTTCTTGCAGTCCCAAGTACTCATGCTAGGATCAGGTGACCAACTTGTCTCATTCCTGGTTGTCTGTCACTACCCGTAACGGGATTTTCCAACTGGTGAGGTAAATGCAAGGAGAAAAATCCTGGGTGATCATCTGATACATCTTCGAGTTTGTAGGACTTTTGCTAGAGAATCTATCCTATGATAAGAGTGCATTTGTTTAGGCGATAAAGACCAGAATTAATAGGTAGCCCACTGGTGATATTATTACACGATGTGTTTTCAGTGTAGAACGGCAATTTAATAACAAAATGGAGCTGGTTTTAAAGTAATCCCTTAACTCTGGTGTGTCTTCAAAACTTTTCTGGTATTTGGTACTGCAGTAAGAGATCCTATTCCATTTCCTTTGATCAGGCACGAGCTATTTTTCAACCTGTGTTAGTGAACTTAAAGCCACATTTTTGTAAGCAAACATCTTTTGAGGTGTTTATTTTGATCAGTGTTAAAACCTGCTCAAGTAAATAAAAAGCACAGGTAGGTTCTGTGCCATGTCCTGAAAGTGTGGAGACTGGAAAAAATCAGTATTAGATGCTGGGTAGGGAGGAAGGGAGGGGAAAAAAAAAACCCAGAAAAGAAAGGGGGACTGGGGAAGCAAATGTCTGCAGTGTGATGGAGGACTGCACTTATGTTAAAGCCACCTGCAGCAGAACAGTACATTTAGAGCAGTCCTTAGTTCTTCCAGTGTTGTCCCTCACGACCTTGGTTGGGTGCTCAGTAGGGTGACTAATGGTTCACCACGTTCTTTTTTCCTGGTGACTTGCCTGTTGCCTGCCTCTGGGTTTGTGATTCCCCTTATGCTGACTTCTGCAGTATTCCTCCAGTCTCTTATCTCAGGGCTTTGATGCATATGTTCTGAAGGTGGCCACCGTGACTTTGGGTGGCAGCAGATGGTAAACCTTCAGGCTGCCACCGGCTATACTGGTGTTAAGTTGGAAACTTAACGTTTGATGAAGAATCAGTAGTGCATATGAAAGAGCTTTTACTGCAGAAATATCTTTTAATTAAAAAAAATTAGCATACTGAAACATTTGCTAATTTCTCTGCATTTAAAGGATCCTACAATTAACTGTTTTCTTAAAGCTAGACTATGGTTATTTACCAGGCAGGTTTTATTTTATTTTTCTCCAATTAATTGTACCTACTATATTGAATTGAATTGAATTTATTTTCCACTAAGCTGTTGGATACACTGTAAATCAAATCTAAGAAGCTAATTTTTTTTTAAGTAGCTGCTGTCAGCATCAGAATTAACCCTTGACTTAGGAAAAAAAAAATCACAAGTGAAAATCCTATGTGGCGTCATGGAGGGGTATTGCTATCTGCCACTTTACTGAGATGCTGTCATGCAGTGCTGCTGTGTTCACTTGTTTTTTGGGACGTGCCTGAGAGCTCAAGTGCTTGTACAAAATAGGGATGTCTGTGCTGCTGAAGACACTTACTTACATTGTGTATTTATTTGTGACAATTGCTATTTGCCTGTCAGTGGTTTTGGCTATGCTGAGGTTGTCATCAATGCAGAAAAATAGGGAAGGAACGAATAAGCAACAGTGCCATAAAAGCCAGCATGATATGTAGACCTTGACTCTGTTCATATATTAGTATTACAAATAGGATTTTGCCTTGTCGTCTTTTGTGTCTCAGTCTAGTTGCTGAGTGCCCAGGAATGCCCTGCTGTGCATTCTTTTCCCTCCCCTCTGAGATAGGATGCTGAATGTTACAGCCGACAGCTCATTGTTAGGAGGTATTAAATATTACAAGTTACACAGTAGTCATCATCAGTGAAACAGGTTCCATCAGCTTATGTGAGCTAGGAGCAGCCTAGTCTAATGCGAGCATCTCTGTGTGATCTGCTCTGGAGAAGAACAGTTATGCCATAGGGAATGCTATGTGGAATCCAGTTTTGTCCCATCATGCCATTAGGGTGGAGTCTTGTCACTCTGCATTTTAAAAAGAAATCTTAGAAAAAGAATTACTGAAGTACTCCCTTTTGCAATGAGAGAGAAGTGTGAAGGAATGCAAACAGGAAAGACTTGTTGGGATACCACTACTATCTAGAAATTGGCTGTAAAGCATGAGGTGAGGAGAATAAGTTGGCATTTGGGTCAGTGGCAAGCTTAGTGTTATGCACTTCTGCAGCAGCCTGGTAATGCAGCCAAGAGCTGCTCACCTTTCTCTGCTCTGGGTGTGTGATAAAAAGACAAGCAAATGTACTTGTGACCGTCTCTTTCCTGAACTTATCCCTTCCTGAAATGTCAGTTTTCTGATAGTGATTTATTCATTCATGTAGTCCTTTAATTATTTAAGTGAATCTGGTTAAACCACCTTTTTGTAATATGCATGCAGGCTGCCTCCCCTTGAAGCAGGTTTTTGGTTTGGTGGACCATGTAAAGCTTGTAGTCTATCAGGGCCAAATGGAGCACCACTAGGTGAATATCTAAAGTTACTTTTATGGCTCTTTCTGGGCTTCTTGGAGTTTCTTTTGAGGTAAATAGTCTTGCAGAAAGGTCACCATTGAATCAGCAAAGAAATAATTTTCCATTAAATTAAGTGGAGCTGTAGATGATAATCACTGGGAGAAGGTATGATGCTTGATGGGAAGGAAAAAGAAAGAAGCTGGTTAGTAAGACTGGTTAGTCCATCTAGGTAGTTAGCCTCAAAGGCACACAAATATTATTTGTTGTTATTACAGTTATAAAACTGTAGCTGCTACTTTCATTTTGATGTTGTAATATAACAACAGATGAAGCTAGCCCTAAAGGGACCCGTTGTCTGCTTTGTTTGCGTTAGTGGTAGTCATTCTATATGTCGTCTTATAGGGCAAGGGCTCAGTAATCTGTTCTGTTACACCATATGCTAATACAGTGCTGATAAGCAAGTGTGAAAAATGAAAGGGAGGAATACATTAATTGTATTTGTGCAATAAGGTATGCTATCAAAGGTAATTATTTCATGACAGTTTTAGTTATAGCAGTTGTTTTATCATGGAATAAAAGATGGCTTTAGGAGCCTTTTATTGGAAAGACAATTGTATCAAATTAGTACCAAATTAGATTTTTGTCTTTATAAAGGTGAGCAAACCCATGAGCAGTTTTTAAATTGGTGTCTTCTACTCTACAAATGAACAAATCCTGTCTGAGGGTTAAAGAAGCTATTATTCTGTCCTTTATGCTGACAGCTTCATTACTGATTGGCCTACTGTTGGTATTAAAAAAATGTTTGGCTCCTTATGATCTTTGTGCATGCAACTATAATATTAATACAGACCACGGAACTGTTCATTAAGAAATGACTTTAAATGAGGTTGATGCTTGTAAATCTGGAGAGATACAGATGTTAAATGCTGCCATTCCTTTTCATATACAGCCGTATGGGTAATAATTTCCAAGTGGCTAAAGCTCTTGTTAGCAAGAGTGCTGGTGTGTTAAGAATGGCCCTATAAATAACTTTAAGAACTGAAGTTGAAGGTGCTTCTTTTAAAGACTATTGTTAACTAAACATTATTGCCAAACAGATGGAAAGCATTCACCAGCCTGATGTTTTTAGGTCTAATTATATTATCGCCAGTCCTGTACGGCTCAGTTGAAGAGGTGTATCCAGAGGCCAATTTATAATCATTTAGCCAACACCTGTTTGGGAGATATTGACAGTCAAAGGGCACATTTAAAAAAAAAATCACATATGTTCTCGTATTTATTGCCTCAATGTGAACAGTGTCTAGTTACAAACAAACTTGGGAGAAGAAGAAGGAAAGTGACTGTAAACACGTAGTTTTTTCCAAACCATTTTTATCATCTTTTGGCACCTCTTGTAAAGTAGCTTTTATTTTTCTCTTATTCTTTTGGTTTACTTTATTGTTTGTTTGTTTCTTTGTTTTTAATTTTAATTTTATACCTTTTGGTTCAGCAAGGATAACAAAACCAGTTTTACAGTTATTTATTCAGCGGGTTTCCACTGTTTCTGGAAGCCCCAAGTAAAAGGCCTGAAAAGTTGTTTGGCAAACTCAGTGGCCTGGGTACACCTGCCTTTCCTTACCGTGCCCTTGACATGGAACCTGGGTGTCATTCCTTTGTCAAAAAATCTCAGTAACGCCAACTTCTGTTGATATTTTTTTTTTGCCAGATTATATAGAACAGCTTTTAAAATTGCATGCAACCCTAGTAAAAGAGGAGGTCTTTGAGTTGGAGAGGTGTCTGTCACTTTATTTCTTTTGGTGAAATTTGGCGAGAGAGAAATTATTAGAAAAGAGTTCAGTTCTCCTCCTCTTGCTTGAGATGCTCAGGGGTGCAATGGTGAGAGATGGAGGGCAGTTTTTTGAATGCAGCCGTCCCAAAGAGCAAAGGTTGCTTTGCTGCAGCCGCTGCCTGGGGGAAGCCAGCACAACCCTGCCCTGAGACCTCCGTCCTGGCCCAGCCGCCTCGGCCTTTTGCACATCTCCTCCTCGCCTCACCGCGGGCACTGCTCGGCATGGCTGTCTCCACAGTTCCCTTGGTGTGGGGAAAGTCAGCGTGTCAACCTGGTAAACTCCACCCTTTCAGAGATAGCGGGGCATGACTGCATCGCCGCCCCACACAGCAGGGAGATGAGTGAGACGGTGTTCTGTTGTCCTTCTCCTGTCACCTGATGAATCCAGCACCATGTTACTCCTGACATGTCATTCCTCTGCAAGAAGTCTTTTTTGATGCAAGCTGACTTGGTCTTCACTGCATCTAGGCTATTGACTTGGAGTTGCTGCATCTTGTCTATTGAACTCAAAAGTTTGGTAACACCAGTGCTGGCATTTGCAGCCCTTTAGGTGTTTGATTTTACAGCCTAAATATTTTGGTATAACTGCATGTGAATATTTGTACTGGAAGTTTACAATGTCTATTGTAAATAAACAGTGAGTGCACACTCTTGTTCTTGTTCCTGGAGGAGGGTTGGGCTTGTGCTTGTACTGCTCATGTGGCTGTCTTGCAGCTGGTGCTTTTCAAGTACGTGTGTTCTTGGAGTTTGAAAACAATTAATTCCTGAGCAGGGTGATTTGAAGATGGGAGATGCAGAGGGTTCCAGCTCCCTAAAGATGCAGTTTCCCAAATATATGCACACATGTATATTTTTGTCTGTTTTGTTTTCAACACATAAATAAATGGAGCTTGCTAAGAGGGTAGTCATTATTTAGTACTTCTCTCACTGCTGTGCTGTGTTTAAAGTGCTTTCAGGAGAGGTGATGCACTCCTAACAGAGATGCTCCCTGCAGCTGTAGGTGTTCTCCTCTCTGTGGTGAACCCATCCACTGTTTTCTCCCTATATAAATCCTCTGGTTTTTGTTGTTACCTTAATACTAGTTTACAGTAGCAAAAAGGGACTTCCTTGCAGCCATTTCTGTTGTGGCTTATGAGTGCTGCAAAACAAAAATGGCAGTGGAGGAATGATGCAGTAGTGACTGTAAAGTCGATAAAATGTTTTTCTGTGGACTGAGCATGTATGTGGCCAGCTTTTAGTTTAGCTTTCTGGAAAGCAGGTATGTAGCCACACTGCAAAAAAAAAAAACCCACAAAAAACCCCTCTGGTAACCCCCTTGTAGGCAACACATTTGATGTATCGAAAGCGTGATGGGGAAAAGCGTTGTACCAGGAGGGTAGGTACAGTGAGGGTTTAAGTGAAATGACATAGGAAAGTAATGCTATGTGAAGGTTACTTTTTGTGCTTCATTGTGTTGCTACTATTGCATTTCTGTAAATTGGGTTCTGCCAGATTATTGCTGTAATTATAAAGTACTGGTTATTTCTGTTAGCAGGTTAGGATTCATTTGTTAAGTTAGCTGATTGGGAATCAGGTGACATTCTGGTAGTTCTCTAGAGATCTATATCGTTGATCATATTTCTTTTCTTTTCAAATATATGCTGCAGGGCTTTAATTTTTTTTAAAATCATTACTTATATAGCTTCCTTTGTAAGAATATTCAACATTAGATTTAAGAACTGTGTTTTGTTAAGTTACTCATCTGAATCTTAAATATTTCTCTGAATACTTTTTGCTTAGGTTTTGCTTGTAATGGACACTAGAACACAGCAAACTTTTATACTGAAGGTGAGTAAAGTCTTTTATTACTCCTCAAAACAGTTCGGCCTCCTAAATTACACCACCGCATAAAGATCAATTCATCTCTGTGATATATTGTTATCTTAATACATGTATTTCTATTATGTGCACTGGAATTCTTTCAATTGCTTTCCCTTCCTTTCTCTGTAACATCTGTAGTGCTCAGGTGTGCTGGTTTACTCACTGGAGTTGCCACAGGTTATTGAGGTCAACACCTTAGCAGGCTTTGGTAAAGAATCACAGTTTCAATGTGCTGCTTAAAACATCTGTAAAGCCCTGGTTGCTTAGGACATGCGCAGGCTGCTGATGAAAGTGAAAATTCTCCTTAGGCCAAGTACATGCACAACACTTTGTGTTTGGTCTTCCCTTAGCTGAAGAATATGATACTGGCCAAAGTGGATTCTGGATGAAATAGATGACTGGTCTTACTCAAAATTGCTTTCCTGTGTTTTGCATCAATAGGCTGTGAAAACTGAATTTAATGCTATGAAATGATTGAATTAAAGAATAGTTAATTGGACAGAATAAATTTTTTTACGTTACTCTTCTGTGTTTCAGAAGTGCTCAGATCAAGATCCCAATATACTCGGAGCATCTGTGATGCTGAGAATTAGTTTAGTATGAGTATTGTTATTGTGGCCATTATTTCAGGCTCCCCTTGACATGAATTCGACTGCTGATGGGAGGAAGGGTTGAAAAACTGTGTCCCAAACATGGAGCTCTAATTAGTTGTTAACATTTTGTAACTTTGCTTCAGGTCTGGCTCACAACCCTGCCTTAACTTTGTGCATCTGGCCTTTGAAATTGTTTGTCTTAAGTATGTGCAGGGTACAGAAAACATGTTTGTTCTCAGGAAGGATTATTTGTGAATATTGTATATTAGAACTTCACTTTATCTAGTGGCAGATAGGGTAACATTGAATTTCCCATTTAACTTCTTATGTTTATCAATATTGTAATAGGTCACACTATTGACATAATTTTTTTTTCTCTATCTCCCCTCCCTTTCTCCCTCCCACATCAATTTTTTCACTTCTAGCAACTTCATCTCTGTGCTGCCTCCCAAAAATCATTACCTCTCAAGGAGACTAATCCCTTCCTTTCCTTTTTGTTGTGGTGGTTGTTGTCTTTAGTAGAGTACAATGGAAATGTGAGGATTACCTGTAAGGCTAAGGCATTCTTTTGTCTTTAGAACTTGAATTGAATTTTTTTAATAGTGTCTTTTGGTCACACACAAAAATAAAATTTTAAAAAAAGGTCACAGGGAAATAACTGAGTGTCATCCTGATGACTTAGTTTGAGAGAGATTCTAATAAAAACATTGACCCATGTAATTGATTTTAATGGCAGCTTTGTGCCATCTTCTGTTCTCTGGAAATGCGCCAGATGCCATCAGCACAGCCTCGGGGGACCGAGGGGCATAGAGCAGCAGATGAGTGGTTTCTCTGAAGCCCAGAGTAACTCGGATAGATTAGTTTGGTTGATAAACACAGAGCACAGCAGGCTCCAAAGGCAACTGAGGGTACAACTGACCTTTTTGTTCTCTGTCAGGGTCTAAGGAAAAGTAGTGAGTACAGCAGGAGCAGAACGACCATCATTCCCCGCTGTGTGCCCAACATGGTGTGTCTGCACAAGTACATCATCTCCGAGGAGTCTGTCTTTCTTGTGTTACAGCATGCAGAAGGTTTGTCTCTCGTTTAAGTATATTGTTGAAAAGAGTCAAAGGTTTAAGTTTTAATCGATGGTACATTTCATTGTCAAATTAATCTCTTATACATCTAATTAAAATATTTTTAGTGTGCCTAAGAGATGTCATGTAAGACACCTCACTGCCATCCGCTGTCCCTCCCGCTTCCCCCCCCTCATTCTGCGGTGGATCTGATTCCTGTTTCAAATGGCTTCAAATCCTGATGGGTTACTTGAATTGTAGCAATATTGAAAGCTTCCAACTGTTTATTTTCTACAGGAGAGTGAGTGCTTTGACTGCAGCAACTATTTGCATTTACAGTCTGTATTTACTATCTGTATTTACAGTCATCTCTCAGAGATAAAGGCTTTGGCTACTTTTGTAAACTTTGGCTAGTAAATCTTTTTAGCACCTTACAGTTAAAATGACAAATATTTACACAAGAATTTAAAAACTCTCTGCTAAAAAACATGAACATTTGCCTATTGGTTAATATTGCATAGTTATTCTGATCTGGATTTTTAAGAAAATAGCTAGTGGCATCACACAGGAGTTCAAAGTAGAACCACAGAGTTGTGCCTTCAAACTATTTATAAAATTCCTGTTAAATGTACAGGGAACAGGTGGCACAAAATAATTACATTTTGATTTTTTCATCTAACACCTGGATTTAAATATTCCCTAAATATAATTACCCGTATTTGTTTAGAATGAGTGCAGAATATAAATTTTGGGATTGCTAATAGTTCTCTTTTTAGGAAATGTTAATAATTCAGTCAGAATGGATGATGTGAAGGAACTAAGCTAACTGATAGAGAAGATAATTTTATCACATTGAATATTATTTCTTTTTTTCCTAATAACTTAGATTTTGGCTTTTTCATGAACAGCTTGTCACATGAGGCCAGTTAACTTTAACTTTACAACATGAATGGCTGTTTCTGCTATGTGTGACTTAATTTTGCCGATAGCAGTGATGCATGAAGAAAAGCCTCATGTTACAATACTGCCTGATGGTGATCTTCAGGGTTTACAGTGCTGCTCTGTACGATGCTACTTTTCTTGAGGTGTGTAATTCAGCAGAATAACTTGGAGACTCTCACCTGAACTGTAATCTCCACATATGCTGGTACATTTTGATTGGAGAAATAACATTTCAAAAAAAAACCCCCAAAAGCCAAAACCCCAAACAAACCCTCAAATAAAGAAAAAACCCACCCACAAACCTTGTCAGATACCAAGTGGCCTTAAGGCTAGCATAACCAAAGGATTAGAGACAGGATAAAATAATAATTTAAAAAACCTGTTCCTAATGTTTCTGCAATTTCTGAAGACCTACAGTTTTGCTCTTCTCTTCAGGAAGAATGTTCCTTCTCAAGACACATGGAAAACTGGGTGAAGTAGTCGTGGAATCTAGGGGGGAGTAGTGGTCAGAGGGAGAGAACAAAAATTTTAAGGAACGCTTAATGTGACCAGTTGACAAAGGTGATCTCCTGAAAGTGATAATTTTATTGTGACAACAGTGAGGAAAAAGGAGACATTGCATGATCAGAGCCCTTTCATTTAAGAAGAAACCTCAGCTTAACATTTGGGATGGATAGAGTGTTGTCCTTAAAAATGAATGACTCTCTCCTGGTCATGTTTGATATGGTCACAAATCCAGTGAAATGTGCTTGGCCTGAATGCCTTGCTCTTACCAATGTCAGCTGTAACATGTTCTGAGTTCTAGGGGAGAAGGATTTTTAATTTACTAAGTGCCTTCTAAATCAGGTTTGTGCAACACACAGCCTTGTGCAGCACCCCATGCCATTTGTTTGATCTGCCAACAGTGAAGGTGGTATCTGCCAAGCATCCTCATGTTGGCTGGCCGGGCAGCAAACATATATGTGGAAGCAGCCACAGCTCATGTTGCCTTTCTCCCAACTGTGGGTCAAAGCCATGCAAGTAGGAGACATGGGAGAGAGATGGGTTATTTGCAGGTGGATTTGGGAGAGGAGGTGGTGACGACATATGAGTGCTTTCTAGAGGTAGAGCTCTGAAGCTCTACCTCTAGAACAGGGGTAGGGAGCATGGGAAGAACTGGGGAGCATTGCAGAGAGGATGGAGGACTGGCAGGCTGTGCTGGGGAGGAAGGGGAGAGCTGCAGGGACCGCAAGGGATTTTGATGTGGGCGAGGGCTGTTGTTGGTAATACCCGATACATGGGTTCACTTGACTTGGACACTTGTTGGTGTAAGTTACAAACTGCATAGGGTTTTTCCTCATTTTCTGATAAAGCAGCAAGTAGTTTGGAAATGGATTCACCTCTATCCTTGTTTGCAAACCATTAAAAAATGATGACGTGCTATAAGGACTTTTCCCTGATTATCAGCCAATTAACAAGGTTAATTGCTTTAAGGATAGTCCCCAGCTTTCATGAACTTACTGTCTGAGCTCAGAACAGGCAAAGGAGTGGAAAAGGAGTGACATATTCTGTTCTGAAGAGGGATAGCTGGGGTACAAAGTGATGAGTGAATTGCCCAAGGATACAGATTAAATGCATATTGCAGGTGTAGGGCCTAATCCCAAATCCCTAACTGGGGCAATAATTTTGCGTTGCTTCTGAACTGCATGGCCTGTGTACCTCATCCTGTCCCAGAAGACTGATACTGGAAAGTGATTCAGGAAAAAAGCTTCATTTTCTAGGTCTGCATGAATAAAAATAGGGCTAAATTTATGCTGTACTATATGCAGGTACTGGTCTTGCTCACCCCACTGATGATGGTCTTGATCACATCAGTCTTGTGTTAGTAGCACTCATCCTTTAAATTACAAGGATAATAGTATCAAGAATCCCTATAGATAAAGCTATCTTAAAATTTCATCCATCTCAGACCAAATATAAATAGAGAAGGTGCTTGTAGTTAATTTTGGGAAAGGATAAAAATTTCTAGGACAGTAGAAATCTCATGGCCACAGTTGGAGGCTTCAAGGGTATCTCAGAAGCATGAAAGTCCATGAAGTTATCTTGTAGCTTTGTTGGAAAGCACTTGGCAAATTCTAGTGTGGTAGAGAGCCAATCTGATGTTAATAAGGCCTCGCTTCTTCTTGGCACTACTAACTCCAGAAATTTTAGAAACAGATGCTTCAAAAATAGGCTGGGGGGCTTCCATGGGACATCAAAGTTTAAGTGGCTGTTAGAAGCTGTCAAATCTCTTTAAGCATAAACAAGCTGGAGTTCCTATCAATCTGGAGAGCACTCAAGAAACTTCATGCTGAAGAGGCTTGCTGCACACAGGAATTGATAGACGACAACATGGCAGCGTTCTGGCTTGCAAAGCCGGGGATTTGTTGTTAGGACAGGAGATAGTACTAGCTGTAAATATTTGACAGCAATTGGAAAATGTCGGAAAGGTGATATGGTCCTTGGCAAGTGCCTTTTTCAGGAGGCTGCTTTGAAATAATAGGTTTTGCTCAAAGTGCATCGGGAAGTGGGAGCTCTGCCTAAACTAGCAAACTTTGTACCAGAGATTCACCAGCAGCAGTGGAAGCAGCCGTGTATGTAAGACTCTGGTGTTTGTAACTACTGTCATGTTAGAGATTGGGTTGGAGATTAGTTTCCAATTCATGCGTGCACTGCAAACCTCACTGTGGCTGCCATTGGGATGCTGTGAAATATTATTGTTGTATCATGGTAGTGCCTACATATCTGGTTCCCTTTTGGCCTAGAAACTGTACAAACATAATTTTATGTAGTCATTGTGTATTAACATGATGAAGTTTACCAGCAGATCTGTCTTTATTGAGAAGGAGGACAGTGATTCTAAGAAAACCATAAGGTTGTTCTTTTTCCAGCAAGGAAGAATATTAATTTGCAAGAGGTGCATGACTTGTGATTGGTACTCCTGGCCATGAACAAATTCTTATGCAGTGATGTAGAGTTGGGCCTGGTTTTGGAGAATAATTCAAGCAGATGTCTTTCAGTACTCTGTTTTTCTTCCCTCTCCAATCACAGTTATTTGGAAGCCTGGATTGTTCACTTTGACTTTGTTTGGGATTTCCTAAATACAGTAATTACTGCATTCCTAGCTGCATTCCAGTTCAGCAGAAATTGGAGTATATTGTCCTTCAGAGTAAACTCATGGGCCAAGCTAGTAAAAGTCATTGATTTATTTTGGAATATGTCTCCTTAGTCAGCCTGTCTTTTAGGATGTGAAGCTGGGTAAGGAAAAATCCAACAGGTCATGAATTTTTCCTGTCAGCTAGGACAAAAACATGTTTAGGAGACTAAATTTGCTGATCTGTTAGGTTTCATTTTATCCTGTGATACGTACTATATATAGTCTCTGTATCTTCTCTTTGATGTTCCTGCGTCAAGTGCTATTAAGAACAAAAACTGCAGAAATGTTTGAAAGAATATAAAAATATTATGGAGCGAACAAGCTTCCTAGTCACCTTCATCATTTGGTCACTTCATGCTGAAATTTCCTGTTGATTATTTTGGACACTAACTTCTTAAACTCCTTAGATTCTGCCTCTAGAAGCAGAAGTATAACCTCCAGAGGGCTGGAAATGTGGTTAAGGCAGGCCATTCTAATAAGTCATTTTACATTGAATAACTGCAGAAGAATGTAGAGCTTGGTGATTTCCATGTGCCAGAAACCAGAAAGGGTGAGCTAGACTGGTTAGAGTCAGTTCATCGTAGAAGAAAATAATAATTAGTTATGTTAATACTATACTTCTGAACTGGTATGAAACACTGATAAACTTTAGCTTAAAATGGTAGCTTTTATAGTTATTTAGTATGTTAGACTATTTAACAATGACTGAAGCTTACTTGTTTGGATTGATTTCTGTAATTTTAGTTTTTATAGATTCCTGATACTATATTAGCATGGCTTGCTAATGGGTTTTCTTGATCTTACACAACACATGGGGAGAGGGGGAAAGATTATTAGTATGTCATTCATAAAGGCATAATTATATACCCAGATACAAATATCACTCTTGTTTGACCCTGGATTGGATGTTTTCAGAAAGGAATAAAAATGTTGTTTTTCACTATAGAACACAATTATTGAATAGCATTTATTTACGTATTTCCACTTGACCAGGAGGCCAGTCTTGAAATATTTGTATGTAAACATATTTGGACATAATAAATTTCCTTTTTTCTTTTTTTTTTTTTTTGTATTTACTTGCATTTAACTCTAAATTGGAGTTGCAGTAAGTAGTCATTTCCACTGTGATAGTTCTAAGTCCAAGTGATTATTAATGAGCAACTTTTTTTTTTAAAAAGGTAAGATAATACATTTACAAATAGAAAATGAGTCATTGTTGCAGTTCTGTCTGTTTTCACAGGTGGACAGTGGTGAATTCCTGAATACTGTAAGGATAAAGAGATTTTTTTTTTTTTTGTCTTTTGCAAATTTTAGGTTTGCTGAAAGCATTTGAAATTGAACATTTTTAAAAACCTAGCCTGAACGTCTTGACTCTTCCAGTGATTTTTCTGTGGGGTTTTGAAGGATTGATCTCAACACATCTGTTTTCCTTCCTTAATCCTTCTTGGTTCTCCTTCTTTCTTAAGCCACACTAAGATTTTGAGTAGAGGCCAAAATCTAGTGGAGGCTGCATGAAGTGTGGCATGAAGTGAGGTGGAGGGAGCAGAAGACAGGAGTTGTCCTGAGAGCAGCTTGACCTGTCTATAGGTGAAAAGCTAAGTTGTGCAAGGATAATTCTTGCACCTTTCATATTGCCGGGCAGTGCAGCCCCTTCTTACCTTAATATAGGGGTACGAAACATTTAGGTAAGTGAGAGCCGTTCAGGTGTCACATGTAAAAGCACACCTGGTATCCAGTAATGACACGGGAAAAACCATGACAATAGATCACAGAAATAAGGTTTTGAGCTTTCTGCATCCCTGGGTCAAAGCTCAGTCCAGGCCTCCATTAGAAAAACCTTTTCTTACTACTTGCATCTGAGGAAGGACTGATGGTGCTAATATTTGCATTAAAGCTGTGCCTGGAGGCTGAGGTGGTGTTGTGCCAGGCACTGTCCAAAGCTGCAAAAATGTAATGTAGGTCTTCGTGGGTCATGTTCTGTGAACACCCTTTGAAACCTGAGATTTGTGTTTTCGTAAGAAATTTGTGAAGCACAAATAATAAACACTAGTAATATGAAGGTGGAAATATTTAGCATTTGCTTGTACTGAATAATATAATGCAGGTGGGATGGGGAGACTTTGTGTTTTATTAAATGCAGCAGGGGTGTGGTTGTCAGATGAGATTTTATTGTTTGCTATGAAATGACCCTGAATAACTCCATGCCTAGTTAATAAACTGGGCAAAGTTATTTTCCAAGCACTTAAGTTTACTTAAAGTAATTTTCTTAAAAATTTCAATTAAATTAATTGTTATAAAAATATTGTTTCATCAGAGTCTTGGGGTAAAATGAAACTTCTGTGTTGCTGCTTTTGTCATGGATGAAAGTGTGGAAAAGAGGAGAAAGTCTTTCACACGCATATAAAAATACGTATGCTCTTGCTCTCTTTCTCATTCTCTTTTCTGTTGTTTTCTGTCCCTGCCATTCCATAGCAAAAGCATGAATAAATGTAAAAATGTAATATTGGAAAAAGAATTATTGGTGATAACGGGATGAACAACTTCTATTTTTACCAAATCAGTTTAAAACCAGTAATTCTGAACTTCTATGCAAACTGCAGGGCTCGGAAGGCACGGCAGTGCCCTGGCTCTGCCTTTGCCCTGCTGAACAGCTGTGTAACGCTCCACATTTAAGGCAAGTGGCTTCATATTGCAGGGACTCACTGCTTCTCACAGAGGCAACGTCCTGCTTGTCAGGCCCTTCTGGCGGGACCAGGGCCCGTGGTCTCACCGGTGCAGGGCGGCAGGTTGCTTGTGTCCGGGCAAGCTCAGCGTCAGTCGGGGGCAGTCGGAGGAGGCAGCCTGCTTCGCTGGGCTGAGGGCTGCTGCTCTGCTGGGAGTGGCTGATGAGCCGTGTCTTGCTACTGTGGCATGGCACGCTTGGAAGTAGTTTGAATACGTCTTTGGGTAAGTATTTGAAGTGCTTATGCAATACAGTGGTCCGTATAGCAGTTCTTGTTCCCTTCTCTATGAGCGTTGCTTCCGTTCGTTTACCTGGCATCCTTTCTCATCTTCTAGAAGGTGGCAAGGGTCATTCTGATCTACTAAGTCTGTTTGTAGCTTATGGCAGAAACCACGTGGATTAATAGATCTAAATCGTCATTTTTGCCGTTGGACTGAAGCTGTTAGAATTCCCCCTTAAGATTTTTAATATACTTAGTTTCATCATAACCAGCAAGATTCCTCCCCCAGCCCTTTCAAAAACAAGTCTTGTCTTAGCCAGGGGGATGGAGGGCAAGAAAAGTTCACATTATATTATTCAAATTCGTTTTTAAAGTATCAAAGTTTTTCTGCCTTTCATAAGTTATTTTTGAAATACCTGGAAATATAGAAAACCTGTTTCTAGGCAAACAAAAATACTTTCTTCTTTTATTGTACTTTTTAAAGGAATTTTGCCTGATATGGAGAGTGTTTAAAAATAACTATTAAGGACCATATTTTTGAAAAATATTAAACTCTGTTTTATCAAAATAAGTAAAAAAAAAAAACAAACCCCCAAACCAAAAAAACCCACAATCAAAACTTTGCAGGTGCCCAGTGGGCTGGATACTTTTTTTTTCTTCTACAAAGATTTTCTTAGAACTCCTGCATTTTCCAGAATTTCTGTACAGTCTTTTAAATTGAAATGTCTTGACTTTGCATTTTTCCATAAGTTATCAAAGGTGGCTTTCTAGCTTTAAGCCAAATTCTTTGGTATGTGTAAGAGATGCAGTAACTTCTTGATTTGTTTTCTTCAGATTATGTTTTGTAATCTGTAAGCTTTTTTTATGTGTACAATATTTGGAAACATAAAGAGTCCTATTTTGTATTTTTTAATGTAAGTATTACTTTTGGAGCTGTAACTTTCTTAGAGTCTTTGATGTGAAGGAACTGGTTTGCCAGTGTAACTTAAGAGTGTTGATAAATCCTTGTGTAATGCAGCAGGGTGTAAAAAACTTTCTTGAGTTCGGAAGTTAAAGGGGAGAAATACATCCATATTTAACTAACAAAAACCACTTCTTCAGAGGGGAACAGATCCTTAAAATATCCTGCTAATAGGTAATTCCCTTCCCCTTACTGAACTTGCTTATTAGTAGTCTTTAGTCCATCTACCCTAATGTTTGTTACAAGCTTGGAGCTGTGATACGGAAGTATTCAGTACAGGCAGAACTGGTATTGGGCACTAAACCATTTGATCTTCCCTAGTTTTTGCTTTCTTTTGAGACAGCAGATGGAGAGTAGTCACCACCACGCAACTTGAGACAGACTCTGAAATGAGACTTTACTGAAGTTAAAAAAAAAAAAAAAGCTTAATCTCAGATGCAGCTCTTTAAATATTTATGTATTAATACAAATCTGCTTGAAAAGCAAGTTGTGGTCCCTGTAATTATTTCCTCCTGAGGTAGCAGATCCAACTTGCTTTGTGGGCATAAGGAGGCCGTGTATTGTGACAATGAGGGTGTTTTCCTGCTTCATAATGAAACTGATTTTGTTTTGAGTGAAATTGAGAGATTCACCCCCTCCCCGGTCTTTTCTTACAGGAGGAAAACTGTGGTCTTATGTGAGTAAGTTCTTAAACAGAAGTCCTGAAGAGAGCTTTGAAATTCCTGAAACCAGAACGTCTAGTTCAACTAAAATTTACCTGGAGCAGCCAACACCAAGCCCTAAAGAAATTGGTAGCAGCGCCGATTCCAGAGAAAGCTATGGGGAGAGCATGCTGAAGGTGGTCCCTCTGAAGAGCAGCCTAACACCAAGCTCTCAGGATGACAGCAGCATCCAGGAAGATGGCCAAGAGAGTTCGAAGTGGATGGACTCAGGATCCAGCTCAGAAGAAGAGTGCACTACTAGTTATTTAACATTATGCAATGAATATGGGCAAGAAAAAATTGATTCTGGCTCTCTAAATGAGGAACCGGTGGTTAAACTGGAGAACGAAGGTCTAAATACCAAAGAGAGAAATTGCTTACAGAAATGCAGTGACGTTGGCAGTGATAGCTTCACCTCTCAGATTGCATCTCAGGAACGAAAGCTTTTCATTGATGATGCTGAGTTGGAAATAGCTAGCCCTACTAGGATATTGGACTCATTAACTAAATCAAAGAATAGCCCCATGGAACTCTTCAGGATAGACAGCAAAGATAGCACTAGTGAGCTCCTGGGGCTTGATTTTGGAGAAAAATTGTATAACCTGAAATCGGAACCTTTGAAGCCATTGTTTTCTGTCCCAGATGATGACAGAAGCTTGGATGCCCTAGAGAACAAAATGGGTGTGAGAGCTCATGACACCATAAGCAGGGGTTCAAACGACTCTGTGCCAGTTATCTCCTTTAAGGATGCTGCTTTTGATGATGTAAATAGCATTGATGAAGGAAGGCCTGATCTCCTCATAAACTTACCCGGTATGTCTGATGAAACAGAAGAGGCAGCAGTGTCAAGGCCAACAAAGTTTACAAAAACTGATAGGGACATGTTGGAAGTAAAGTTATTAGAAACACCTGATGTCTTACAATTAAATAATTCTGCAGAGCCGTGCAAAGCATTCGATCAAGAGCCAAATTATGTGGCACCAGAAGTGGGTGACCCTTCCTGCAAGGAAGCAAATGGACAAAGTGGTGTCACTCGGGGAGCTCTTGGGACCCTCTTTACATCTGACCAAGAGGTAGGTAGTTCAGAAGACAGGGCTCTGTTTCAAGGGCTTGGAGCCTGCTCCTTAAACGTGACAAGCAAAGAAGAAAGTTTATTTGTTTCCAACCTGCTCTCAGGTGCCCAAGATGTTAGCTTGGATGAAGACATGTTAAGAAATGAAGCAGTGTTGCTGTTTTCCGATCAAACTGAAGACTTTCAGAAAGAGAGAACAGACCCGGCTTTGTTACCAGCAGCTGAAAGTAAAGAGACAGCACCACAGAGGGAAGACAAAATAGTGGTAGCAGGGGAGAAGGAAATACATCAAATTTTTCAGGACCTCGACGAAAGATTAGCGATAACCTCCAGGTTTTATATCCCAGAGGATTGCATTCAAAGATGGGCAGCTGAAATGGTTGTAGCCCTTGATGCTTTACATAGAGAAGGAATTGTATGCCGCGATTTGAACCCAAACAACATCTTATTGAATGATAGAGGTCAGGAACTTTTGCAAATGCATTTCTTTTTATTCGCTGTTGCTTCCAATTAACTGAGTAGGCGTTTTATCTTGTAATTAGTATCTTCATTTCCTGTCTAGAGCTTCATTATCAGTGCAGCAAATTCACCCCCAGTAATAGCTTCTAGTACTTAATGATGCCATTATTCTTAATGATACTGTTTTTAGCTACAAAAGGAGTAATTACAGTTCACTTCTGCAGAAAATGGAAGGGAAAAATGTTTTGATTTCTCCTGTCGTTTTGTTTTTAGGACACATTCAGCTAACGTATTTTAGCAGGTGGAGGGAGGTTGAAGATTCCTGTGACAACGATGCCATAGAGAGAATGTACTGTGCCCCAGGTTAGAGCAATCACCTACAATGTTTCACTTGGAAAGTAGATTAGCAGCTTTCATTTTCTCACGGAGCCTCTATAGCATAGAGCTTGAGATCATGCAATATCTGAATTTTCTTTGCTTTTTCCTGAATGTTTTAAAAAGCTAGAGGGCTCATAAGTGCTTTATTGTTGAACTGTGGTGGTGTTTGTTACATCATTTCTATAAAGTGTAATTGTATTGAATGTCTTGTTTAAGCAAATTTAAGGAATGTTTTGTTTTCTTGCAGTTATTTGCTATGTGTGAGTACATCTTGGTAACTGAAAAGAGCAAATAAAGGAAAGGGCAGACTGAAAAGATGCCACTAAGAGCCTTACAAAATAAAAATTTATACATGCAAAGAACATGGGGGGAAAAAAAACAGTAGCAGTTTGAAAAATACAACCCTAATAGGCTCAGAGATGCCTCTGACATTTTTGATGAGCTACAGTGGGCTTTGAAATAGTTTAGAGAGCTCTTTTCTTAGAACTGCTTTCATCAATCACGAGGGTGATAAAATCAATATCTCTTGGGTTTCTGTAGCAAGGATGGCACTTGAAGCCGAGCCCTCCCTCTTTTCCTTTTTCCAGTTTTTTTTCTGCTAATATAGTGGTCGAATGGTAGTGACAGCCAAAAATCAGGTGTTTTATTTCATATTTTAAAAATTTCATAGCTAGCTTAAAAAAACTGCTTCTAGAGTTGAAATGACTATTGGGAGGCTATTCAGATTTTCAGTTTCTCTTTTTTATTCTGAATTTGAAATGCCAACATACTCTTTCTGCTGAGCGTGTGGTCTAGCTAGGCAGTGCAACTTGGCATGCAGGTAGTCCTCAAGCTCAGAGTCTGTAAATGTCCTCAGAAAAATTTAGAATAAGAATTACCAGCAATGGAAGTTCTGAACTTAATTTGCCATCAGGTGTTTATTCTGTGACTTAGTCCCGCAACTGAAATACAGTAAGGAACTGTTCTGTGTGAATAAAGGTGGTAGGATATCAACAAAAATTTGAATGCCAGCCTCTTGAGATAAATAGTAAATAAAATGTTTTCTATCCTGGTGCAAGTCAAAAGGGCAGGGATTACAGAAAGGAATTCTTTTTACCTATCAAAGCAAACCCAACACCTTTGTTCTACGCTCACCCCACTTTAATTCAAGAACAATAAAATTGGGGAATCCCAGCAATTCTTATGGTTGTTAAATAGAAACGTGTCCTGGTTGCCAACGTGCATGACATCCTGTTAGAAAGAGGCGTTTTCCTGCCTCCCTAACCCAGCCTCGAACAAAGCGCTCCCTAGTTGAGTAGTAGCAAAGATGGAAGTGCAGCCTTTTCCCACCCTGTCATCATTAATGAGCTGTGAAAGTCAAAGCTTAATTTTTCTGTATTTTAATGAGGATCCAAAGAGAGGCTTTTTTTGCCCCCTAAGCCCCAACCAGCCAACTCCTACAGTAATTAAGTGTTTAGGGAGCAGTTGAAATAATATTTAGAAGTCCCCAAATGCAAGAATAAAGTTTTCTGCACCATCATTATTTCCACCTCACAGCACAGGTGTGGTATCCATCTGGGCTTTGCTTGGTTAAGTTGCCCTCTCCTCTCCACCCTCTCTGCCCTACCCCAAGCTGCAGTTTGCTTTGTGTGTCTGTAACTGGTGAGCCACAAGATGAAGATTTGCAAATGCAAATATTAGATATATGCAAGATGGCTGAATTGACACTGCTCTATGATTCTTAACCTTTCATATTTCTTGATTTTAGTGTTATCTCTGCAAAACATACTTATTTTAGTGTAGCTATTTCATGCTGATTTTTGCATAGGAGAGTAATACTTGGTATAACTTAGCAGTACAAAATGTATTTTGGAGCCAAGTGCCATTCTATTCTGAGCAATGATTTAATACCTGTACATTCAATGCTGGTATGTACCTGAGTCCAAAGCAGCTTTCTTAGGGCTACTGGTGCTAGTAAATCTTGCTGTAGAACTTTTGATCAGTATTAAACAAATAATCATGTTAGTGGGCTTTCTTTAGGCTCTGATGTTACAGGAAAAAAACACCCAAACCTTATTTGGATGATTATGTTTCATTTTAAGGAGTGTACCATGTCCCTGGAACCCAAGTCTCCCCTTTATGATGATAGCATTGCTCTTCAAGTTGCTTCTTGGAACAAGGATTTTGAAATTATACTTGTGCTTCAGTTCAGTACACTAAGAGAAATTGGCAAGTTTGGGTTTTTTGATGTTGGGGTTTTTTTTTATTCTTTTTAAGTTGCTTTTTAAAATGGATTGTAAATGTTTCTCATAGCTTGCTTTTTTCCTGCTGAAGGAAGGGCTGCAGTTTTGTAGAGGTGAACAAGTGATCTTCACAAAATTTCATCGGGTCTTACTATTTCTTATCGTAATACAACATAGTGACTAAATAAAGTGACTAAAAGTGGGTCTTTATCTTTTGAATTTTCCTGGTGCTTCCAGTATTGTGTGCTGTGTTGCCCTGCTTCTGGGTACTCAGCCTTCCCTCTCCTTTTCTCTCCTAACTGAAGGACACAGTGAAACTTGGCTTGCAAAATTTTGTCTCCATGTGTTCAGCTTGGTGTGTGTTTTCGTCAGAGTTCAGGATAGAACAGGATTTGGATATGATAACTTGTATGTTATGTGAATTCAACATTTTGTTATTTAAATGCACTTGTTAAAAGTAGGCAAGAAAGGGAAGATGTCTTTATCAAAACACTGTCTTTTAGGGTCTGGCATTGGAGACAGAGAACAGATGATGAGTCTTGGGATGCAGCTCTTTTTCTGCATGGATTTTTGAGGAGCAAATTTTGGAGGCAGAAAAAGGAGAGGATGAATATGAAATTTAAACATATTGCAGGATATTAAAATAGGTGGTAAATTGTATTGCAGAGTTATGTGAAAGATGTAAAAATGTGTTTGAAACAATTTTATCCTTTTAACTGGTAAGGTTTCAGGTGCTACTTTTTCACAGCACAAGTTATAAAGTGCTTAGCAGTGAAGCACCTGAGGACATATTTAAATTTTAAGTTGCTTTATTGGTTAACGGAAAACATGGAGTCTAAATTCTACAATTTCTATATATCAGAATCTAATTCCTGGAGGGGCTGGGATAATAATGTATTAATGTTGAAGCTTTTCAGACCCCGGGGAGAATAAAGGTCCAACTATGTGGACCTTGCTTACAGGATCTAGGATTTTGTATTTGAGGCTTTCAGTACCCCAGGTTGTAACCTTGTATTAAAGCAATGCAAGGCAATATTGGTACAGAAACAGTGATCAAATCCTGGCCATGATGAATAGCAAGGACTTGCTCGGCTCTTGTTATCCTACAAAAAGCAGAGAAGCAATGTGACTGCGTGTGTAGAAGAGATTATGCACTGTATATATAAAATAATAGAACAAACGCAAACATTATAAATGGAGAAGTGTCAAAAAGATGAGGGAAGAGATAATTTTAAGAGCTGCATACCATTCCCTGCTAGCAATATAATTAATTTTGTATGAAATAGCAATTGTCATTTTATATCGTGCATAAATTAAAAGCAGGGCTCAATCTGTTGCAAGAAGTGGCACTTCTCCACTATTGACGGCAGGTGGCATTGTACCATTAATGGATTTTGCTGTTCCACTTGCTGGCTCTAATTTACCTAACTTCACATAAGAACTGGAGACGGAAGATGCGTTTATTTGTAATGATTTGCATATCAAGGATTGTACTCGCAAGCTCAGAGTCGTGGTGTGTTATAGTGCTGTTGAATCTGTTGGTAAAGCTGGATAACTCTCTTTACTCCTGCGTAGTTCTACTCAACAAAAAAAAAGTTCATGCCGAACCAACTACTGCAACAACAAAGCTATCTGCAGATGCTTAAAAGTAGCGCCTGTGCTATACTTTGATTAATGGCCAAACTAAATCTTTGCTGTTCACCTATGATAAGTCAAATGTTGTTTCTCTAACCCACAAGGGAAATGATGGATTATAAATCATACCCTATAAACTCAACACCACTTCAAGTAAAACTTGTGAGGGTTTTGGCCAAGAATAACCTATTTGCTTTTAAAGAAGAAATTAAAGCACTTGTAACTGAGAATTTCTGCTGCGTTAATACGGTTAAGCTGACTAATGTGAGGTTCATGTGGGGTTTTTCCTTTAACTTTCCTCCTCTTTATAGTAATTTTGTTTTCTGAATGTTTTAAAGTGTGCTAAGCAGCTGATGTCTGAATACAAAGTTATTAGCAGATCAGATGAGAGTGATTCACTTCTGTTTAAACAGCCCTTTGCTCTCCATGCCCCCTGAGAACTCTTATCACATATTTGTCCAAAAAACCCCGCAAAAACTAACAAAAAATCCCTCGCATTATCCACCTGCCTGGTGACTGATAGTATCAGCAATGTATCTCTTTATCTCTTGGTTAATGTGCCTTGGTATTCTGAAGGGGGGAAAATTCCAGTAACAGATTCAATTTACACAGACAGAAACTTGACCAAATGCCAGCCTAGCAGGGGGGCCATTATTCTGCTCTATAAATAAGTTTAAAAAAGAAACAAACACACACACAAACCTGTGAATCAACATGTTTTGGTCTAATTGAGGGAAAAGCAAGATAGATGAATTTTGAAATGCAAATGATCACCTTCTGTTATCTAAGTATCAGTTTTGCCAACTTTGTGATCTTGAGTATAAAGAGTTGTTACCTTTTAAATGGAATAATAATTATATTCCATTCTTGATAGTTGTGATTTTTAAAATCAAATTGGTAACTTTTTAAAAAAAGCCCCTTCATAGTATCCTTAATACCTGGGAGAAAGACAAAATTGTCTATAGCCACAGCCCAGTCAAGATTGTCTTCAACTAAAACATATTAAGTTGAGGATTTACTCATAAGGAGAAACTTTTAGGTACTTTTTCGATGTAACCTGTGAAGTGTCATGTTGTAGAAGCGGCTTGCTGGTCTAACATCTTGCGTAAATACGATGTGTGAATGAGATGTTTTATTTATACTCTCAGAGTTCTTGTTCCAGCAGCGGGGATGCGTTCTGTCACATCCCTGTAGTGTTTTCAGAGGACGAGATTTCAGAACTGGGCTGCCTTTGGAGTCTTTTTTCTTTCTTGTCCAAACAATGAGTTTTCACCAGACTGTGTTTGCTAAAAACTGGAGATTTGCTTGCTGAGATCATAAAGCCAAAGGGAGCTTAGCTGCATAGAAAATGTAAGGAAGAAACTGGCCATCAGTAATGCATCATATTATTCTGATGCTTTCATAAGCTGTGTGCTATAACCAAGCCTTATTTACACAAACTAGCCTTCACAGAAGCCCACATGTAAATATATGGTATATTTGGTTTTATTTAACCTGCTACTAATTGTACACAATACAAAACCTAAGCAAAAAGAAGGCTTTGTGGGTAAAGGATTTTGTTCCAAAGACGACCAAAATGTTTCAATGCAAACCTGATTTTTATACTCCCAAATGAAGATGTCACTTCTACTCTTAGACAATTGAAAATACAGATGCAAAGTGCAGCCGATAACCTAAAACATATGGCATGAAAATAAAAATTGCTAGGTTGCTATTATTAGCCTGTATGCTATAATTTTTATTTACTGCAAAAGGAAGAAATGGTTTGCCTCTGTTTACCAAATAGATATTTGATGCTGGAAAACCTGCATATTATTTGCGTATGTGTTTTTCAGTAGGGGTTTGCAGGCACTCATTAAATCTGCTATTCTGTATTATAGTAATTTAATTTGAGTAGATTGTTTAAGAAGCAAAATAACTGTGGTAGATTAAAGTGCCATTGACCCTGAGAGGTGTCGAGGGGTGGGCTGGTCTCGTGGTTATAGTGTTAGACTGGACTTCCTAGATTTTATCTGTGACTGTGTCGTAGCTTTTTGTTTGACATTAATGTCTCAGTATAATCCTCAAAAGGAAAGGAAAAAACAGAGCAGGTGAATGAGCTTTAAGCAGTAAAGACAGAAGCATGGGCTAGCTTGATTTGAAAAGGCCTGGCAATAGGAAAGAGGGCTAAGGATTTGCATGAAAAATATATGGCTCGTGTGAATGATGAGGAAAGGTCTGGAGCTGCAGAAAAAGTACTGGTTATTGTGAAGCTGGGAGTAACAACTTTACAACCGCCATTTGGAGTGGTATAGCTCTCCAAAGACACCTGAGTGTCCCACGGAAAACAACGGCAACTGACTGCTCCCAAAATAGCAATGTCATGAATGTGGAGTAGGTAATTGAAAGCATGGGTTTGGGCAGAGAATCAGGTATTTTCTGAAAATAGTTTGATGTGGTTTGGCATTCAGGCTTGTTGTAAGTACACTACATGTTTCAGGTGAAGCACGTGCACTTGTGGTTTTTCATAGACTCTGTAACTGGAATAAGCAGTAAGATGGGCTGAAGCTGTTGATTTGTAAAAATCTGGTATTTTAGTCTGGCTGACATAAAAGCCAGTTAATAACTCTGGAAGAAAGTGTAATTTACCTGTGTGGTGCGGTTGTTTTTGGTTTTTATTTATTATATTTTTAAATTTTTTTAATTATTACAGATGGGGCTAAACCTTGAAGAAGATAGGATAGAAAATGCCTTTTGAAAATAAATGGAGCTAGCTGAAACGTTAATTAGTGTCTGCTTTGTTTTGATAACAGAGCAGTAAAAAGTTTCTTTGTCTCTTTTGTCACCTGATTATTTTAGAGGAAGTTTTAATTCCATCTTGGGCTGCTAAAAGGAAGAAAGAACACAGTTTCCTCTACTAATTTTTTTTTTCTTTTAGTAACATGAGGAAATTTCTTCCAAAGAGGAACATAGATGCTCATATGTTTTTGAATGCCTTTAAGATGAAACTTCCTATTTTCATACTCCATTTGATCTTGGCAGATGTTCATTGGACTTGCCTCACTACTTTATTGTTTAAAGACCATGATAAACTTTTTTTACTTAACTGTAGATGGTTCAATACTGTGTTTTATAAATTGCGAAAGCATTATGGCCAGATTGCTTGTGTGATGTGTTATTTAGTGACTGTATCTTATGATATCTTGGCTGACTGAG
The DNA here is from genome assembly GCF_000737465.1 of Haliaeetus leucocephalus. Taxonomy (NCBI): domain Eukaryota; kingdom Metazoa; phylum Chordata; class Aves; order Accipitriformes; family Accipitridae; genus Haliaeetus; species Haliaeetus leucocephalus. Next base: position 1,353,474 of record NW_010972962.1, on the reverse strand, counting down.
TCTGCCTAGAGTAAATTAGCTTGGACTCATTTTACTTGGTTCTCTGCAAATGCTTCTTTACATATATAGATATTAAAATAAGATAAAATAGTAAGCTTTTAAAATTAAATGAGTGTAAGGTAAATAGAATTTCTGAAGCGACTCTAATGGTTTTTCGTGCAATACTGTTTATCTTAATGGCCACAGAAGGGAAAAACATTGTGTCTGATGTTTTCAGGATGTTGGACAAGTCCATTTCCTCCTGAACAGTTTCAGACACCTGATGATAGTTCAGATGGGTCTCCTTGTTTTCTTAGTGCAGAAGCGATACTTGAAGTTACGCTGTTTCTGCTTGAAACACAGGGTAAGAAGAGGGGCCTCCTCAGGTTTTGAAATTCTTACCAATCCACCAACAGTCAAATGGTTCCTGTCTTAATTCTAGGAAAACCACCTCAAGGCAAAGCCGTTCCTAACTCTTAGGTGTTTGGAGAAGCAGTACTTCCACCTAGAGCCTATTTTCTTGTGCGCTGACTTCCGATGCATTTTTTTGGATGTTACAGTTTATCCTACAAAGTTTTTGATCGAGTTTTTGTTCTTGGTGATTCACAAGCCATCTGGCCTGAGTTGTACAGTGAATGTCTACGTCCACCTTTAAGCCTGGCTTCTTTTATGTTAACTAGTGTTTGTGTGTGCTGGTTGGGAGGCCTTATTGTCAGCCCTGGAGGAGACTGTATTTGGGAGAAAATGTTTGAGGTGTAGGTAGTAAAAACCTTTGAAATCCTTTAACACGAAGGCTGTATTTCAGGTTAAGGTGCTGTAGAAAGAATGAGAGAATCAGCCTTGGTGTTAAGGTTAATAACTTTATCAAGGTTGTATGTTCAAGAGCAGTGAAGTTCTGCTTTTTTACTTTAGAACTGGCACTTCTGTTTAAAAATACAGAGCATTGTCAGCTATGTATCCCTTATCAGGAAGTAAGCTATTACTGTGTATAATGCAGCTATTGAGATAAGTATGGAAACCATAAAGAAATGGGCTTTCAGTTGAGACCAGCTGCTCTAGGAGGAGGACAGTGCAGGGTAGTGGAGGTGTTTACCTGTACCATCTGTCTCCATCTGAACCTGATAACGTTTTACAAATCTCCTTTCCTTCAGTTACCCCAATGGCTTCTGTTGAAATTGCTTCTGTGCAGGAACTTAGCATTGCTGTTGACATGTGCTACTTGGGTGCGAGATGTTATATGGGCGCGCATCAGGAAGGGAGAAAGAAGAAAGCTCTCCCTTTTAGTGAAGTTGCGGTAAAGTTGGAAGAGCTACTGATTTTTTTTCACTCTGCTTATTTATTTCTCTGATTTAAAAGGATTTTTGTACTTGAGAATGATATGAATATTTTTTCTGCAAATTTGGTACTGCTAGTCCTAGAAACACCAACACTGTGCACATGTGTGTGCATGTTTATGTTTGTACAAATGTGGACAAAGTCCTTGATTTCAGGGTTCATGAAGTAAAGAATTGGCACAAATATCCCCATGTTATTCACTTAAGCTTATGGGTCGCTACCGTTTATTGTCTAAATTACTTTGCTGATGGATTGAGATGAAAATGTTTTCTTAGTGAAGGCAGATATTGTAGTTCAGATTTATTGCAATATTAAAGCTTTAAAACAAGCATATGCCCTGTGTGGTATATTACATTAGCTAGCTACTCTGTATCACTTGAAAGCATTTAATAATCTATAGTTTCTAATTTTTCCCATGATGTGTAGTCAAGATAAAATGCAGTAATATTGATGTGAAATCCTGAACTTATTATGATCAGCATACTGCATCAGTGCATCAGAAGTAATGTGACTTGTTTGAAGTAAGGGAATGTAAACAACACCTGTTTATTTGTAGTATTCACAGTGAATTTTTTCTTTTTTTTTTTAAAGGAAAATATTTATTTTAATCTGAACTAAGGAAACTTTGGGACCTAGGGAAAGCAGCAAGAAAGCAGACATTGGGTAATGGGAGAAAAGTTGAGCTAAAATTTAGTTTTTGTAAAAAAGGATACTTGGATGTTACCCGCAGCTGAGTTTTCTGTTTTCTGTTCTGTGTTGGTTCAGATGACTTGTCCTGCACTTTCTGCTGTGTGCATGAGAACCCAGCCGGAGCCCTTCAGTCCAGGGAGAAATCTATGTTACTTGACTGTTCTCAATTTATCCCACTTGTGTCATTTTGGTCACGGTCAAAAGTGGATGGAAGAGTTCAGTGCTGTTCTCTTAAGAGAGATCTGCAATGACATTTGTTTTGATTTGGCATATATTGAAAATGTTCTTATAGTTGAAAATACAAGCTTGGATTTTGGACAAGTGGGCTTTAGTTTACCTTTTGACTCTTACTCTGTGTCCATTTTCTTCATCAGTGAAGTAATTGAGGTTACATCAACTTCCCATAATGAACAGTATGGGATTCTGTGAAAGAAGGCAGTGTAACCTTGGTGCTTCGAAGAACTGGATCAGCATCTGTGACTGTCAACATAAAAGGAAATAATAACAAAACTCAGAAATGAATTTTTCATAATATTTCATTTCCCTGTGCTCAGAATGATGGGTTTTTTTCACCTTTACAATATTTTTTTTATATTGGGCTGTAACTCAAGAGGCCTATCCCCCTGAATGTCTTTGGGGAAGAATGGGTTATCTCCTTTTGTGGCATTATTCTAAAATTTAAGATGTGTCAATATGGGAAAGTTAATGGTAGTGTAGGAACTGAGAATGTAGCTGTCAATCTTTATTAACTCCTGGCTTTACTGGTCTTATTCTGGAATAAGTGTGGAATTTAATTTAAAAAATAAAAATCTTCACTTGTTTGGAAGAAAGCTCTCTTAGTCTAGAATATCCACAGGATTAAAGCCACATGGGAAAGAAAACTCTGCTCTAAAGAAGCCTAAAGTATTTGGTTTTAGATATTACTTTCCATTCATGACATCTTGTTTTTGAATGTACATGATTGGAACATACAACACTAGGAAATCACAATCAGACTGGGAAGGCATTTCCGTTCAGTAGGTTTCACTGAGAGATGCTATGAAAACCTTTCACCAGCTGGTTCATGTGGAAAGGCCCAAGTTTGTTTTTTTTGTTTTCCTTTATTAAAGGACTGTTACCTAGAAGGTCTGCCTTTCTGAAGGGATGTAAAATTAAATTGCAAGAACAGATTTTGATTTTTACACAAATTCTCTCAATTTACCATAATTTCAACTTTATCTGGATGCTTGCCTGGGATCTTAAAACGTTTTAAAAATGCATGTAATTATGCTGATACAGTTCCTTATGTGGCTGCCATTATATCTGTGTAAAAGTTTCTCGATGCTGATAGAAGTATTAATCTGTAAAGAATGGAATAAATTCTAATGTGTGGCACCCTTATAGTGATGTATTGGGCATTCAAACGCCATTAACTGTAATCAGCTTTTCAATGTGAGGGATGTCCTACCTAAAGAAACAATGTCTGAGCCATCCTTCCTTGTTGCTCTTGCAACAGCAACCTCAGCCTAGTCCTAGAAGGTGTTGAGCATCTTCCAGCTTGTGTGGCAGCTGCCCGAGGGGGCAGCCCTCTGCACGTCCCCGTGCTCAGTGTGCGTGTGCATCTCTGCAGCTGGGGAGGTCTGGGGCTACTGCCTTCCTTTCTCTGACCCCGGAGTGTGACTCATCTGTAGTTCTCCTTGGCCATGCTCAGGCTAAGCTCCATAAAATGATGAGCAAGATTTTTCAAACATGCCGCAATGCTTTTCACAGCAACGACTATGTGACTATATGCTAATTGTTGTCCTCTGCTGGGAAGCTGGTGTGGCTTTTGCCACCAAAGCTATTTTAGTGCAGCTTCTGCATTTTTTTGACAGTCAAAATGAAGATTTCATCTTCATTGCAATCTGTTTTTCTGCCTGTTTTAGAGCAGACAGTGTGGTGCGTTTGTATTTAATAATTTTTGTAGTTTAAAGCCTGAGTCGGTGAAGGCCAAGTTTTCTGCATGCATCATGCTATTGAATATGTGAATGTGTATGGCGAGGGACTCTCTAACTCCCATCTCACCTCTCTGCTGTCTCTTGTGCATGGACAGCAATAAGAGTGTTGGGTGCTGGCTGGATGCTGGGGAAAACAACTTTTCGTACCTAGGTACAATTTGGGCTGAGTTGCAGCAATACACAGTTTCTGGCTGTGGTTAGGCTATGTGAAGTAGATTTAGCGTCTTTATCTGGTTCCCAACAGACAAGAGAGACAATTGTGAAAAGTGTCCCATGGTGATCCCAGCAAAGGGTGTAGGTTAGCCACGAGACAAATCCTGCCCTCTAAGACAAAATTAAGGCATGCAGTAGGCTATTATAACTTCCCTTTTGTTGCATTTATGGATGCATCAGGCCACTCTGGTCAGTCCAGCTCTTCTGACCAGAGTAAATTCTCTAAGTACGTTTTGCTTTACTGTATGTCACTGTTTGGTTTTAGTCCAGTGTAGAAGAATCCGAACTGTAATGCCTACAAGTCTTGAAAATGCCTATGTATGCACGGAAAAGGCAAATTATGCGTGAAACGTATAGTGTTGCTGTGTTTGAACAATGCAATCTGTAGGTGGCTAAAGGGCTAACTAAATTGCAGGCATAATGAAAGCTCTGTGGTATTTAGTATATGTTCTGTCAGCATTAAACAGTCACCTTGTAAATATATGTTAATTTTGAAGGTGTAACTGACCTTTTTAATATTAATTGAAATGTCTCTTGTTTAGAGGTTGGCGCTATCCTAGAAGAGACAGAAGCCTGTGACTGGTGGAGCCTGGGTGCCATTCTTTTTGAACTCCTCACTGGAAAGGTAGGGCTGGGGGCAAGTTACTTCATAAAATTGACCTCTTGGCCAGTAGTTTCTCACAGGTGGTATGCCCAGTTGTGATTTCCTTGCTTGTCTTTCTCAGATGTGCTTTGCTGACCTGAGTACCCTCAATTTCTTGGTCTGCATGGGACCAGAGAAACAAAATGTGCTCAAGCTTCAGCAGAACAACTTGATAAAGCTGTATCAAACTCAGGACTGAAAAAATAACCCAAAACGATGCTGCCCTCTTAACCACAGTGAAATCAAAGTTCTCTAACATTCCTTTTGCACATTTACAAAACTTTTGCCCTTATACTTTCAGTATTATGTCCCGGGACAGTGTAGGAGCCATATGTTGCTGTTACACATTGATTTGGTATTTTGAGACAAAGAGTGCTCAGCCAAATCAAACTGGTGATTAGTTGTCAGTTCTGCATGAAGAAAGCAAAGTCCACCAAATTCCCCGACTCTTCAAGTTTGAGCAATAGAGTACCAGCACTAAGACATAAATGTTCTAAAACCATATCTCCAGGGGGACATCAGTGCCTGTAGACATCCCTCCCAGAATCAGTACTTCATACTAGAATGCACTGACATTTTAGCTGTGTGTGTTAATTTGCATGTATACTAGGAGATAATCCAACACTAGAATTTTTTAATTAATAAATGTATCTGCTTGCCTTGATTTTTTTTTTTTTAATTATTTTTTTTTCCTCCAGACTCTGGTTGAGTGCCATCCATCAGGAATAAACACTCATACTTCTTTGAGTATACCAGACCATGTATCAAAGGAGGCCAGATCACTGATTCAGCAGGTATTTGTTTTCTATAGGTACATGTGTAGACTGGACAAATACTTAATCTACCTAATTTGTTCTGGTGCAGGAAATGTAAAAACAGAAAGCTACTGATAGGAATGTGGATGGGTCTTTTGTCAGTACTGATGAATTTTGCCCAGCTGTCTTGTTGCATCTGGAAACTTTGACTTGTGCTGCCAGGTATCTCTGTAGAAAACTGGAGTGCTTTGCCATTTCTTTAAAGAACAAGTTTGGTCAATGCTGACTGCTTTGGAAACACCTGCTGGTGTGATGCATGAACATTTTAGGAATTCTGTCCTAAATGTTCATGGAAAAATTTGTCATGAATTGAATTAAACTAAAAAACGTTATGCCAATTCAGCAAGATAGCTCTAAGTACTATAAAACCTGTAACACACTGATCAGAAGTTATGACCTTGCTGTGGTTGAAAATCTGTAGTTGTCGTCCAGGAAATCATCTGGATGCCATTTGTTAAGAAAAGTACTTTAAATTGTGAATACAATGACTGTTGTAATAAGAACATAACTCAGGTTGGACAAAAGGCAGAGTAGGAAACCTTAAAATATAGACAACCTTCCAGACTGATACACCGTTTTCAAACTAATGGGAATAATATTGACTGCTGGTATTTACTCTTAGCTTTAGGTAGTTGTGACTGAGAGAATAAACTTGTAGTACAGGGTCTTGAATTTCAGGTAATGCTATCTTCCTTCTAGTTAATTTTGACCTAACTGAGGAGGTGGAGCCTGGATGTGACCTATTCCACTTGAGCAGAATAAGTGATATATGTGAACTGTGTTGTTTGGCTTTGAAGAGTATCTTGCTAGTGAATGCATAAACAATGACATCACTTAGATATAGATTTGAACAGAGCAGAGTGGAAAAAATAGTTCTTGAAGAAAATGAAAGAAAGAGGTTTTGAAAATTCAGTGAGTCAAAAGACCCAGTAACAGATAGATTTCTGTGCCATTAATGTGAAATAATTAATGGAAATGGAAGTAGATGTTTGGACCTCCTGTTTTGACTAGGTGACATGAAGTCACTGAAGGTGAAAGCATGTGTGTCTGTGTTTCTGGCAAAGGTAGAAAGGGAAGTGACTAAAGAAAAATCCCCTTTTTGTATAATCTGCATGTATATTGTTAGATGGTAGCAAATTGTTACCCTCACCCACAGGTGCTACAGGACTCAAATGGCTAAGGGAAAGCAAAACCACACTTGATGAAAGGAATTCCTCCCATTAAGACTAGAAGTGAAGACAAATGAAGTCGTCCAGTCCACTTCTCCCTGCCAATGTAGGATTGTTCTTCACTGCAGACTAACGTATTGCCTATTTTTAAATATGCCAAAGAGTGGCTCTTTTGCCACTTGTGGTTTAAGTGGCAAATATATCTCTGCCACTCGCAGATATATTACAAGGCCATATCTGTTCAGAGAACAGTCACCCCAGTGCCTGTTACATTAAGCCTTCTAGTGTAGGGTGGTGACTTATCTGGTGGAGGTTCGGCTATATGAGCTAGTAAATCACATTTTTGTTGTGTGACTATCCAAGGAAGCTGCCATTCATTGTTGAGGAAGCCTTGTCAGGAAAAGGAAGAAAGCTCTCTTGGCATGGATAGCAATTTGTCATTGTGACTTTCCTTCCCCCCACTGCCAAGGGTAAACAGGTCAAAGCATCACAGAATAACTGTGATCAATGTTCAGCTATACAGAAAACTGTGTCAGACGTTGTCTCCTGCTGTGGCTTCCAGTGCAGGTGATTTCGTTGTAAACACCTCCTTCATTTAGCCAGCTTCTAAGAAAACAGAGATCTGTTTATTTCTCATGAAAGATGAAGTTGTTGTTTTTATGTTGGTTTGGTATTTTGCACCCAGTATTTTTTTCAGGCACCTCCAGGCTTTACTACCAACAAAATATGCAACATGGCTTTTCAATAGGTATCTATTGCTTTCTAAGATTAAAGTTCTTCTGGAAGGACAAACTCCAGAAAAATAAGAGTCCATGCTTACTTTCCCCCTACTGGTGCTGGTTGTATTTCAACAGAAGGCAGAGACACCCTGGCTGCATCTGTTTCTGCTGGCTTGTAGAAGATACCAGAGCAGCACTATTCACTGTCACTGAGCTACCTTTACTATGTGACATTATGACTGCAAATAGCAGAGCCATCTTAAAATGTGTAAATTCCTATGTTTATGCATGTAGACTCACTTAGATGTTGAGTGCATTAAGATATGAATGCACATTGTTCCAAGTGACAACTGGGAGAAGTTATCCTATTAGCTGTTGCAGAAAAAGCAAGAAAGAAATCATGCCTTTGTACTGGCTGTAATTGAATAGAGTATAAACAGTTCTCTAAACCTGCAAAATATTTTTGTGTGTCTTTATTAGTCTCTTTGGAGTATTACCTTTGCATTCCCTTTTATATGGATTGGTATCTTTAAACAGATGTAAATATTGTGATTTCCTTTTCACATGAATTCAGCATGTGATGTACAACTAAAAAGCAAATGAAGTGCTGAATTTTAGGAAATTTCCATGAAGCCATTGCACTGTTTTGTTTCTTTCACTGGGATTTTGATTTTTCAATTTTAGTCCATTTGTAGGACTCTTTAAAACTTTTTTTTTTTTTTTTAAATAGAGAACTGGCTGTAATGTACTGGTATTTTAGGACCAACTCACAATTTATGAAAGAGAAAGTTACAGACCACTGTCCCCAATGTAGCCGTAACGCAGTGGTGTGAGCAAAGGTTAACATGAAGCAAATGCAGTGTCCAGAGTTCTACCGATGCAGGCTCTGGCTGCTGCTCTCTTTTTTTTTAAAATGAGGTTACACTTAAAATGAAGTCCCAATGTGCAGTGCTTCAGGGAATTGCATGCTGTGATCAGTAGTCTCTGAAGACTGTAATACTGAGACTCAAGGAAAGGAGAGTCGTCTTCCATTTACTGGATTTTAGGAATTTCAAGTATGCTTTTGCACTCTTGAAAGTAATTCATAGAGCAGGAAAACGGTAGGATGTCCTTTACCTTAGACCTTTCTGGAACTTTTAAGCAGTTGTTTTTGTTCTTACTCACTGAATCATATATATATATATATATATATATTTTTCCTTTTATATCAAGCTTTTGCAGTTTAATCCTGCGGAGCGTCTTGGTGCTGGCGTTGCTGGTGTTGAAGACATCAAATCTCATCCATTTTTTGCCCTTATAGAATGGGCTGATCTGCTGAGATGAGAGATGTGTGCCCTCTGAACAAACTCAGGTCAAGTGGACAAGTTTCTCTGGCACAGAAGCACCCTGACTTGCTTCCTTTCGATGTCCCAAACCATTTGGATGTGATGACTAAAGGATGCTGGAGCAATCAGGCCAAAAGTGAACACTTTTAACAAGAATCACTGGTTGTACAGGGTGCTAGCTTATTTTTACTGCAACTGGCTGCTACGTGTGTGTAAGTCTTTTCACCAAAGGGTGGTTTGTGATGAAACTCCTGGACAGCATGTTTAGCACTGCCAGCTTGTCAACTAAGTAGAAACAGGAATGTGCTCCTGGTGCTTTGTCTGATGATGGAAGTGTCTATAAACTGTGCCAGTTGAAAGTATCTTTTATAGTGTCAGTAGACCATTTTCCTATGCTAAGTGCAGCTCTGGGGGAGCGGGGGGAGGAAGGAGCAAATAATTTATTAATGGTATATGCTGAATAAAATACTAAAATGCTTTATGCAAAAGTTGACACGTTAAAAATAATATATACATTAAAAATTAAGAAAGCTGTTGCATAATACTGTGGAATGTGTCTTGAAAATGGCATATCATTTCCCACTGTGGAAAGAGCATATAAAAGGCAAATAATACTGTCAAATGTTGTACTTTGTTGGCTGGCAATGTCTGTTTAAAACTAGACTCTGTTGTATTTGATGAGCTACATGTTAAAGTCACTACAGAAAGGGAAATCTTCTTTTCCTCAGCTGGATAAACACTTCTTTAGCACTCTAATAAGGAGCAAGAATACATAATGCTAAATAAATGTATAGATTAAAAAAGGAAAAATTCTTCTCATCACTGCAGCCACCACTTTATCACTTAATGAACTTTACTTCCTCCAAGTGTCCTATTTTTAGCTGCTACTTCAGGAAAAAACCTTTCTGCTCGTGCTCTTCTGCTTGAGGAAGCTTCTGAACTCTCCTGTTTGTTAATAGTCTTAATAAATCAAAGAAAGCCTTCACCCACTCGGCTGCTTGAACAGGAAGAAGCCTGGGATTTGCTCATGCCAAATGACTAAGTGACATCTCTGAGCAAACCCTAGTGGGTAAGACTTGGGCATGAGCCAATTAGCTGACCTGTTTGTTTGTTAGAAAGGTCTGGAGAATGGGAGAAGAATACAGGACATGCAGAATATTTTGCTGTGCGCTGCTGTTGGTGCTAAGCAGCCATGCTTGTATGGGTTCCTGACGTACAAACGCTGTACGCTGTGATGCTTTTACAGATTATGGATCTGTGGGGTTTTTCCTAAATGTTCACTTTGCTCTCACTATTTTTTTTTTTGTTGTTGTTCCTTTTTCTTCCTCTCCCCAGCTTTATCCGGAGAACAAAGGGCAAATTCCTTTGGGAAAGTGAGGTGACAGCAATGATTACTGAATTTACAACTCAAAAAAAAAAGTATCCCTCCATTTGTATTTTAGCAGTGTATTTTATTGGCACTCCCAAAAGTGCATCTGCACAGTCTCCATCTGTTAGACACCAGGTCGGTGTATTCAAATAAAGTGGAAAAGGAAAATGCTTCACTTAAACAAAGGAAATCTGGAAACTTTTTTTTCCTTTTTAAATTATTCCACTCCCCTCTTTTTTTCTTTCTTCCCTTTCTTGTGATCACCAGGCCAGCAGAGGGGCTGTAACAACACCGCAGGTTGTAACCAGGTCACTAGTATCACTGCCTATGGAGTGCTGTCCAAGATTACATCACTCTCAGAAACCGTGTTTCAACCTACCACCCTCTGGCTTCATAACAGGAACTCCCTCAGGTGAGCCACAGGAACAACTTCCTGTGCCGAGCGGGTCGGAAATCTCTAATGTGGAGACCAAGCTGATCCAGAGCTTCCTTCCAGCACTGCCCTGGCTGTGACTTTCGAGAGAGGGCTCATTGCTCAAGGGAAGACTCCCTTCCCTCGGCCACCTGACTCCATCCCTGGGGCTCTCTAGCCCAACCACGAGATAATGTCATTGCCCACGTTGATCCGTCCCCTTGCATTTGCCTGGTGATAACTGTAAAAAAAATATTTTCCATGTTACCTTAAAATGCTCTCTTGTTCAGGTTGTGCCCGTGTGCCGGTTGCAAGTAGAGGCGGGATACAATAGCACAGGAGCACAAGCTGGTTTCTGTGAGCAGCAGAAGGAAAATGCTGTTCTAGCAGGAACCAGATGACCAGTCACTCTCACTGCAAACATTTGGTTTAGTTAATGACACAGAAATATTCCTTTTTCAAGTATGTTAGTAGTGAGGAAATCTAGATCATGGAGACTAGAAGGAATGGGGCACTTGGCAAGATGTCTTGCCAAAAATGAGACTTTGAGATTCTATAGGTGTTTGTAACCTTACCACTGACTCAGATAACGGTTTTGCTGAAGGAAGCACAGTCTGGAATTAACTGCACAAAAAAAATCCTCCTTCTATCTTTTTTTTTTCCTTCCTTTAACATGTATTATGTTGTATTGGTGTTTACATGTATTCCTTTAATAAACAAAACATTTCAAGCCTTGGGTTTCTGAACTTTGCATTTAGTTCTTGAAGACAATCCTTCCTACCTAATCAATGCTTCTTGTCCTTGGCTTTTATGACTTGAAGTGTTCTGGAGATCTTCTTTTTGGCACTGCTTATGAAGCCGTGTGGTGCACATCTCTCTTTTGCTGACTTACGTAGTCCATTCCACCTTCCTTCTGTTATACCTAATGGCTGATAGCAAAACAAATCAGTGCCGTTTTGTTCACAGGAATTAGTGAGAGTCTATGTAAAACACAGTAAAATAAACCTATAGATTTTCTTATTCTCCTGTGGGTGTTCAGGTAAGGCAGATAACACACTTAAGACATCTCAAAGGGGTAATTCATTGCACCCTGTTGAACCACACTCGTAACATTTTTTGTGTCCTACTAAGAGAAACTGGGAGACAAAATGTTTGAAGGCTTGCACTGGGTAGAATTGCTGTGAGGTGAGCCAGGGCCCCTGCCAGACCCACGGAAGAAATTGCATCTCATGAAATACAAGGGGCATAACTTTGTTCGCTTTTAATGGCTGTATTCACAGCTTCTGTGCTTGTAGCACAGCTCCTATATCTCCTGTGAAAATCACCTCTCAGACAGCAGTCACTGTCACGCTGACTCTCCGCGCACCTTTGGGATGCTGAGTTGGCAGGGTTACCTGTGCCAGAACATCCACCCGGCTCCTCTCTCCAGTGCTAAACCTGTTCCTTGGTGTGTCCCCGCAGCGAAGGGCACTGGGATGAAGAAGGCTGGGGAGGTCAGCCTTCTCTAAATGAAGCACTCAGCATAACAAGGTACAGGGAAGTGCGAAGTAAACCACCACGGGATTTTTTTTTTTTTTTTTTTGTGTGGTGTCATTTGTTTTCTCAAGGACACTGAGTAGGAAGCTGGAGAAACAGAAACTTCCTCTCTGGTGAGATTTATGGTAGGGATTTTAGCAATAAAATGAAAAAGTACGTTTGTTGATTTCTTCAGGTTTGTGCTTTCTGCGTGGGCTTTACTGTGAGCTGAACTCTGTGGTTCCCGGCTGCTGCACGGCCCTGCACTCTGCATGAGGGGGCCTTTACCCGGGTCCCAGCACATGCCGGTGAGCCAGCCTGCGGCCCCGTCTGTCCATGGCTAAGCACCCCAAAGTCCTCTTCCAGTCAGCAGCATCTGCAGCTGAGGAGCACCTCTTGCGGCTGGCCCTCAGCTCTGTGTGTCTTCTGAGCCGCACGTAGCTTTCACATCGGAGCCCCACAGCTTTTTGCGCGGTCTAAGAAGTTGCGTGGACAGGATTTCTGTGTCGCTCTGCAGCAGCGGCCTGTTAAATGCTGCCCTTTCCCTTGCCTCAGCAGCTCGTTACCTCAGGACTGCCTGTCCTTGCTGCACGGTGTCCTTGGGGTACAGTCGGAGATGCCGCCGGAGCGGCCCTTCGCGTGACCAGTGCCTCATTTCCTTCTGCCATGCTTCTGCCTCGCAGCCTCCTGCGCGGTGTGGGCAGGGCCTCCGGCGGGCCCTCGCCCTGCAGCGGTATGTGGCACCATGTACGTTAACGGCCGTCGGTTAGCGTGTGCCCACCGACAAATGGCAGGCTGGGGCGTAGCTAGGACGAGACCAGGCCTGGGGCTTTGGCCACCCTGAGCACCTGAGGGCTTTCTGTACGATCTCGCCTCCAGGGCTGGACGCCGTGAGGGTGTCGCACCGTGGCGCTGCGGGAGGACGAGCGCCTCGGCAGAGGCACGAGGCTGGGGCTCAGCTCCTGCTTACGGGGACGTGTGTGGGTGGAGGGGGCGAGACGGGGGAGCGAGGGACTTGGCTGAACAGCAGCAGGGACGCTGGCAGCCACAGTGGAGGCACGCGGCGTGTGTCAGGGGCTCAGGCAGCCCCCGAGACAGGGTGCCTTCTGCAGCTTCAGCTGCAGTTTGGGAAGGGGTGGCAGAGCCAACTCCCGGAGGGGGAACAGGACTTGCTTAAAAGGTGCTGAGCAGCTGCTGCTGGCAGCAGCGGTTTAGACTGGCAGCGCACGGCCGTCTCCTGCGCCGCGGGGCCGGTGGAGGGCTGGTTGCTGCCTGAGCCATCTGCAGGAGCAGAGCCGGGGAGCACTGGCCCAAGGGTGAGATGTCCTCAAGAAAATCCCAACTTCTGGGTGGCAAAGGGGTGGAAGCGGTCCCACCTCCTGCTAGTGCTGTGCGGTGAAATCTCCTGCGCCCCTGCTGCTGGGCAGAGGCGGCTAATCAGGGCGCAGCAGAGAGGATGCTCCAGACTCCCGGCAGCGGGTGACAGCATAACGCGCTACCGCAACAGGACCTCACTGCCTCTTGGCAGACCAGAGACTGTCCTTCTCCAAAGGCAGCTCTGTCTCCATCTTCTTGGCCCAGGGACCCATCAGGAGGGATTAGAGCTGCTGCTGGAGGGCTGCAGTGGCACCGTGACGGGCAGGAGGGCTGGGGAAGTGTGCAACGCCGGGCAGCGGGGAATTAGCGTCCTCTTGGGAAGGCTGTGGGTGGTTGCCTTGATGCTTCACTGCTGAGATCCTAAGGTTGGCAAGTTTGGGAAAAGTCCTTCTGGGGGCAATAAGCTAGACGAGCCAACTGGCAAGTGGTGGAGCTGGATAAAGATGGGCCAGCCAGGGAAAGAGCAGATGTTGCGGGGGTCAGTGGTCCTCCTCGGCAAAGCCTTGCTAACCTCATTTTGCTTTGCCTTGGAGACAGAGCTGTTTTGCCTCGGTACAACCTCACCTCTACCAGTTTCTCCCATCCCATTCCATGAGCTGAGCCATTTATCCCCAGGATATTTTCCTGGTTTACCCAGCTGTCTCCATCCATGTCCTGCATTACGTCCTTCAGCCCCAGTCACAGATTTTCTTGCCCTTTCTGTGCCTTTGGTTCTGAAATGTCACCCCAAAAGGCTGGGACTCAGGAGTGGATTATTAGATGCAGCTGGTATCCCCATGTACCAATGAAAACAAAGAGAGAGGATTACTCCCACAAAATGAAAATGCGGGGGTTGTAAAAGCTTTAGGAAATTGCTTACCCCGGCAGCGTGCGAGTAACGAGAATTTTATGGTACCTCGTGCAGTGGTGGAATAACGAGGAAGGAGCCTCCATGAGAGGGCCCAGTGCTGCTCCATGATTTAGAGCACGGTGCTGGCTAGCTACGCTCCACTTGCGGTCTTGCTTGCGCACTGTGGTCTGACATTTGCCAGCTCATAATCTTCCTTTACGAACTAGGCATGGAGAAGAGCTACTTCAGCAGTGTGGACCATGAGCCAAACAGCATATATCCTTTTGCCAGATTTTTAATATTTTTTTTTACGTCCTTCCCCACTACTTTGCCTCCTTGGGCTACTTCCTTTCCAGCCTTGTGCCTGCTTTGACCTCAGAGAAGACCTCCGCAACCAACCCTGGTCTCTCATGGTGTCCCGCCAGGCCCAGCAAAGCTGAGACCCAATAAGGTGAAGCAAGAGGTGAGTTCCTGTGAGAAGGACCTTGGCTGCTCTGGCTTCTTGTGGGCACCTTGGCAGGTGCTCTGTGATGCTGCAGAGAGTCCTGAGCTAATTGGCTTTCTAGGGTAAAGTAAGTGCACAGTGTGAAGTCCCAGCCCCATTAACATCACTGGGAGTTTTCCCATTGACTTTGCTGGGGTCAGGAGCTTACCCTTCAATTATGGAAAACAGTCAATTTCACGAAAACGGGTATAGGGAGCTTAGTTGCTTTTCTACTTTAAGCACACCCATGTAGTTTCGGCCTCAGTGTTAGAGAAATAAGCTCCCCCCTCCATTTATTTGCTGTTCTGGTGGGTGCAGTTAACATGGCTATCCAGTTACTGTCCCTGGCTGGGGCGAGGTCTGCAACTATTCTCCCTCAGCCTTTGCTGTGCTGCTGATTGACTGCATTAGCCTCCCTGTAAAACAGAGAGGGCATTTTGCTAAGTGGCAGAGATGGGAAGAGTTAGTTAGCGGCTGCCCTGCGTTTTAAGGCTGAGAAGTCTTTGATGAGCAGCGCTGCACATGCCCTGTTAGGGTGACTGTTAGCGCAGAGGGCTGAGAAAGGCAGGCATCTGGTTTCCTCATTATTTCTTTTCATAAATAATCCCTTGTCCTTGCACCCTGGACTCTGACAGCATTTAGAATGTGTCGGGTGTGGTGTCCCCCCCCCCAAATTATTCATTTGGAGAGCGGTTAAACAATAGGGTTTTGTCTAAATCTTTACCAGTGAAATTGTCAGGAGAGATTCCCCCCCCCCAATCTATCCTCCTTTTGTCTCCTTCAGTTGTCGGGGTCAGGATCCGCCGCCAAACGGAGACCGCAGTTGCTTTTCCAGGCCCCAGATGCCAATATGTGGCAGCATCTGGCTGGTTGGCAGGCGCCGGGGCAGTGGTGCTGGCTGTGCCGCTGCCTGTCATGCGGCGGCGGCGCTTGATGGGCGCCCTGCTTCTTTGAGAATATGGTCCCAACCAAGGAAACAGATAATAATTAAATCTACTAAAGGAGGCACATTACTGGGTAGGGCGGCTGCTGTCGGAAGCTGCGCTGACTCCTGGCCCCGTTTTTTTTTTTGTCCTCTTCAGCAGCATCTCGTGTAACCTTACCTTCTTGTGCTGTGAGCATTTCGGGTGCCTTAAGGCATGGAGCTCCTTGAAAGAGAAATACAAATCACTAAAAATGTAGAGATAAAACCCTCTCCTTAGAGGCCATGTGTTTGGCATGGGAAACACATGATAACAGCTTGCTTTAGAAAGGTGACATTTCCACTGAAGGCTGAATAATAAAAAATGCATTCTAAAAGCCGAGCTTTTCTCTCTCTTCTGATATATTAGACTTTTGTAATGAAGACAGCTTCTGGGACCGAGGAATCTACTGCTTCCTTGAAATATATGCGTGGGAGCTCTCCCTGGCCCTAATGGGTGTCGCATGTGGCTCTGGCTACATTAATGTTGCAAGCTCTATTAAAAGGGATTGTCGGTAGCCTTTCACGTGCCGTGAATCAAAGCTGTCTTTCCCTAACTTTGCTTTAGCTCAGGCTTGCCTGTATAGACAGACTTGCCCAGGGTTAAGTCACTTTTAATATTAAGATGGATAGAAAAGATTCTAATACGTGGTTTGTTGTTTTTTTTTTTCCCTCCCTTTTAATTCAGAGCTTGCTGGTGAAGGACTCTGGAGGGATGGGGAAGGAGGAGACAGCCAGGCAGCTTAAAGAGGCCTCTGAGGGTCATGTTGAGCCTGTGCTATTATGTTCCAGTGAGGAGAATAGCTTTATTGACAGACAGCTGTTTGACTCCTGCAGCCGTACAGTATTTGCTGCAGATCCGCATAAATACTGAGCCCATGTTGACAAATTCCTCATCAGTGCAAGATAGTTAAACCTGCTTGTTTAATCATTTGTGTGCCCTTACCTCTGCAGCTCTGAAAAGAACAAGCTGCTGTTTTACAATACGATGCATGAGAAATCTGTAAATGCTCAGAACTGTTTAACGTGAGGTTTTCAAGGGTGTCTTTTTATTCAGACCCTCTTAGAAATATAGTACTCTTTTTTTATTATGGTTAACTCAGTTGTTGGGGTTTTTTTTCTCTAAAAAAGGTGTAATTTTTGGTTTTCAAATAAAAAGTCTGGCAAGCTGGCTTTACAATACAGGTAGCAGATCTCTTGGCAGAACTTAGGTCCTGTCTGCGATATGCCACCAGCACCGGCACAGCCCCTTTAGGAGTCCCACGCCTTGGTTTGCAGCACGTGCGCAGAGGCATGTGAGGATGTGTGTTTTGGTTTGGCTTTTCTGGCATGGGGTTATGGAACCTGTGCTACCGGTAGCCTCCTGTCTGTAGCTCAGGGGGTGGCTTTTTGACCTCCCTCCCATTTCACAATAATATCCGCCTTCATACCAGCATACTATCTTGTCACATTGTTGGCCTCATCTCTGGAAACGTAGTATCTAAAATTAAAGATTTGTTTCCGTTTGGGAAATTTTGAGTTGACCTTTGTCACTTAAATAGGGAGAGAGTGGTGTAAGTTAGGGCTCCTGCCACACAGTCAATGGGGAAAAAAAAGATGTCTTTTGAGACTTTCTTTGGACCCTTTTTACAGTGTGATTTCTCTGTGGTCCTTTCGGAATGTTTCTGGTGTGTGAGTAATTTTCTAATCAAAAGGTATATTATTGAGGGGTGACCAAGAGAGAAGGCCTCACTGAAATGGAACCTCTTGTTTAGTCAGACAAAAACTTAAAACTGTCAAATTGGTTTTTAGAGAGATCAGTCACTGTATGTTTATGTGTAAGTATACAATCTTAAGGGTATGGCACAGCTTTGCCTATTGACCAGGCCAGGCAGACTCACTCAAAGCCTTAGGAGCCTGGACAGCTCCTACATGACTTCCATGGGAATTACCTCCTCCTCTCTCCGTAGGTATGCTTCTTGGAGGTTTTCCCATTACTAACCAAGTAGTTTATTGAATGTTGTTTTTATCATTCATGTGACAGCAATTTTGATTCTCAGTTATTTTTCAGTCTTTTTCCAAGGGGACTTGGTTCTGACTTGCCTCCTAGACACCAGAAAGGTGATTTGCTGCAGCAATTTTGGCTTTCATTCCATTCAAGCATTTTAAAAGCATGTTCCCTTCTTTTTAGTACATCCCTATAGCTTGTATGTTGAGGCCCAAGAGCTGTACAAGTTTATGTGGCTAATGATAATATTTCCAGGTGAAAGAGAAATATTAAAAAAACCCCAACACCCTGAACATAATTAGGAGCTTTGGAAGTAACACAAACTCTTCTGGCCCAGGGCATAAACCAACCTTCAGCTAGAGGTCTTTTTAAACAAAAACTTTCCTTGGTCTTTCATCATTTCTGCATTCAACTCTGGGGCCCCCAACATAAGAAGGACGTGGGCCTCCTGGAGCGAGTCCAGGGGAGGGCAGCAAAGATGATCAGAGGGCTGGAGCACCTCTCCTGTGAGGACAGGCTGAGAGAGTTGGGGTTGTTCAGCCTGGAGAAGAGAAGGCTCCAGCAAGACCTTATAGCAGCCTTCCAGTACCTAAAGGGGGTCTACAAGAAAGCTGGAGGGACTTTTTACAAGGGCATGTAGTGATAGGAGAAGGGGTAATGGCTTTAAACTGAAAGAGGGTAGATTTAGATTAGATGTAAGGAAGAACCTCTTTAGTGTGAGACACTGGAACAGGTTGCCCAGAGAGGCTGTGGATGCCCCATCCCTGGAAGTGTTCAAGGCCAGGTCGGATGGGACTTTGAGCAACCTGCTCTAGTGGAAGGTGTCCCTGCCCATGGCTGGGGGGTTGGAACTGGATGATCTTAAAGGTCCTTTCCAACCCAATCATTCTATGATGATAAGAGGAATAACAACCTATCTTTCCATATAATTAATAAAATAGCTCAGTTGGCCACTTAAATAATTCTTAAGTGCATGGCAGCCACAAAGACCAACAGACAAGTTAGCTTTTTTGGGGGACTGAGGAAAGGTAACTGCAGAGACCTGGCATGGTCAGTTGAATTTGGAGTCCACCTTCAGAGCAGAGTCAGTAGAGCTTCCAGAAGATGGCTGAAAGCAAGTCAGGTTTCTTCAGGTTTCCACCTTTCAACCCTGCTGTTGGTAATATGGCCGCTGTCCCCACTGGTTTTTTTTAAATGTTTGAACATAGATGTTTGGCTGTAGGTTAACTTTTTTTGGTATAAAAACCAAAGCACCAATGATTCTTGCCAGTAGTGGGGCTGGTATAGTCCCCATCCCAACCACGTGTGAAATGGACTTGCTGGAGAAGGACACCAAGCCACAAGGCTGGTGGATGAGAGAAAGAATCCTGTTCTGAGTTCAGAGATACACCACTATTTTGTCTTTATGTTGTGGTCTTGTACAACCCATGCGCAAGCCTGAAGGAAGGAGCATCCCCAGCCTCAGAGAACTGGCAGTTCAAATAGCCTCACATCAGAGGGCCTGAAAAAACAGGGCTGAAGTCACAGCTTTTGGTACTATTGATCAGCTGGCATTGAGCATTTCAATCTCTCCTTTAGGTGCTTGATATTTACCAGATGCTTCCCAACCCAGTGCCATGCTCGCCCTAATAAGAAAGGTGTAGATGACTTACATCCACACAATTTTCTCACTTGTTTTCCTTGTTCCTGAACGAGGAGAAACCTGAATGTGCTGGTGTCCAGGTGTCCCTGCGGTGGGAGTCTCAGAGGATGATGTACGGCAGATCTACCCTAACCAGCGGGTGACCACAACCACAAGCACCCTGGGGAAGCCACTGAGATTGCCGCCACGTGCACCTCTGCTCTCAGGAAGTCTGAGAGGTTTTCTAGCATGGGGCACGACAGGGCTCTTCTGCAGTCATCGAGGAGTGAGCGTTTTCCTTGGATGCGTGCAGCTCATTTATTACGAAGCAAGCTGTATTCCTGCTGTGTGTCTGTATGCACAATGCTTATTTATTACAGCCCTTAATCAGAGCTGGGTCAGATCCATCTAAGGAAAACATAAATGTGTTACAATGGATTTTTTACTAATTAAAATTGTAACTCCTTCTCTGAAGTCTTGATTAAACAGCATTAAATGTCACAATGCTGTGAGAAATAGCCATTATCAACAAAAATCAAACCAGATATAAACCACTAAAGGAATTTTGCCTGGAGCGGTCAAATTTCATTGCAAACACAAAGGGTCAACTTGTGACACTTGGCTCCTGTATTCTGCTCGTAAGCATCCCAGTGTATTTGCTTTGCTCTCTCTGTCTTTTTCCTCCTCTGTTCCCCTCTCCATATATCAGTGTCGGGGAGTTCAGACATCACAAGGGCCGGTGGGTTTTTTGTTATTATTGTAGCGCCTAATGTGGAATTTTGCATGAGCAACACTCCTTCCTGTCGGTACTTGGAAACTCTTTGTGTTACGTCCGTCCTTTCTCTGAAGTAATCGCTAAACTATTTCTAGCAATAAAATATTCCTCTTTAGCCCCATCTGATATGTTAGAAAGATTAGTGCAAGATCTGAAGCCCTGTCCAGCTCAGTTCAACACAAGTTCCATGGGCTTTAATGTTCTCCTTTTATTTCACTGCAGATATTGCCTGAGGGCATGGAATAGGAAAAAGGCACCAGATACTCCCTGATAGATGCAAGCTATATATTCTATAGAGAGGCTGTGCGCTGAGTGACACAACTCACACGAGCTACCTGCCAAGGGACAGGGACACGATGAACGGGAGTCTGTGCATACCTACATCCTTCTTTTCTGTGTTTTTTTTTAATTAACTTTAAAAACACTACACTGAAGATTTGTCTAAAACTTAGGGTACTGGGAATGGGATCTTCCTCTGCTGTTGGCTGAAAAGGCAGTGCAGTTCTTGTCTCTCCACTGCTGGGGAGCTGAGGAGAGAAACCATTCTCAATAAGGCAGTTTAAAAACCTTCTTTGGCACTTAAGATGTACTTTGGGGGAGGGAAGGTTTTCCTAAGATATGTAAACATATGCCTGACTAACAATTTGCTTCCACTCAGGGACTGACACTAGTTGAAGTAGAGCTGAAACTCCCGACAATTATTAAGAAAGAATATTAATTATTAAGAAAACCTTAAAGAAGGAAGAAGTGATGCCCATACCGCTTTCTGTGTCACCAGTTGCACCAGCTGTAAGTACCTACGCAAACTGAACTTATTTTCAGTGATTGCTTTGACCTGACTTCGGGAAGCAGGGAGTGAGTCTGTCAGCACTTGCTTGTGTTAAAAAACAACTCCTCTGGCTTTCACAGGGCAACCAGCTCCTCCATGAGGTGAAGCGCTAGGGGTGAACCTGCTTGTTCCTTGGTCTTTCTTCAACCAGACAGAGGCCGTCTGGGGAGGCTTCCCCCCGTGCGGCAAAGTCTCTGCTTCCCAGGAAAGGGCCACGTGTGGGCAGCTGCCCACGGCACAGCTGTCTGACTGCCCCGCTTGCTGCCTTGCTCCATGCTGCCGTCTCCGGTGGCTTCGGCTCTAAAAAAAGTTTACTTCAGTTTGAGGAAATTTTTGTGCACTACCTTTTTTTTTTGTTTTGTTTTGTTTTTGTTTGACAGCCATGACAGCCTCTTCTCATTATTATGGAAAATATAGGGTTGGTGGTAATTACTATCTGAGTATGAATGGGAGCAGAAGTGGGCATAGCCTGCACTGGCCTTTCTTTGACAAGGTATAACTTTCTTCTGAATTTCTGTGTTAATTAATGCTTATTTAAAAACCACTTTAATTGGCAGTAAACACCTCAACTTTTTGTACTCATTAAAATGCACCCATTGATGTGTGATGGATTTTTTAAAGCTTAATTAACTTTCTTCCTGTATATATAACCTATAATAATGACAAATACTGGAAACTGCCTTCCCCCCTGATATTGCTATCACTTGAGGAAATATAAAAATGTATCCTGACTTGGCCAGGACAGGGAGGTGCCCTGGGGATGGGAATTCAGCCCCTCTCAGAGGCCCCCCAGAGGCTGGGACAGCGGCTGGGAACTACGGGCGGCTGTGCTGCCTGCTCATGCCCTGTCCCACACCTGCGGTTGCAGCCCAAGATGCCCAGCCTGCCCTCACCTTTCTCCCTCATGGGCAGAAATCAGATCCTTCTCCCATCTTGACTGTGTGTCGTTGACAACCTTTTCTTTTTTTTTTTTTTTTGATTAAAAATGCTGTGCGAAACTTTTTTTCAGGTAAGCTTACAGGCCTGCTCTTCACGCAAAACCTAAAATCTTTCAGTGAAAATTGAAGCGAAAATCGATTTTCTGGTTCTTTTGCTGTTTTTTTCTTTTTTTTTTTAAATAGATGCAGGTGGGTTTATCTGCACGCAAATGTGTAAGTGCCAAGTCAAAACAACCAAGGAACCTCTAAAAGTGCTTTTCTCTTTCTCCAATTTTCAGCCCACATCTATGCCATGGAACAGGATTTAGTGTAAAACTTTCTAGCACGATGAAGTGAACGATGATTTCAAGCTGTATTTTTTAAGTGTCTCAGCATTTTGGACTATGAAATTAGTGATTCCTGGATCACTTTTGAATGTGGGATGTTGGTACTTTTTTGCAACTGTGATCCTTTGTATACAACAGAAATTACCAACAAGCAGAGCACATTATAGTAATTCATGCAAAATATGCAATTTGCTTGGTTCAGCTATTACACACAGATCATTTCCCAGTTTTCCTTTGCAATTGCTGGAATAGTCTTGTTTGAGGTGGATTAATCAGAAGTTTTAAAATGGGGAATCTGGTTTGTGAAGGCACCTATACTGACTATATTTTAAATGCATGAAGCAATAATTTAATTTCCAAAAGCGCCTCATTTCCAAAAACTTCTGTCTTCAGTGAAATGTAAACTTAATTAAAATACCTTGTAAAATGCTCTTCGTTCTCCTTTGCTCTGTGTGCTTTCCCTAACCCAGTTGATAACCATATTGCTGCCCAGTTCCTTTCTCTTTACCTGTCTCAAGGGGCGATTAGGCTGAGCGTCTAAATTCCTCACTGCAGTAATAAATACACCGAGATATTCTCTCCTGCTTTGTAAACTGTTGCATGGCCGAGCTAGCACCAGTATTTAATGGCCACTGCATCTTGTCTGCTTTACAGGAATCTGCCACTCTGTGGTGACGAACACAAATCTTTATAGCCGCAGCTTATCATTCAGTAAAGCACCTGCTTTTTGGAAGTATATAAATAAGTATACTGTTCTTCTGGGGGCAACCAATCTTGTTCACAAACTTCTGGGCACTTTTCAGATACTCCCCTGGCTAGCAGTGTTAAGATAAAGGCTATTTATTCCTGGCACTCTCACTCCCGCTTGCCTGAATTTGCTCCTTCCAGCAGGCAGGGATCAGGCCTGTGGCTGTGCACACTTAGAACTATGAAGCTTGCTGAGTTTCTGCTGCTGTGTAGTTCTTCTGTGCAGCTTGGGAATAGAACAAACAAGATATGCATTGATTAAGAACTTGCTTTCTCTCACCTGCTCAAGGTAACTTAATTAGAGTGACAATATTTAATTATTATTTTAAAATATACATTCATGTGGCTAAATGTGGATGGTATGCGGTATCTGAACATTAATGCTAACTTTCTTCCTGGGCTGATTTCAAGGCTATCATTAAAATAAAATGCTGCTGCCTGTTAATTTGACCATGTCAATAAATAAAAATGTCCATAACAAGTGTATGAGGCTAATTAGGATTTTATGGCTGTGTTGTTCTGGTTGATAGCTGTGCTGCTGGCTTGCTGGGTCTTTATGTTTCAGTGATGTACACCTCATTGATGCATAACATGTAACACCTGTTGATGCGTTAAGTGTTTAGTCCTGGCAATTGGCCCTCACATCATTTCTGGGTACAAGAGCTCTGTGTAGCAGACTGCAGTTCTCATAATTAGGCTTCCTCGGTTTAGAGGAGCTTTTCCTAAAGGAAAACTTTAAAGCTTCTGTAGTCCTGGTGAAGTTTCCTGAAGTCTGTGAAAAAGGCCGGCATTATTTTCTGTTGCAAAGGGGCAAGTTTATAGCCGTGGGCTGCTTTGGTCCTTGCCTGTGAGGCAGGACCACCCCCTGCAATAGGATGCTGAAGGCTCCAGGCGCAGCTGCTCTTTCTCTCCCAGAGTGCCCCAGCAAGCACACTGCACTAGCAATGCTGCTGCTTCCTTAGCTTGAGGTGCCATACAGAAACATAGGTATTCTGAAATAAAATCAGTATTCACTGAATCGAGCATCTATTCTTTACTGTTTTTCAGCACCAGGCCTGCCTAAGAATTGCATCTGTATAATAAAGAACCGTGAAATAATTTTCTTGTAGGTGGAGTTTCCTGCAAAGTCCAATTAGTTTCAGACTTTACTTTGAAATGTAAAAGATTATACCCATCTTACCTTTGTTTAGTTGAACAGCTTTAACTAGATCTGCTTGAACTGTTGTTAAAATTCATGTGGTTTAAAATATTCATTTATTGTTTTTAAAATCCTGTTAATGTCTTGGTTTTAACAGGATTTTGTGACTGGATTGCACAAGCCCATTTGACACTGTGCTTAACTAGAAATACTATCTTTTGCCTGGATTACTGGCTCCCAGGCTAAGCTCCACAGCAGTTCGTGTGTGTTAGGAGAGCCACCCTGTGCTAATGAAGGGGGCAGGGGCACCTCCCAGTAAGGCTAAGTAAGGCTGACCAGGGTTTCGTGGCAATTGTAGCCACACACCTTGGGCTTTCTGTTTTGTGGAAGCTCAGCCTAAGTGAACAGGTTCCTCTGCTTGCTACTATAAGAACATTAGAAATATATTCTATTAATTCTATTATTCTGTATTTTACAACTATTAATCATAGTTTTAAAATAACTGGTGATTAGCAGGACAAGAGTGTTACCCATCAGAAAGAAAATGCAGGTAAGCAACCCAGCTTGGTATCAAATTCAAGAAACGAACACAATAAACAATTCCAGTGGTTTATTCTCCCCACCTCAATCTTGTCATTCTGTAACATTTTGAAACTTCATTTTTTTCAGAAAAGAGCATGGCTGCCAAATGAAAATAAAGCTGCTACAGAAGACTCTCCCACTATATTTCTATTGGATACAATGGCAGAAATGTGTAAGAGAGCAAAGACTAAAGCAGAGAAGAGGGAGAAAGACCTGAATAATGGATTTCAATGAAAGGTAGGTGTATTCTGATGGGGAATTTAGATTTTTCTTCCTTGCTTTTTGGCAAAAAATTCTTTCCTAAAGGAAAGACCATGTCTTTGACTGAAAAACAATTTGAAGGAAAAAAAAATAAAAAATGGGGCTCTAGTTTCAACAGTGGCTCCTGAAATGGTGGAAAGCATAGCCCTAGGCAAGCTTGTCCCTGACCTGTGCTTGCTGTGGGTCACCCAGCGCCTGCCATAGGAACCTGCCATTGGCCCTGGGGGCAGTTTGTTGGTAAGACTCTTCTCCTGCCAGAGTCGTCTCCCTTAAAATGGGATGTCTTCTCATCTTCATATTTATCTGCACAGGTTACACTAAGTAAGTTTGTTCTTATCTGTGATTTACATGTTAGCAAGATGTTGATGACTTGAATTCAGAGCTTAGTGATGTTGATTGCCATGATGGTATCACATGGTATCACCTCTGCAAACTGACTTGTGAATGTACAATGAGAAGAATTGCTGGACTGAGTGGGTCAAAATTGTTCCGTAACCTGATTTGGAAATCTTGGGGTCACCAATGTCACTAATTTTTCAGATTTTTGCCAAAACAAACTGGTAAAAATTTTGACTTTTGAAAACTGGAAGATAGTGGTTTCCAGATTCTTCAAATAATCTCCTTAAAACCCCCCTCTCCCCCATGCTAGGAAGACAAAAGCAGAAGACTAGAGGAGTGAAAGTTAAAAGCAAAAACCCTTGGATTTTTAACCAAGTAACTTTTACCAAAATTAAAAATTTCTATAAAAAATTATTTAGTTTAATGGGCCATTTTAATTTGATTACTGTTTTTATTTTTCAATAGCAAGTTATTTACTGTTTTCTGTTCTCCTCATTGTGTGGCCCCAAGCCTTACTAAATGTGTTCTATTCAAACCCTGCTCTGAAGACAGAAATATTAATTTCCACATGGGCTTTTCTATAGAACTCATCACTATGGTAACTGAATGTTTCATAAACATTAATGAACTTATTTTCACTGCACTGCAGTGAGGCATTGGGTGGTAGTATTATCCCCATTTCATGATGAAGAACTGAGGCAGAAAGAGATTAAGTACAAAAGTATTCACTAATTTTAAGTTCCCAATCTGAGATGCATGCTCTGATTTTTCAGAGGACTTAGCTTGTTATCTGTTCAAAGCACAGCTCCCATTGCCTTCGGTTGCAGCTGTGAGTTCAAGTTTCTTTGTGCTTTTTTTTACTTGGATAGAGACTGCTTTAATCCTGTTCATACATGGCCTTTTTAATTTCTTTCCCCCAAGATAATCGGAAGGAACTGAAACTTATTAGGTACTGGCTACATATTCTTTCTACGTATTAACTGAAATGACAATAGTTTACATAATTTTATCCAAACAACAATTCGTAGCTTTGGTGTTACAACTAAAATAAGAAATTACCTTATCCTAGCTTCTCAAAGATTAGAAAAGCATTTGCTCTGGTCGAGTTTATTTTTAGTTTTCAGAGCAAATCTCCTGGGACCCACTTGTTTTAAGGACAACCTGGAGGCTGACGATGTAGGTACAGTTAAAGTGGTGTATGGAATCATGGATCTTTATCCAGAGTTGCTCATTTAAAAAATGAGTCCTGCTCTCCCAGAAAGCCAAGATATCAAACAAACTAAATGTATTAGATATATTTTGTTATATAGGATTTTTCAAGTAGGTGAATCACATATCTTGTTTCCAACACACCTGGGCTTTGGCAAAGTTCAGAGTCACAGTCATTGAGCTGCAGACATCTCCCTACATAGGAGGTGGTCTATTAAGATCATTTTCTGTCTTCTGTCTTTAGGCCGCAGGGCTTTATAGTGGCTTAGAATATCTTGAAGAGCCAGGCCTTAATTTGCATCAGAATATGTCACTTGGACTCATGGGTCACCTAATTTAGAATAATTTTGCAGGCTCCTGTCCCATTCTTTCCTTTAGACCTACCAGTTGCAAAAGTTTACAAATGCAAAGTTTACTCCCAGATCTTTCCCAAGAGATTTACTTCTGGAGCAAATTTTTGTAGATGTTTTTCTGAAGCAGTGGTTTAGAAAGCAAGCACTGACCCCATCTTAACCACATAGGTGCAAACAGGCTGCTGTAATATTGTGTTGTTGAATTTTCCTTCCAGTGCCAAATGAAAGAGAGCTTGCCCTTTTCCTCAAATCTCTCCCTGACCGAGAGATGAGTGAGCTGGTAACTACAATATCCAACGGCTTCACCAAGTCGAGAATGTGATGTCTGTGTAATAACGCTCAATTTTGCACACTTCAAATCCATTAGTAGCAATTACCTTACCTGAGGTGTTTTGAGTTAGTTTTAGCACAGCATTCTTGCAGTTGGTAGATAATGAGCATAATAATGTATACAGCATTTTCAAGTCTCTGTTTTTAGCTACAATAATGCCATTAGGATTCTATTTAGCAAATGTGTGCTTCACACAAAAAGTTAAGACTTTTTTGTTCATGTTCCCCCCCCCCCCCTTTTTTCTTTCTCCCTTCACGTTCTATTCTTTTCCGCGCTG
>NW_010972962.1:1253207-1325775 GCF_000737465.1 Haliaeetus leucocephalus | reverse complement strand
CCCCCCCAGTTTTCTAGAAACAAGATTCCTTTGGTTTTTTCTTTCCGAAGAATTCCTTACCAGAGAATGAGAAAAGGGCTGGGGAGATATAATTGATGCCTTTGCAGATGTCACTGCTAAGGTCTCTGGCATAGATCATATCAGCACGTTAAAAATAGCTCTAAAATGTTGCAGTGCTCCTTTTGTATTAAATTGACTAAACTCAAGAAGCAAAGAGTATTTGGGCAGCCTCAGAAAATGTTTTGGGAAACTGACTTGTATTTGCAGTTGATGCGTTTAGAAACAGATGGAATAAGAGCTTGGAGAGCCTTCTCTTTTTCAAAAGGGAACACGTGAACATGTCTTTGGCAGACGTGCACCTTCTCTCCAGCTATTTTGTACTTAGATGCTCTTTTGAAAAAGCAAGCTGATTCTTCTGGCATTGAATTGATCTTTCTCACCTTTTAGTTGCTCTGGCACACTGACTGCATGCCCGTCCAATGCCTTCTCCTGCCCTGTGAGCACACGTTCACAAGGCTGGGTATCCCATACTTGATGGAGTGTGGTGGAGAGCTGTCCTGGTAATGCTCAGCAGGGAAAACTAAGCTGAATTTTAGCGCCCCATGCATAAGGACAAAATGATGGAAAAGCACCCCGCTGCATGAAGATAGCGAAGTGCTTCTGGCTGTGGGGTAGATGGGATGAAGGGGAGCAGAGCCTGCCCCCCCTCCTCTGCTGCTGCCCCTTCTCCCTGCCTGCAGGGCTGCCATGCAGCCAGTCGGGCCGTGCCTGCCTGTTCCGGGGGCTGAGGTGTTTGCTCACCACCTCCTGGCCCCTTCAGCTGCGAGAGTGACTGTCACCTCCATCCGTCTGCTGCCCCAGATGTCTGCTTACTTGACAGCGGAGCCCAAAAGCTGACCCCATCTGCAGCCTGCAAACTGAAGGGGAGCCGGGGGAGGCAGATATCACCTCTCAGTCACAACGTGCCCAGGCTGCTCTGGGGGCAGCACAGCAAAGCGCTGGCCCTGATCTTCTTGCATTGCCATCACCTACCCTGAAATTAGTAACAGCACGTCCAAGGTTAGTGGCAAATTCAGATACCCAAGCTACAGAGGAGGAGGGTGAATAAAGGACAGTGGTTGCGTACAGTATAAGCGGTTGCCTTAGACAATGCGTGACCTCTGAATTAAAAAGACCAGGATTAGTGAAGAGCTTTTTGCATTATTGGGCCCATTTACAAAAAGCTTTAGTCCTAATTGTATGGTACCACAGAGCTTTAACTTGAGCACATATTGGTTTTGTAACCTGATCCCCACATAAATCATAGCTGGTGAGAGTGGAACAATTAGTGCCTTAATCTACCGGAACTACACAGTATCTTTAAATCTGAATTTTCTTGATCATTACGGGTATTACAAGAGTCAATTAATTTATATTTCACACAAAATGTAATTAAATCCCATGATAACCTGACTGTGAAATGAGGGGGGGGGGGTGAGGAGGAGGGGGGGGGAAGGCCTTTCCTCATGGAGCTGCCATCAAATGTCATGGCGTGCCATCGACAAAGGCAAACTGCCTCCTCTTCAACTTTACAAAGTACAGAAGTCTTGGGGTGAGGGGGTGTTTCTCCTAATTTTGTACTGAGCAGCCGTGCAGTCACAAAAAGAGTTTGCCGCCGTGTGCTTCCAATGCAGCCTGCAAGAAAAGCATACCGTGTTTTGCTAACCCATTTAAGTGCTTGGAAAAGAGGAAGGCCTTGATGTTGCAAAGAGCCCAATGCCTGTAGTTGGTCACCTAAGGGAATCCACTTATGACTCTATTACCCAGTAAATTAGCAGAGTGGTTCAGTCAGGTATATTTATCATGAAGAGAACTGAAGATAATTAATACACTGCATTGAATGCAAATTGCACCCACAGCACTTATCTCATTTTCAATTAGCACAAATGTTACAGCACTGCAGGCTTGTTATGGTTTTACCATGGGCTGGGTAATTAATTTCTGTGAGCTACATATCAGGCACCTGATAATGCCGTTTATTAATAAATGTCACCCCAGGTATCTGTTAGGAGAGGTAAATAAATTAAATGTTCAGTTGTCTGCCCTGTGCAAATCTATTCTTACACCTCACTGCATCTTTTCACTTGTTTGTTTATCAAGGAGAATGACTACGGAGATTACAATGGCAAACAAAGGAATACGAGGAACAATAATCTGTACCCAAAAGCAGTGTTTCTCTCAGAGGCAGCCCCACCACCAACGGCAAGAGGCTTGCCACTGCTGCGCGTCTCCCTCCTGCCCAGGGGGCATGGCCGTGGCCCGCTGAGGTAACCCTCCAGCCAGGCCCGCCCAGGACCCACGAGAGGAGAAAAGCTGAAGTGCGCCCCAAATCCTCCACTTTCAAGGAATTTGCCAACCACTTATTGGTGTATATTTCTGTCCGTAACTCTGTCCCTCAGAGCGTTTTATCTGCCCCCTGCGAGTCCATGTTTAAAGCCATAATGGCCGACATCCACACAGCTCCCTGCGGCATTTATGCTCATCGGCTCCTGAGGTAATTTCAGGTTTGTGTTTTTCCCTTTCCTCCCAAAACTTCAGAAAAGGAGGGTGGGTGCAAGAGAACCCACTGGCTTGTCTCCACCCTGCAGGGGGCCACAGCTCCTGGCTGAGGTGAGGGCTCCTCCTGCCACCTCCGGGCCGGGGGCGGCAGGGCATGGCCTATGCCAGGTGTTTTCGGAGGTCACTCCTTGCCGTGGGAACAAAATAATAACGATTATAGCGAGAACGAAGCAGCCGCATATTCTCTGATCTGTTCCAGGCTTTGGGAAAAGAGAGGAGCAGGGGGTGGTGTGATTTCGACAGCCTAGTGGAGGATAAAGCTCGGTAAGGCCCTTATGCAGGAATACAAGAAAGTCAGGGAATGCCATTTTCCCCAGACCCTGTGCTTTCTTCTTTTGAGTGGGTAGATCATATCTGGCAAACTTTATGGCCAGCTCAGGCTTTCAAAAGTTTCAATGTGAGTCTTGTCACCTTTGCGAGGAAAGGTCCTTTTTTTTCCCTCTTGTTTGGTTTTGATATTTCAGTGAGTCACACTAACAAAAATAGTTGAAAATGCTCCAGCTAACCTGAACTTTAAAAAAAAATCAGTTCATTGAAGTCTTAGAAAGGCTGTTAGGGTTGGAAAATGTGCATGGTCAAACACAACCTGTTGTGACTTGTAGTTTCTCTGCCAACTTCTTTTGCTGGGTTTGTTCAAAGAATATCTGCATGTCCTTTGGTTTTCACAGCAGAGATCTGTGCCACAGGTGCTGGTGGTGGCTTTGGTGATCCCTCTCCCCAAGGGTGGTCACAAACAGGTAGCTGCAGTCACTTCAAGCAAGCTTTGCTTAATCTGTCTTAGACCACACAGGCTTGATTAAATTAACACAACCTCCACTGTTTAGGTGCAATTCAGCTGATAGAGAGATGCTTTATGTTAGTGATTTCTTAGTGCAAGTATGGAATCAAGGCAAGTAGAGCCGTACTGTATAAATACTTTTATTCTGGTGTACATTAGGAGTTGTACTAGTTTGAATACAAGGGAAAAATAAATACCTCTGACCATTATATGAGTAGAAATCTGAGTAAGGAACAAGCATCAATCTTTGTTGAATGTAAAGAGTACTTGCAGCAAAAAATTAGGTACAATACAACACTCAGTTCCCCAGATATAGGCCTATGTAGGAATAGCCGCATTATGAGCGACTTGTAAGTTAGCATGTGGGGAAGGAAGCCTCTAACAAGTGACTCTTGCCACAATCATTTAATCAGTGTGAATTTCAGCAAACACTGCTCTTAAGCAAAGTGCTTTCATCCCTTATGCAGATCTTCATTATATTTCCTAGTTTTTATACAGTAAATAATTTCCATGAGCTTTCTGGTAGCGTGACCTACCATCTCACCACTGTCTGCTGTGGTCTTTTCAGATTGCAGGACTCGGAGATAGCTCACTATTTGAAGATAGGATTTACAATAATGCTTTAAAAATACTGCAGCACTTGAAAAAAATCAATTTTAAAAGCTCTTATTTGGATTACGGTTCATACTCCAGAGAAGAACATGTGATTTTAAAGGCCAAATGACCCGCCAACATCCTTTAAAACCACATTTACTGTACTGAGAAGAATGTGTAAACTCTCAGTTTAAGCAATTACAATAATATCCATGCTGAGGAGCTGGCAAGGTATACAATTAATGCAAATTCCTTATTGGAACAGGGACAATATATACAATAAAAATAGAGATGGTGAATGCACTTTAGTATCTGAGTGAGACAGATTTGGTTTCTTTCTAGTCAGATCCAGGTTAACTCCCAGGCATGACAGGTCCAACATGGACTGCTGACCCGAGTGTGTGCCCTGCATGTCAGCTCCCTCTGGGTAGCCACCTTGCCCCAGGAAGCACAGTGCAGCCGGTGCCAGGGCCATGCCAAGCCAACCGTACCATGCTGACCAGGCTTTGGCTTTGCTGGTGGGACTGGTGCTACCTGCAGAGTGAGGGTCTGTCATGGGGAACAGGTGTTGTGGAAAAAGTCCTCCAAGAGGGGACCCTGCACTGTTTGTCAGAGCCTTCTGATGGAATCATGCAGCAAAACAAGGAGATTTTTACAGAGAGAGAGGCCTAGGAAAGGGTCATTGGTGGCTGAGGTCAGTAGTGAGCTGGTGGGGAGTGAGCTCATATGGCTCATCCCTATAGTAGCCAGCTTCCGGCACCATATGATGAACCTTGTACCCACACATCAGTTAGGCATCGATTCCCTCTCTCACCTTCCTGCCAAGGGAGAAGTGGATGTAATGGAGCATCTTGTTTTTGTGTTTCTGATGTTTTTATTTATGCAAGTCAGAGAAGCATGTCTTAGGATGGAGGGGAAGTTTGGTGAAGGTTTGTGTTCCCTAAAGATGTTCAATCCACAGGCTGAGGGCTCTGGATAGATGTGTATGATTCTTTCTGCAGAGAGCTCATAGGGCTAGTGGAGCGAATCTGTCAAACGTTTCCTTCGCTGCAGCTTTATACAAAGTGTTAGATGTGATGAGGATGATAAGAACGAAGACCATGAACTCAATTAGAAATTCCATGGGAAGCTGGTGCCAGGCCCAATGCCAGGTTTGATATGCCTTTGTCACTGAAGAGATGCATTGCAGCAGTAAATGAAGTTTTCTAAGCATGAATGCTGCGTGCTTGCATATTTCAAATGACTATAGTCCAGCTGAGAAGTGACACAGCCATGAATAATGGAGACAAGGTCATCACCTGCCACGGTGGCAGAGAGCCTCCTAGCCAATGGAAGAGAATAGAAGTGTTACTTGCAGAGGCCGCTATGGGAAAACTTAGCATCAGTAGCAAATCCAAGACCACTCCTAAATTATGAAACAAACACACCAATTGTGGAAATGCACCCTCATGCCAGGCTTAGTGCACTCAAGTGACATGCTCTTAAACATTCTTTCCTGCCTCCAATCTGTCTTACCTCTGTTTTGCTTGGATTTAACCAGCTGCTTTTCTTCCACTGCCATGTTGGCGGTAGCAGTGTGTGTATATACACAGAAATTTAGGTATAGCTGTATTTCACCTGCCTGTTTCTGGCAATTCAGTCCATGCCATATCACCTAGCAGCTCTGTGTAGACACAGGGAAGCACCACAAAAAATACAGATCAGGGGTCTACAGGAGACAGGAGTGTAGTGCTGGAGATAACATTTTTTTTTGCACAAGTCACAGGGTGTGTCCCAGCAGGAATGCCTCAAAATAATTTTAGTACATTACCCTGGACTTCTGCCACCCATCAGGCAAGACAGCAATATCTCATGGTTAATGCTGAAGTCAAGGAGGATGAGGATGGATGTCTGCCCTCTCCCTACTGACAGGAGGGCATCATCCATCAATGCCACTCGAATAGCTCCAGTTTCACATCCTGGCTTGAATCCAGACCGTGCCAGATCTAAAAGATTCACTTCTAGCAGGTTTAGTCCAAGCTGCCCTTTGGCTAGCAGCTGTAGGAACTTTCTTGGGAATTGGGAACCCCCTTGGATGTTAGTAAGGAAGAACTCATGTCTGCAGGGTAGATTTCCTTGAGGCTGGGTGACAGTCAATTCCCACCACATTGGTAATTCACAGTTGGTGTCCCCTGGCTCCCCTCTTTCAAGACTTCAGCCTTCTGGGTTGGGCTCTGGAGCAATCCTGGACAGATGGCAGCGTGGGGAAGCCAGACAGTGTCACCGGGTTAAATTCAGGACAAATGGATACTGAAACAGAGCGAATTCTGAGGTGCAGCTACTGCAGCCAGAAGCCCTGTCCTGTCAACACATTGGTAAATGCCTGCTCCTCTGATCAGCTGGGTGAGAGCACTTTCTAGGATTTTAAAAACAAAGATAAGTTTGGCCAGATGTAAAAGAATGCCGTTGCTTTTTCACAGGATGGGGAGGAGGGAATGGGAAGCATTTACAGAAGATACAACTATTTGGTCTTTGGATCCCATAACGAAGCTGAGTTGACTTCCACTTATGAGGAAGTGACAGGTCCCTCCTGTTAATTAAATTGTAGGAAAGGACTATGGGAGGGGACAGCATTGCATCCATTCATCAGTACGATCTCTCCTGCGATGAATAAAACCCAGGTGTCTGCTATGGTACTTGCAGTAGATGTATATATTGATACTGGTGATGGCAGAGCACAGCGGTGGTCCAGGCCCCAGGGTGGTGCTGGTAACTGCATGGGTGCCCCGTCCTCATGCCAGTGCTGCAGGGCAGAGGTGAGGCGTGCTGGCTTGCACCACATGACCCATGCCAGCGGGACCCACTTGTCCATTGCGCTTTGCCCCGACTTGCAGCACACTCAGCCGACTCCGGCTGTGCTCAGCTGCTGTGGAGGCTGGGTGAGCCGATCAGCATGTGCTGAAGTGCCTTGGGAAGAGAATTACAGAAAAGAGAAAGTCTATTAGCTGCCTCGATTTAGCTCCCTATGATTATTTAGGTTCATGTGTGAGATTTCTTTTGGCTCCTTGATTACTTCTGGATGTCAATACTGTAATGGAGGTCCAGGGTGGTGGTTCCTATTTACTGCTAGGTTGGGACCAAATGCTCTTGGCACTGAAGAAAATAAACATGAATAGCCTGAATATGCAACTTTTTCCTTCCTGCCTTGTGGGTTTATGTCAAAGCCTTTAAGTCTTTATGATCCAGCAGTTTTTCTGTAGCTACATGTTAAATATGTGTTTATATTCTCACAAATACAGATTTACATTTACCTGTGTTTCAAGATGATTAGTGGGTACCAAGCAACTGATTACACTTGCAGCCAATCATGTGCCATTAACAGTGAAAAAACGGCAGGCATTGTTGTTTCAAATCTCGTTTGGTTTGGCAAGGGTACAATGGTAAAAAAATAACAGCTAAATCAATTGCTTGAATATACAGGGTTTTTCACACTCGGGCATCTTTATCAGCACAGTTTTGATTAAGATCTGTACACTGACTGGCACGTTCCTATTGCCATTAGAGAAAATTTTATAGCCTGTTCACTACTTTTCTTAAAGAAGTAGATTTAAGAAAAAAAAATTACCTAATTTTTGTGTTTATAGGAAATCAGTCAAAGTTGATGATCGTCATATTTGACCGACAATCTGAAGAATTACTTGCAAAGTTCTGTGAGCTATTTAGTTTTCCAAATTACAACACTGTGTTTATTTTTATTTAACAAACAGAAATTCCAAGGAAGTGTTGTCTGCCCCACTACAAACAGGTCAGAGTTCATAATAAGCATACGTATAATAAAGGTAAACTAATATTAGCAGGCAGAGGATAGGGTCAAATGTGTATTCTGAAACTGAGGTCTTGGTTAAAACATGCAGTTTTCTGTCAAACAAAATGAGTCATGAATTTCTGCTGCTTCTAGTGAATTGTTTCAATTTTGGGGAAAAGGTAAAAAAATGCCAAAACCCCCTGTTTCATTTCAGGATTTCTAAACATTCCAACATGTTATACAATATAATACTTTAATTTCTCAACTTAAAATATTTTTAATTTTTAGTTTAATTTAAAAAATTACTTCCATTTTATTTAAAAAAATAAAATGAAAGAGGTAAAATATAAATTAAACTATGTTGTTTTGGAGCGAATAAAATGTTTTGCTGAAATGATATCATAATTTGCCAAATTTTTTTCTGCTAAAGCTTTCTCTTTTTTTACAAAGCAAACTTTCTGGAAACTTGTTTGAGGTCAAAGCAACAAATGATTACATGTTATTTTTTGATTTGGCTTTGATTTTATTTGGCTGCTTATAGTCACTTAAGCAAATCTTGTAGGAAGAAATGTCAATTTCAAGTTTCCCAGTTTGCAGAAACAGATAAAATGTTGTGACTGTTGGAACCAGGTAGGAGAGTCAATGGGATGGGGGGGACCTGACTTCACCTGGGATTGGGAACTTTGGAGTTTAATCTTGCTACTGTGAAAGTCAATGGAAAAATGTGTGGGCAGGATCTGGCCCATTGTAACTAACCCTGAGAATCAGAAGGTCTGCGTATCCAGGTGCTTTACTGGTCTTATTGCTAATGAATCTATGGTATAAGAAAATTACCTTGACCCTGTAGTACATGTACTTCTTTGCTATCGTTAACATCGTTAAGGTCCTTGCAATCCTGCTCAGTGCTGTCGATATCATGCTTCACTGCTCATTTGTTACCTAAGGACTTTTTTTTTTTGGTAATCTTTGCTCTAACAAGGAAGCAAAGGTTGTTGTGAGCGAAGATGAGGATGGGGGTGGGGAGGATTTTAATCAGCAAGTGATCTGAGAATAAAAAAAGGTTACCTGTTTGTTTGTCAACAGGATGAAGTAAATAAGAGTTAAAAAAATCTGAGACACCAGTCAAAGGCAATCAAATATGTATTTAATTAAAGCAAACATAAAAATTAAAGTTACATGTTGAATCAATAAACAGCACTTTTTTCTACATGCATTTTGAACAAGACAGATCAGAATCTTGCATGATGAAGACATAATGTGTCATAATAATTAGGAACACAGACAAAAGAACAGCTAATCAACATGCAAATTTATGCAGTTCTGGCGATTCAGATGAGGCAGATTTCTACCTCTTTTTTTGCTTGATTCATCTTCATTGCTAATCATCTGAAGGCTGCCAAATGTTCACTGACACTAATGTATTATAGGTCAAGAGAGGCAGGTCTTCACCTATTACCCCCACAAACAATATGCTTTCCTTCCCTGTTTCCTCTTCAGGATTTTCAGCAATTACTGCCAGATGCAATCAGACTCCTTGAATAGGAGCAACTGGGGCTTGTTTGTGGCTTGGATTCATTAGAATCAGGAGGATGAAGAAAGGAATAAATTACTTAATTGCACAAAAAAGTTGCAGCCAAAGTGATGGTGAGAGAAGCTGATTGTGTAGTTGCGTATTAGGCCACTCTTGGAATGGAGGATCTTAGAATAGCTGGTAGTTTGGCCTTCCTGATTCAGACAGATTTGGGTGTCCTCCAAAACAGATGGCTCCACACACCATCTATTCTTCTCTTTGTCAGGTTTTACCATTTATTTGATCTTGTTCATCTATGATGCTAGTTGTATTAGATGTAACACAAATATGCATTCAGATCATATCCATTTAGTCTTGCATCCCAACTTTTATTCTTTTAGCCTTGTTTGATGAGATGATCAAGTTGAACAAAGCCCTTGTTGTCCTATTCCTGCACAACATCTATACATAAAACACCAAAACCCGTGACTAAAGCCTTGCACAAATAATCCTCCTGTGTTGCAGGTTTTAAAGGTTTATTTCTCCCTGTTTTACCAAGCAGCTCCCAGCTCTGACAAATGATAACCAGACACAACAAATAGTTAATTTTTATTTGATCCCATAGAAACAAACATTTGCATATGCCCAAGCAAAACTGCCCGCCTCCCCTCCTTATGCTGAGACCCCTGTTCAGATATTCTCTTCAGGTTCCAGGCCATGTGTTATGCTTGTGGGTGGTCTTAAGATCTTAAAGAAAAGCTTTGCTCTGTGAAGTCATGCAGCACTGTATGTAATTAAGTGGCTTTTTTTTTTTTTTCCCCCCTCCCCAAACCCCCTCTGTGTTTCCTAATTTCATTGTTGTTGCGAATGATCAACACTTTGTGGAAGAGCTGCCTTTCAGGTAATGGCTAACATTAACTTTTTAAAAATGAGATGTGTGGTTAGGGATTCACTTTCTGGGTGTCCCGCTGAGCACAGTGCTGCTCCACAGTACTGCTCACTCGCGGGGGCTGGAGCGGGGTCACACGTGCTTTCTGATCGCTGGGTCTGAAGTGTGTGTTGCTGTGTGTGCATTTATAGGAGAGCCTTGGCAGCTGCTATAGGTCTTTCAGCTGGGGGAGTTGGGATATTCCTTGTTTGCCTGATTGTTGTGGGGATCTGTGGTC
The DNA here is from genome assembly GCF_000737465.1 of Haliaeetus leucocephalus. Classification (NCBI taxonomy): domain Eukaryota; kingdom Metazoa; phylum Chordata; class Aves; order Accipitriformes; family Accipitridae; genus Haliaeetus; species Haliaeetus leucocephalus. The sequence goes on along the minus strand of NW_010972962.1, from coordinate 1,315,345 downwards.
AGAGAGGGGCAGGTCTTTATGTAATACGATGTGGTCCTGGATTACAATGAACTTTTAGGGTCTGTATTCATTTCTCTTTTGGCCCAACATCTGTTGCAGCCTGACAGATGCCCAGGAATGCTGCTTTACTCTGCAATCATGTTTAGGTCTTGAGTACACAATGCAGGCTTTTGGGGTATCTTTGAAGCGAAAACTGGAGTTTGTAAAGGTGTTAAAATTTTTTCAAAGTAAAATGAAACACTCATGGGTATGGCATTGCAGTTGCAATGCTGGAGGGAGAGGTCAAGCTCACAATTTCCAAGGAGACATGCTGGAGACCCCCCTGTTGCCAAGGCTGGTGTCTAACAACCGTTTGCATTGCCCCTTGGGGGCAGCTATCCCAAGGAGCCTGAGATACCTCCCGTAGTCTTTTTAGAGGCCATGTGTTTATACGGGTTCATGAAGATGGTGTGCCCTTCAGATGGCAACTTTACTTTTGGGATGGAAGTTTTTGGCCAGAACTCCTGTTGCGCAGCCTGCGGTGGCCATCTTGTCCTCCTTGTCCTCCTCTCTGCCCCTCCCTGGTGCCCATGGCCCGCTGTGACTTTGGTCCTAAGGTTTCCCCGCTCCTCTGCCTAGGCAGGAGGGGAAGGACCATCATGCCCCTGGGGAGCAACAGGGCCCATGTGACGGCTCCCCTTGACCTGAGGAGACAAATCTCGTACCAGGAGCATCTCCTGCTTCCTGTCAATAAAGAGAGAGGAGGGCTGGGCCTCCTGGAAAAGCAGAAGTAATGCCCTGCTCCATGCGCTGCTTTCATTCCTGTGAGCAAGCGTGATTTTTATTTGGGGTGTTTCATAGGGCACCAGTGAATGCTTTTTATTGCAAGTCTTGGAGACTTAATTTTACTACTGTGTCACTAGGGGGAGATTTTTGAAGGCACAAATGCATTTAAGTGCTTACCTCTCTTTTGAAAGTCAACAGGAGTTACGCATCTAAATGGCATTTGTGTCTGAGGGAAATATTCACCATGAAATGAGGAGAGCCCACATATCTGCTGCAAGTGATAAAGCCAATGGGTGAGGCTACACTGAACTGTTTGTTTTTTTTTTTTTTTTTTTAAATGCCCTCAGATCCTTCATTTCTCACAGACTGGGGTTTGGTTTGTTACAAAGCGTTGTGATACCTCATCTCCTCAGTCAAAATCCTCCTAGATTGTTTTGTGATAAGAAGACTGAGAAAATCCACACAAGGAACTTGTCTTTGTACAGATGATACCAGGCTGCTTTTCTGTCTAAAGTTATAGAGATTCAAGAGCTGATGATGTTTTACAAAGGCTCTCTCTATCTGAGGGTCCCCTCAGAAAGGCGGGAGGAGGTTTGCTTTGACAGGCTTTAAAGTCTGTGTAATCTCTTGCAGAATGGCCTTTGCTTTCACAGCTCCTCATGTTGCACCATGTCCTGATTTCTACAGTTGTATTTGTCATTGAAACATTGCCTGAGCAGCTTGGGTGAACAGTGCCGAGTCTGAGGGCTGCTCACTTTGGGTATTTACCATTTTTTATTCTGTTGTGAAACTAGCTATCCCGATGCACAGAATATTATTGATAGCATCTGAGTGAATGACTAAACTGTTCTGAAAGGAAACACGAGGGAAGGTGAAGGATGCAAATGAATACTCTTGTCTGCCTGGAAATCCAGCACTGGCAAAGCTTCGGGCAAATAAAAGGCTATTTGTTCAAACGTTGGTGAAAAGGCTATGGACACGGTTTGAACAAAAAGTCCTCTACAATGTCCATGTTTGCAAATGATGCTTTAACTAGGTCTAAGCACCTATGCTGGGCACCTGTGGCCATAAGCATCTGCATTTGCAATTAGCAGTGTTCTTTAAATGCTGGTGTTTCCTATCAGAGTAAGGCATAGGCTTGGAAAATGGAGATAGTCATTCTCTGTGGAACTAGCTTGTCTATGGGCAGACCACCATACTTTATGTCTGTGTAAAACAGAGGTTAAAAAGGTTGCTGTTCTTTTGTGTCAGGAGTAGCGTACGTCACCTTGCTGGTCTCTGAAGGCTCTTGAGGAACTTCTGCCGATTGGTGAACTCATTCGTCCTGACAGTCTATTACCTCCTTTGTTTTGACATATTTTCACTCTCCTCTTAATGTTTCCTGTTTTCATGAATCTTCCCCTTCTGCTGTATTTTCCTGTGTGTGTTTTTTGTCTCCCAGATGTATGGCCAGCTATTTCAGTAACTCTTTGTGTACTATAAAATTGAAAAAAAATGCAAGTGGAAAAAACCCACATTGGAATGATAGTGTATTTTCCATGCACATGTCACACGTTGGCTGAAACATGTTCAACTGATACGTTAAACATCTACCTAAAATATTGCAGTACAAAGTGCTTAATTAGTGTATGCATTCAGTATATGGGTTCGTATCTGTTATTTCAAAAAGCAAGAGGCTCTTTTAAAATAGCAATGATTTGCTAGCAATGACGGATTTGATATTTGTTCAGTGCTTGAACCTGTTTAAGCACAGATTTGTTTGGTATAGGTAGTTAGGACTATGGACTTCTGTGGAAAAACATGATGTACTTATTAAATGGCCAAATTATATGGATGTAGGGCAGGATATTTGAAGATGCATGAAGTAGCTCCTATTCTAACTTCCTGATATTTGGCACTTCTGAAAGTCAGGCTATTTATTTAGGTGCCTAACTGCACATTTCTACACTTGAAAATGTCAGCCTGCATTGTAAAGCTCAGCCATGCCAACTCTTTGCTTACCAAAGTAATTCTATCTATATCCATGCAAAGTTTTCAGGGTTAGGTTCTTTTCTTGTATGGCATATATATAATATACCCTTGTATTAGTATGTGGTGATTCCTGTGGGAGCTGAAATGGGATGATCTCCTTGGTTTTACATGTCTGTGTTGCCTGTCTTTGACAGCTGGTTGCTGAAAACTTTGCAATTGTAAATACAGATAAACCTGGGTCCTAAGATATAGAGGTTTTGTTGATTTACCTCTGAGATAAATGTCAAGCAAAATTTCACATTGGAAATTGATAACTAATGTAAAAAACAGGCTATTTGGAACATACAGTAACTATTTTTATCATAGGTCTGTCAGTAGCCTTCACCTTGGTTCTCCAGGTGAAAGTCTGCTAAGTAAATGTCCTTGGAGCATGTTTCTTCCCTCACTTCTTTTGCCTTATAAATCAGCTAGTGTCACTAGCTGAAATGGTTGTAGTCTACAAATACACTTGGCAAGATTTTCTCCAAATCCTAACTGTTGGGATAACCATTTAATCACTACATAAATCCTCAGAAAATGTGGTGCATATCCAACTGTTACAGAAAACCTAGGGTGTGAAAAACATACTGCCTTTGAACAAGCTGACCACATGTAAACGGTGAGTTCAGTGCTGCTGGAATGCACTATTGGGCTTCTCATGCCTATACGGCCAATAGGATTTGCTGAGTTGGTCCAATGTAGGGGAAGTTTGACCTATAAAACCAGCAGAATCAAATTCCTCGTTGGCATTTGGCCTGGCTGCAGTCTGCTAAATCTTGTCCTTAGCTTTCAGTGAATTCAGATTTAGTTCTGTTATGTAAAAGCCCTGCTAAGTTTTCCTTAGCTCTGCTACTTTTCAGTGCACCTCCTCCTGTTTTGAGAAACTGCCTCTGGCCTAACTTCTCTGCCACTTCAGTAGCTTTGTAATGTCCTCACTGGCAGGTGAAGATGGGCATAAATGGCCCTTGAAAAAAACTTTGCCACAAGACAGAATGCCAGAATTTCTTCTTACTCACTTTCTTCTCAGGTCACTGCCTGAGCAGTCCAGGATGCTGAGAATCAGAGGAATTCAGTCTATAAATGCAATTAAATTTTTCAGAGCTAAAACTTTTCCTTCACGCTTGTTGCTGACCAATGGTGGCATTCAGAGCAAGAGCTCCCAAGTTGTGATACACTGGTAACTCACAACATGCAAGGCACTTCAAGGTGGCGGGTAGTGTGGCAAGTGTAAAGTGGAACCCTTAGCAAAAAGGGTTTCAAAGCTCTTGATTTAAAACCATGGGCCACATGATTTTGGAGGATAGTTGCACCAATGAGAGTCTTCCTAAATCCCTTGTTACTTTTTGTATTTTGAAAATGCCAGACTCTCAAGTGATTGGGGTGCTATCCTGCAGTCATCTGATTCCTTTGCCAGATGGGCTTGTTGGCAGATAAGTTAGGAAGTCCAGGAGTTTGGACCCTCGATGGCAGCAAAGTTGTCTTCTCTTAAAATGTATAACATGTTTTCTATGCCCTCTTAAAAGACAAGGTACCTGGGATTTCTTTCAGATCCAGATGGGAAGCTTTTATTAAAGGGAGTGGTAATGAGGCTTAGTAAGATTTGTTTTTTGTTAAATAAAGATCATCTGGTGCTTGCTTTTGGAGCTGGTTGCTCATGAAGATTTCTAATTCAGGATCTTAATTTTTGTAAAGCGTGAATTACAAGAAGTCAGAAGAATGATGCGAAGAGCATTTAATAATGCACATTCACAAAGAAGTGGTGTAACTACATTAATTAGGCAAGTCTTGCGTAAAGATGCAATGTAATTATATATTTGAGACAGTTAATTAGGGAGCTACTTGGAAATTTCAGTGAATATTAAGGTAATTATACATAAATACTATAACCATTAAGACTGCACCCATAATGAAAGCAATAACTAATTACATAAATAACAGCATACTTATGTTTTTACATTACCAATACCTAACAATACTTCCTCTCTTTCCCTGCTCTCTTTGCTATGCAAATGACAAAACTTCCATTTTTTAATTCAGATATTCTTGTAAATTATCAGGGAAACAATGAACTTTCCTCTTGTTCTCTTTCTCTAGAGAAGACTGGACAACCAGAGTTATGCACACCTAGCAGGAAGACAGTCAAACATACTGCAGATGTCTGCAAGCTACATGCAAAGTTTTTGGTGGCTGCCCTTGGATTTCGTACAAGCCCAGGTCTGACAAGCTTAATAAAGAAATTGTATAACTGTTAAGATAATGATTTGGACTGTTTAGGCATCTTTGAGTGAATCAATACTGAGGGTTAGATGAATTGCTGTCACAGAAACTGGGCGCTGCATTTCATAGTGTTGGGCCTATGGGCAAATGCCTGATCCTTGCTAAAACATTTCTTACCATTTATTTCTGTCAGGGTTTGGGGTATCTGTCTGCTATCACCTTCATGTTCATCTAAATTTACCAGCTTCCAGTGACAAGTGACTGTGGCAACATTTAATGTGCTGTGCACATTGCTATTCTTTCCTCATGCTATCTCAACAAGACTGAAAGTCAGGCTCTCTAACCCCAGAAGAACTTCTAAGCTGAGAGCTTTATATGAGGTGCAGCCCTACTGAGAGAATTGTTGCTTCCAAACACACTTACTGAACTGATGATAGTTTCTAGCAACTCTCATCTAAGGATCTAAAAGTGTCTCAAAAGCTCTAATAGGTAAGGTCTCAAAATGAGTCTGTGATTTTGTGAGCTATCATGATAGACACTTAACAGGTGGGAAAACTGAGTCACAAAGAGCTCAAGTCAATGTCATAAAGAACATCCAGAGTCCCACTGTAAGTATCTCTGCTCTGTTTTAGTCACAAAGTCATCTACTGTCCTGCAGGAGGGACGTGGCACATGGTTTGGGGTCTAGTGATGGTACTCTTTTCTCTCTTTGCTAATCTTCTCTGAATAATTAAATTGACCTAGTGAGACAGTGGAGTTCACAAAGGAATGTAATTTTCAGCTGGTTGTCCATGTTATTATGTTTCCATCAGACATCATGACTAGCTGTCTGAAAGGGCTCATAGCAGCATGGGCTCCGTGCATGTTTGTAATACTGAAGTCACTGTCCTGCAGAACAAGGTCGTAATTAGATCTGGGCTGACACCTGGGAATTCTGCAGGCTTGCATGTCCTACCATGGTCAAGAAACAATGAAGGCAATTCTTCCCTTACTAAGTCCCATTTCTATTAAGATATCTACGCTAAGGTATAAATGCTGAGGCAAAGCTAAGCATGATTTAGGACAACACAGCAAGTTTTGCTATACTCTCATTGCAGACTCCAGGGCAAGTAGCTGTATGCAACTGAACCATATTTTCTTAGCTCACCAACAACAACCAATGAGGTTTCATGCCATAAACTTCAAAACCTGTCAAAGGCTGGTGGTTCCTTTCAAATTATTTTGATTCTAGATAGATTGTGTCATAATTTTGAGATGGCTAATCTTTTGCATCTCTATAGATGATGTTAGTGTTACAAGTTCACGCTGTGGCTCATGTTCCAAGGCAGACCAGGTCTTATATATTTTTTTGTACTGAAGTAATTCCACTAACTTTTTAAGCTGTTCATTTCTAGCAGAGTGAGACTCGGGAGAGCTGACCTTTGTTGTCATTGTAATACATGGACACTGAACTTTGCGTAGAACTGTTGGAAGAAAGATTAATTAGCAAATACTGTAGTAGTGGATAGGCTACCAAAGATAAATTGTGTCAGATTGCTGCGATATCTTTCTCTTGAGTTTGTGACCAAGAGAAATATAGTACCTCTAATTCATCAAGATTTCTGTAAAAGTTTAATGCAGTGGTACATGAAAGAAAATAATTTGGGTTGGAAAACAGGGCACAAGAAATGTAAAGAAATGTCTATAGGAGGATTGCTGAGAACTGAGCTGAAAGAACTGTCAAGGGACAAGAACAGTAACTAGCAGAGTTTATTAATGATCAGTCTTGTGACCTATCTGAACATTTTTATTTGTGGCCACAGCAGAAAATGTGTGCAAATACAAAGTCTGTAAGAGACAGAGAGCTGAGAGACCTTGGCAATTCAGAGAAGGACTGACCCTGACAACAGGAGAAATGGAAAACGGATAAAATTAAGTACTAATAAACCACAAGGTCATGCAGATGTTTTTTTGCTCTGAGCAGGAGGCTCATCAGCTGGAAGTAACAGAGAAGTGTTTTGCTGAATCTCACAATGACTGACAACTGCTGGAGCTCTGCAACAGCAGGGAAGGGAAATATTCCCTGAGATGTTCCCCTGGATGTTGCATCAGGGGAAGCATATCCAGGAAACATGTGGGATTCCTGACTACTTTTGTACAAGGCACTGGGGAGATCCAGAAAAAGACAGAGTCCAGAAAAAGGGCTATTAAATTGAGATAGGAAGTGGGGAATAAAGGACTGTGTCTTTAGTTTAGCAAAACTAAAAGTGAGTAGGGCTCAGTTTTATGTTGCCCCCTATGAATATATTATCAGGGCAAGTGGTGAGAGAGAACTGATTAAATTAGGGGTGTACTGAATGTCACAGGAACAATTGATAGGAGCCAACTGAATAAATGTTCTTTGGAAAGGGATGAAGATTTTTAATAAAATGAAGTTTTGGAGCAGCTTTCCGACAGGAGTCACAAGGGCAAGAAAACTACCTGGTTTCAAGAAAAAACTTGAGAAATTTATCAATGAGATTGTGATATTGTGATATCAATGAGGTATGATGTGTCAGACATAGCAGGGGATGACCTGGGAGGACTCTTCTAGTCCTATTTCCTATGTAAAACTATTCAATAGAGCCCCTGGTCTCCAGAGTATTTTTCTGTAAAAAGACTTCAATAGCAAGCTAGGGAAAATGGCCTTTCCTTTGGATTCTTTGTTTGCCCTTATCTATACAGGAGACATAGATCCGATCAAAGTGACAATGAATCTTGTGGTAGGTTGGATGCAGATCTGTATTATCTGTATGACAATACCTCTCAGAGGTCCTGCTCATTACTGGGGCCCAGCTACTTTCCATGACCTGACTTTTATGATCCCAGTTCATCTCTTAGCTAAATCCATCTGAAGCTGTGTTTCCTTGATAGCCCCTTTAATATTTTATAGATTTCTTACAGTTCTTGTATTCTTGTAATCTTCTGAGGTCCTTCACAGCAAGCCAAACAATCTTCTACCTTTCACGGTGCCATCAGCTAGCCAAAGCCATGAGTGGATCACTAATTCTCCAAGATAAGATCAATAGCAAATCGCCCTCCACTATCCTGAAAAGATCTGACAACTCAGTCTATTTGTAGCAACTGAAAGAACTGTTAATAATGGATGATGACTAACAAAATTCATAGGTGTGAAAGGAGGTTTACCAGAAGCATGGTATTCATGCATACTGCTCATTGATTGACAGCCCCAACAGGTTAGAGGTTACCCATGGAATACAGCCTTGGTGGCCTAGGATGAAATGTTCGTTCTGACCCTTCTGTAAGCTAGTGATATAAAGCACTGGCTAACATATCATTAACTTGCAACACCACGATGATGGGATTAAGACCCAGAGGGCTTTATCTCTACCTTATTAATGGCAATTAAAAGCTGCGTGACAGTTTTAAAACTTGTTGATGTAAAGAAAGTTAGTACCTGTCTTATAGTAGCACAGTAAATAATTGTCTGGTTGCTTTGCTTTTCGTAATCTGTCCATGCAGCTGTATATTATCATTATTTTGCTGCAAATACAGCTTTTCGATTTATCAACAAAAGAGCAGGTAAGGCTCTATGTAAATAATACTGAAGGACACTTCCAGGTTGGATTTTTTCCCATTTAGACTGCTGAGCATGAAAGAAGCAGAGAATTTTCAAAACTAACGACAATATCTGTTAAAGCTGTTTTTTAAAGCCTAATTACCCATCAAAAGTTTTAAACCCAATTTTAGCTACTGCAAACTTCACCTGGCTAATTCATAGGGCAGGTATTAAAACCTCTCTCCACCCCTCTTTATATGAAAGTGGGCATTTATTCCTTCTTGGGTGTTAACCATTGGTGGAGCTATACTGGTTTCATGGCTAGAAGTTTCATACCCCTTGTCCTGCATATACAAGGAAATGTGATTACTGATAGACCAACACCGTGAGTGCTGCGAACTAGAACTAGCTCTTTTAGATGCTGCTTCTGTTAAAATCTCTATCTACATGGGAAAGAAATGATCAAACTCAAATGTGCACACTGTCTGGAAAGTCTCCTCTCCCTCAAACATTTAGTGGCTGTTCTTGTGATCCTACATATCCTGATTATTGAACTACTGTGGTTGTGGCATGTCACATTTGGGGCAATGTTTCTGAAGCACCTTCCTCATTCTTGTTTTGCTGTCCAAATGTGCCTTGGGTGCTGTTTCACGAAAAATGGCTGACAAGGTGTTGGGGGACCTTGTATCCTGTGAATACTTCTTGATGCCTGGGGAAGCACAGTCAGGTTGTGTGGTCCCAAGAGCTGATCTCAACTCTGCAGAGTGACAGAGTGGAGCAAAAGTCATCTGTGCAGCCCCCAAAGAGACTTGTCCCCACTTGCTTCCCAAGGAGCAGGGGCTAAGGCGCTAGGCCTACCTTGCTCTGTATTAAGATTTGCTGGGTCATGCCTCAGGGTTATAGAAGCTAGAGAACCTTTATGTATTTGGTATTGCTCTATTGCTTTCTGACTAGAGAAAAGGAGTCTTAGCTTTCGCCATTGCTGTTATTTCAGAGGTTTTGGTGGCTGTGGCAGCCTGCAGTGGCCTGTGCCTGGCTGTGCTGCTCTGGCTGTGCAGAGTCGGCTTCAGGACTCCCGCTGAGTCCTTCCTCCTCCTGGCTCCCCAGAAGCTGTGGGACTGGGAGACGGCGCCTGTCATTTTAGCCTCTTGCCACTCCAAGGCAGAGATTGCCTTACGCTTGTAGTTTATACAGCCCCAAGCACAATGTCAGCATTAAACATTAATTAATAATAGTGGCTTATATTGCTAATCACTTAATTATAAATTATGTGTGCTGGTTATGCCTGCCATCACATATTACTTTGTAGTTACATAGATATACACATAGTGTATCTGGGCTTTTGTAAATCAGCTTGTAGTTGTTCAATGATACAAAGGCTATGCCAGCACATAAATCCGATGTAAACTGCTAATCATTTTCAAATGAAGACAAAGCAATCTGAGTTTTAAATCCATAATGCAAGAGAATTACAGTGCATGTGCCTGAAATTTAGGAAGAGAACTTGCTTTGCAGACGTTTCAATTGTAAGCAAAATTCTGACGTTATGCGCATTACATGGTATTTTACTGAAATCGCACTCAGTGGCAGATTTGCATAAATGAGTGTATTGTATTTTTTATAACTGTGAAAGCTTTAATTACCTAAACTCTAATTAGGCTTGCATTTTTTAGAAAACACAAGATATTAGCTTATTTTGTAGTTGGCTCAAATTTAATGTTTTCACATATTTGTAACTCATACGCAACAATATACTATAAAAACACAGGGAAAACACAGAGATGAAGGCATCCCTGGAATTTCAGAAGCTGATTGGTTGTTTCTCCTCTTGGTGTATTTAAGCCTTAATGCATTGACATTTTCTTGAATGCTGTCCTAGGGTCAAAATCACACCTGATGTAAATTTGCCACAGCCAAATTTGGTAGTGTTGCATCAAGGATAAATCTAAATGAGTATATTTTAATAATTTCTAGGAATAAAGGTGTTGTGTGAAAGGGTGTTATTGATAGTATTGTTTTATAGCGGAATTTGTTTGGTGTTTTTGGAACTCTTGCAGATATTTTTTGTACAGTGAGATAACAGTATTGTCTGGGTACTTGGCCTGCTGGGATTGCAACAAAGATTTAGGCACACAACATAGATTTTGAAAAGACTCTCACAATAGGACCCTCACTTGGCACCTAGTGAGTCACTGTGGTGCCTTTCATAAAGTGGGAAAAATAAACCAGATAAATAAAACTACCATTAATCATTACTCCTCCTTCTGCCTAACCTACAAAGGAAGAAGCACTAATACATCTTGAGTTGATTCTGTTGAATTTTCTCATTTGCTTCCGTATCAACAGGCATGTTGCGTCTGTGTTGTGTTGTCTAGATTTTGCCCTTTCCTCTAATGTAAAGCTGTGACAATTATCTGTGTATTTGTCACTGTGTACTGTGTATTTGTCACTGTGTAGGTAGGCTGCTGTAACATGCTCCAACAAGAGCTACTTTTCGAGGCAATCCAGAAGCCTGTGCTGGAGCAGAGCATCCTGCCCAGCGTTCACTGAGGGCATGCTGCTGAGAGCATGTTGCACCTGTGTTCTGCACTTGCTGTTAATGCAGGCCTACATGCTGTTGATGTGCTAGTTGTGGTGTGTAGCCTTCCAGATGCTCAGGAGTTCTGCTTTTCTAAGTTAAAGGGATGTGAGGATGGCTTGCCTTTTGAAGGACTGTGTTGAGAGAAGTTGGATAAATCTTCCAGTTTTATTCTAGGTGCTGCTTGCAGTGTTTCTGTCAGGTGGAACCAAACAGCACTGCAGCGCTACCGTTGCCTGAACCGAAAAGAAAGACTTAATATTTCACCCATTCTTATTACTGGGGGTTTCGACTATGTTTTGTCAGGAGGAATGAAAAAAGGCAAAGGAGCATCATATGTATTTCTCAATTTTCTCCTCCTTTACTGTTTTTAACCCTTGCATGACTTGCAGCAGAAAGATTTGAGGAATTCTAAAAATGAAATGTTTAAAAGCAAAATAAGAGATGTAAACAGTGAGCATCTTCAGGTTACATTTCTTGTTTTCTTCTCTAACCTCAAGGCTTCCCTCTAAAAATGCTGACTGTGCCTTTCATTTAATTAATCATAGTGCTCTGGGAGGCATTCTCCTTTTCAGTGCAGGACTGGTGGGAATATATTACAGTTTGTGGTATGCTACTGTATTTGTGCTAAGTAACATCAATTGGAGTGATGGACAGCACATTATTAAAAGTGCCTTTCTGCTTTTCTGACACATCGTAATATTGTCCTAAGCATGTTATTTTGAACTCATGCAGATACCTGAGATTGCAAAGTATTACTCAAGTTTCTGTACCAGGGTGGACCTGTGAGTGGATTCAGTGATTATGTCAGCCCTGCTAAGAGCAAACAGTATTTAGAGGGGCTCTAAATCCAGAAAACTCTGTGTCCCACTCCCAGTCACCTGCATGCTATCTCTGGATATTCTGCAGGCTCTGTGTGTGTGTGTGCCTCACAGCTGGATGAAGCTCCTGACGTTTTCCTGTATAGAACCACATATGTCCATGCTTGAGCTCTGAAAAGTCTGGCCTTTAGATGGTGTAGATACAGCTATTGGGAAAGATGATCTTGGATAGCATGGAGTGTACAGGTAGATCCATCTCCTGTTATTGCATGAGGGCCGTGCTCTTCTAAACTCCTCCTAAGGGACTGTGAATGTAGGCTCTGATCCACGAGAGGTGTTGTACCTGATTGTAATGAACCTAGACAGGACTAGTTCTCTTCCATAGGGGGCAAAACATCAGCAAACTCAAACAAGGGGTGGTAAGTAGCTGTCTGTCTTTGAGGTTCTTAGTCCCTCTCAGCAAATGAGTCTTTTTGTGGGATATCCTCCTGGAATAAGGTACTAAACAACTTCGATAAAGTTGAAGGAAGGGAATCAGGCTTTATGGTATGTTATTTGACATTGATATTGCATATGTTGCTGTCTTCAGACATTTTCAGACAGACATAAGGGAATGGGGAGCCCTTTTACTTCAGGATACAACAAAATGTATGTTTTGAAGAAGTAGAAGTAATGTTGACATTTCCATTATGTGGAATTTTTATTTTCGTAAAAACAGAAATGAATGCCAAATGGCACCATCAGCTTGAAATCTGGTCAGTTTAAACAAGTGAATTGAAACATGTTCAGTTCCTAGACCTGCTGCTTAGGCCTCCCAGTAACTTTTGGGTATTATGGTTGCCAACTCCTCTTGTCTTTTAAGTAGTTTTCTTTCCCTTGTTGTGTGAAAAGCACCTGGAAACAGTAGTTATACAATGAGAAAGCACTAAGTGGACCAGGAACTAGTCCATCAAATGCAGAAAGTAGACACATATTTAGAGAAGAATGAGTTAGTAATTTCTCACTCTTAGGAGCAAAATTTTATTTGCAACCATGTGTACAAGAAAAAGGAATAAGCTCCAGGAAGGAAAGATTGATCCAGTATTTAAGTCTCAGCCATGGCACTGGCACGTTTGAGTTCAGATCCCTCACCCCTTGTGAACGTTCCTGTACTAGTTTTGGCAAGGTCTCCCCCGCCCTGCACAGATACAACAACACCGAGTGACACAACATCAGGTGTCACAACACAGTAAAATTAGCAGCCTGGAGGTAGGTACATAGTTTTGTTATAAAATCTATGTGGAGTTCAGAAGTTGGCCAGCGAGAGACCATTGCAAGGTGCTTCCCTCCAGGCATAGACTCTTTAATCAGCACTATTTGTTGCCTCTCTGTACTAGGGCTTTGCAGCCTCAAAGTCTCTCCTGAAGCTCAGCCAACAAGGAGATAGCGGTACTTTATTTGATACTTTACTGGTTAGCACATTCATCCAAGATATCTGAGTTCACTTTCTTTTTCTCCTACCTTAATTCCTGCATCTCTTTTTTTGGCAGGATTAGATCCTGCTCATCAAGCTATCAGCTAGTCTTAGGCAGGATGAGGAGAGAAGACACTCTTCAGGCTGCTGCTTAAAATAATTCTTGTTGTAAAATTCAGGATTAATGGGGACAGAAAAAGGTTGTAAGAATAGCCTGACTCTGTAGCACAGTAGTTAGCACACCCATTTGGGAAAGGAAGGTTGTGTGGCAAAGACTGTGAAGCAGGTGATAGAAATCAAATACTGCCATTACTGCTAGGCATGCTTTCCTCCTGTAGCCGTGGTGTATAGGAAACGGAGAGCAATGATGGTTTTGTATGGAGCCCCTTCCAGTCGACATGTTCCAAAGGTATCTATAAGACCAGGCTGTTCTTCTGAGATAGATGGAGGTGTGTGGATGCCTGGTGGGGCATAAGTACTTGATCACCACCGAGTGACTGAGCCTTTTCAAGACAGCATTTTCTAGGCATGCACAGAAACAAAATTGTGGAAACTGGGGAAAATGTAATGCAACTGACTGATGTGCCAAAAGACTCCCGGGTGTTCTAAGGATTATGTCTTTTCCATGCAGGCTGGATATAGCTGCCCAAGTCCTGCTGTGGGTCTGGTCCAGAACCTCTGTGTATTGGAGTTTTCCAGCAGTAAAATGCAGATAGTGTCTGAAGGAGTTCAGGTATTATGCCCCATTATCAGATAAATATCTAGCATAAAAAGGACAAAGAAAAGTTAACAGTGTCCCTTTCAGTCTGCAAGCTGGTAGGCAAATACCATTGCAACTTGATGTGGGATGTTTTGAAGGGCAGAGAGGTAAAAGGCCAACATTTAAAAATTGCAGGTAATTTTTGGGGAGACAAATTTGTGATTTTTCCAAACTTGGTTCTGAGGGGTCCTGAGAAGCCAATAGGAGCTACTGATTCCCAGGCTTTCTGAGACCAGACCCTAGGAGCTGCACCTGAGTCCCCTAAAAATGGAAGCATCTGAGATCAGTGTGAGAAAAATTTTGGCGAAGTACCCTATGTCACACAGTAGGCTTGTGCCGAAGCCAGGGCCCAGCATCCTTTCTCCAAGTTCTCGTAACAATACGAACAACCTCCTCAGCAATTGCCTTACAAAAGGTTTGAACATCAGGTTACCCAGAGACATGAGCAGATAGTAGAGCAGTGATGTACAAATGAAAGTCCTACACTTTGACCTCCAACCACATGAAGCCCCATTACAATAAATATCCAACAACACATCCCTTTCCACACCACATGGATGCTGCCTTAGGTACAAAGGTACTAAAATGACTGTTCCATGTAATAAAACATGGTGGGAGAAATTATGAAGTATAAAGTGAGGTTATTGCCTTCACTGCTAATTAAAGTTTACTGTATCTTCTTGCAGCTTTGTTTAATGGGCTCCTACATATCATGGGGTGTTTCTTTAAAGAATTAAAAGAAAGCTCTTTTTAAGGTCACTCACTTGACCTCAATTCATTGTGTTGTGAATGCGGTATTGTAGTAGCACATATTGTGTGGGGTACAACACCATGTGCTGCTCCAAGACTCCCGTGGTAGCTAAGCACAAAGGGCTGCATTAACGATGGTGTGTCAGCCTTAGCTTTGAATTTCCTTGCTTGAGTGCTAGTTTTCATTACTGACATTTAATATATGGTGTTAACCATTTCAGCACCAAACTGTGCACCAGGGACACACCACCGCTTGTGCTTGGAAATGGCCATTTCTGAAGTGCCAATGATTTGAGGTACAATTATTATTTTATTACTTAATGGCACCAATTAGGGCAAGCATTGTCAACTAGCACACAATGATCTCAGCACCACAGTGCGATATAACTATTACGGTGAGCATCATAGCCTGACACTTATGCCATGTAGGGAATAAAAAGCTTTCAGGCTTTTTTTTTTCCTGATTTGGCTAAAAATTCTGTGTTCTGAGGTTTTCACTTTGCTTCTTTCTGCCTACATTTCCTCGTCAGATAAATTCTGCAAAGCTCTTTGAATATTATTAGTACTTTATGTAACATGGTTCCTCCCCTCAAAATTTTTTTAGTAGTAACTCATGGCACTGTCCTCAGGGCATTTTGAATGGCTAAATCCTTGCTTATTTTCAGTTTGCCCTTGCATCCTTTTCCCAGTCTACTAGCTGAGTCTAGGTCCATGTTTACTTCATACATCTCAGGCTGCAGCTGCTGTGAACCCTCTTGTTTGGTGGAACTCTATTACTTTGGTATCTTGGCTCTTTATCTGGCTCGGGTTGCTTCCTCCTCAATACATGTTCCACTCATGAGGCGGGTGATCCAAAGCCCATTGAAGTAAATGGAAAAATTGCTGTTGATTAAATTATTTCACATCTGCACTCTCTGGCTCTACCAGCTTCTTCCATTGTCCACACATCCTGATTCACAAATGTTTTAAATGACAGCTTTAGGAACATGAAAGCCTTTGGGGCAATGGCCTAAAGAGACAGTAGAGGGTAAAATTTGTGAGCATTATAGTGCTATAGCTGTAGTACTTCCATTAATCAATACTGAGCATCTAACTGAAAAGCCTGCCTCAGTCAGGCAAGGAAGGCTTGTATTTCACACACTCAGACACACAGGCAGCCCCCATCTCAGAGTGTAGTTCATCAGGAGGATTATTTCATTCCAAATGCAAACTGAACATCAATGATGTTTTGCTGGAGTATTTGGTTTGCTTTGCTGTTTCCATTTCCATTCCTCTCTCATTTGAATGGAGGGCAGCAGTAACACCAACTGCCCAAGAACCTGATTAAGGGTGTTGCAGAGTAGGAATATGCTATAAGCAGCTGGTCTCAGGGGATGTCAGACTGAAGGAGCATGGAGAAGCAATGCCGAAGCAGCTCTGTCACCCTCCTGAGCTCCTGCAGGGATTGTCACTGCTGTGGCCCAGCCCTGGTGCTAGCAGATGTGTCTAGACTGTGGGACCCAGGGATGTTGCCCAGCTGCATCCTGATGGCAAGTCTGGATGAAAACTGGAGGGCTTCATCCCCACCTCATCACCAAATCCTGGCATTCATTGGGGGAAAATCTGGGAACATGGGGAGGGAGGAAGCCAGTACATGGCCTGCTCTCAAGTTCAGAGATTAGTGATGACAGGGTGTACACACCCTTCATTTAGGTGCTGCCCCCAGTTACTTCTTTAAAGTCACTCCCTGGGGGGACCCTTTATAAGATGGAGTATAATTTATACCTGGATTTCAATGGACTTTCCAAAACAGTTAAAATGATGGAGAGAGGTATCAGTAGACCCCATTTTCAGGTGTCAGTAGTGGAAATTCAAGTGAATTTTCAAAAGGAAGGGGCTGTTTACCAACATAATAATTTTTGGAAGCAGTCAGGGTGCAATGTACAATTATGGCAACTGTGCACATGCATTTGGTAAAGGTCACATGCATTTATGTGCTCAACAACTCAAATATCATCCCCAAGATTTTCTCATTTGATTTTTTTCTCTTTCTCTCCTTTGCTCCTATGCCCACTGTCTCTACAAGCTGGAGCGCTATTCAAGGCACAAAGATTATGAGGTAATTACATACAGCCAAGCACAGACGCGGAGGGTAGAAATTCAGCACTATGAGCTCACCTGTCCTTAGGAGGACGTTTACAAACATTAGAAGCTGTTTAAAAGCATTTACAAATCTTTTGAGGTTTGTCATCTTCCATTAAGGCATGGATTCAGCTTTACCAATGGAACAGATGCTGGTTTGTATGCCTGAATTATATAACTTTGTATCAAACCTTTCTGTTCATTACTAAAAGAATAGCAACGTCATTACAGTTATAAATATAGTTACCAAGGAAACCAGTTTATCATAATTGACTATTTATCCTTGTTTCATTCTTTATCCCAGTTTCTTTCTGTTCTCTATCCCACTGCACCTGAGCTTTTTTTTCCCCCAGTTAAAATATATGGTAAACTGCTGTCAGGCTGGCTAACCAGTTCATCTGCTTCTTAATAGAGATGGATATGTCTTGCCTGCAAAGTTTAAATCTAGATTTGCTTTCTTTTCCCTCTTTAGTTTTTGGGACTAGCAGAGGAGTCTGTCAGCTTATTGTGCCCATACTATTGAAAAGTGACTTGGATTTATAGTATTTCCAAATTTATGTGCTGCCACTAAAAACATAATGAAGGAAAGAGGAAGCAATTCTTGGCTAACAGTTGGAATTTGCTCCCCTGAATGTTAAAAATAATCAAGGAAAAGAAGATATCATATCCTGTGGTAGAGGAAGGAAAGGACTTGGCTTTCTTTGCCAGGACCTTGAAGTATTTCTTCTCTACAGCAATTGTCTGGGGGTGATTTTGTTGGGTGTCTTTGGTCCTGATTTCCTACCTGTGTGGCAGGTGTAAGCCATGCCATTGATTGTTGAGATCAATGATATTACTTGCACAAACTGAGTGAAATATTTTGTTGTGTGAGTGATGATGGGAACAGTCCCTTTCCTTGAATTCCCCTGCATTGTTGTTTTAAGATAGGTGAAAGCTTTAGCTTTAACTGAATGTCACATCAATTTTATTATGTCTGTAGGCGTCTTTGTTTTTAAAATTCATGACAAGTTCCTTGCAATACATTTTTACTACATTACAGCCACCTGTACTACCGTGGTGGGTGGCTGTAAATCTGGGACTGTCCTTTTATGTGCGTGTACATGAATGATTGTTTCTTTATACATTGTATTAGGAGCTTCCAAAATGTATTCAGAGCCTGGACCATCCTGGGGGACACATGCAAGTTTTGTGGATCAGTTTTCCTTTTCTGCCACGACAAAAGGGTCACCTGGGGTCCCAAAGCAAAAACTTCTTGTCCTTCCCATGGGGCATCATTTATCTAGGCCCAGCATATGCATATTATCCATTCCTAGCCAGTCAGTTCCCTTGTACTGTATGCTGCCATTAAAAAGTTTGCTCCTGGATCAGCTTCAAATAAATAATTCAGATTCATGTGAATCTTGACGTGCCTTTACATTTATTTGTCAATATCTGACCTACTTAAAGAATGTGAATTATAGATACTGTGTGTTAGGAAAACACGCAAGCACCTCCCTAGTGTCCCTTCGATGCTTCTGGAGTTAGATTGAGCCAACTATGTTGAGCTTGAGCCTTCAGCTCCCATGGAGCCGCAGGCAGGTTGTGTCAGGAAGCTGTTTCTGCTCCCTGGATGGGAGTCTGCTTCACCCTGTAGTTCAGTGGTGCAATTGGCCTGTGGGGTGAGGTGTTGAATGTGAACCCAGGATGATCGACATTCAGTTCCTGGCCCTGTCTCCATTGTCTGGGTCAGGCTTGGAGCAACCAGCTCACCTCCATGTGCCCGAGTTTCATATTTTTAAAATGAAGATAATCATATTTGCTGTCTCCTTTTTTCCTCCTGTCAGTTTAATTACTACTCTTCCTGGTGGTGTTACACCTGAAAAACCTTGTAAAGCTGTTCGTCTCAATACTGTAGCTTTTTGACGCCTGTTAAAGTGCCACAGGCCTAAGAGATAAGTGCATCTGTTTTGTGGGATGAATTACAAATAAACTAACTCAATACATTATTAGAACCCTGGGCTGACTTCAGGTAGAGGTTTATGGGTTTGCTTTGTTCATAGCCAATGGAAGCTCCTGGGGGCAGAGTCTTCTCTCTCTGTATATTTGCTTTTAAGAGCTTTAAAATAATATCATTATGCAGAGGCTGTCCGATTCCTTGTACAATATTGTAACCCAAATTCGTGGGCCACATAGAAGGCTCGTGATGATGGAAAGCAGTCTCAAGAGTCGATGCTGCAGGCTAGTCTTTTATTAATCTTCTGCAAAATGAGGTCCCACAGCAGCAAATCACCCAGCATTGACACATTTAATGCTTGTCTTCCCTAGTTCACATAAGGGGAAGAGCTCTGCATCCCCATTTCTGAGAGAACGAGGTGCAGCATGCGCTGTGTCTAAGGAAGAGGTTGGGTTTGCCAAGAGCACCAGATGAGACATTGATGAAATCCTGGGAGCGCCTGTGTACTTCTGGTGGTGTGGATTGTAAATCACAGTAAGGGATGTCGATGCTTTAATTATGTGTATGTGATGGTCTATGTGTTTGTGCTTGTGGGTTTTTTATAAGTACGGTAAATGGAGAAGAGAATCTGGCCTGGCTCTGAGGCTGCTGCTGCTACTGGCGAGGCGGGAGAACATTTTGGCAAAGCAGTATATTTATTTTTTTTTAAACCTCCCTCCACAGCCCCTCCTGCCGTACTATATTTTTCTTTTTTTAGGATTTTTTTTGTGTTCCTTATCTGAAGTGCTGCTGGGACTGGCCATGTGCTCCAGCTTACTGAGCTCTTTCCCATTTATCTGGTGTGGTTCCCAACCTATGATTTAACAGTGGTGTGTGCAACAGAAAGAGAAAAACAATGTTTGATCTGCTAAAATGTACCTTAAGAGCAAACACATACACATTGATGAAGGTATCAGCTGGGTTCTGCCTACAGTTATGTCAAACAAAGTATGCTAGGAAGTGCCAACTTTCCTTTTGTGCTGTGACACCAAGCGCTGCCAAAAGATATTAAAAAGCTTGCGTGAACTAGGTGATGGCAGCTGTAACTATCTAAGTTATTGCCTGGCAGCTGTAATGCTTCTTCACTGCTGCTGGCTGCTTTTTATATTTGGTTCCCCATTTGTTTGCCCTTATTCTAGCAACCGATACCACCAAAGCAGGCAATCAGTGTGTTACAGCACATGGCCACTTGCTACTGCAAAATAGGCAGCTTAGTAGTGGCAATTGAGAGACTCTCATGCAGCAGCTGATATAAGTCATATTTCTTTTGGAAGAGAACCAACCTAGTGGTTTTTTTTTGTTATGTGTCAGTGTGAATCCAAGAAACCTTAGATGAGTTGATGGCAAAAGGCAAACACACACACATGCACGTACATACACACATTCACATGCACACACACACAAAAATGCAGCTTTCCGTGTTCTTTCCGTGTTGGCTCTAAATGTGCTAGAACAATATAGCCAGCTCCCAGCCCCTGCCAATCCTACATCTGCTCTCTAAAACCTCCAGCAAATAAGAATTACTGTGGGGTTGTTTAACCAACGCTTACAATATACACACTTTTCATTTTTCCGTCGCTTCTATCTGTATGCTGGTGGCAAAGGTTTGAGAGATAAAGGAGAATGATACCCACTGGGCACTTGCTTTTTCAGTGCTGTGAGGTGGGCAGTAGCCACCTAGATCTCTCTGCTGGCAAGTTTTGGGGCAATATAAAATGTTTTTCATTGCCGTGCGCTTTTGGGAAATTGTCTGTACTGTGGGGGGTGGGTTTCTGCTGGTTTTAGGGTGGGTATTTTGTGAGGGGAAGGCTTTATATTTTGTGCTCTTCTTTTCAGTTTCCTCTTTTCAGTCATCTCTTAAATAATTCCCACAGTTCGTGAATGTAATATTTCTGGGAGATATGTTTCTTCTTCCCTCCTTTCTCTTCCTCATTTCTAACCAAGATTAGTCTTGAAAGTACTGTAACATGATAATATTTTTGCAGCATGATCCGCCCCAGAACAATTTCTCCAACATGGAAAATGGACTGAAGTAGTAGCTGCATCTTGCAGAGGATAGGGCAGAAGATCTCAGTTGAGCTTTTAGATTATTTTTTTCCTTTACTGTTTAGGCTCAGCTGTTACAGAGACCTGAGACAATTGCATGTTGTCTCACAGTAATAAGACACCATAATAATTCTTTCCACCAAAGAATCCCAAAGCATTCATGAGTGTTTAATTACCTATTCCATTTCACAGATGAGGATGCTGAAATGCAGAGCAGTTAAGTGATGTGACAAAGGACACCTAGGTATTTGATAGTGTGACTTGAAAAAGAAACAGCATGTTATTAATCCATTTACCATCACAGTGACTGGACTATCAATGTGACTAAAGAAATTTGCATGGCTTCAGAGCCTTGCCTCCAAATTTATTGCTTAACTGTTTTGTTGGGTTTTTTTTCCTAGTATGCTGTGAGTTTGAAAATCCCCAATTACCTCTGAATCTTCTTTGTTTGTGTATTTTTCAAGAAGACAAATGCATCACTATTATTTCAGAATGTTGAAGAGATTTACAGAAAGTGCTGTAAATGGTAGTGTGTTGGTAGGACTGGAGGCAAATTTTAATTCACCCATAGAAGGCTCACATCTGGCATTACAGATTATGTCAATCCTATGGTGAGTACTCTGGTACTAGGAAAGGCCCATGCTGACCTCTAAATTGTCTGTGAATTTTTTTCTGTAAGAAGAGGTTTCTGGAAAAATGTAATTCCTTCCTTTTGTTGCGGAAGTCATACCTCTCTGCAGTAGGAAGCATACCAAGCAAGAGAGGGTTTATTTTGAGAATTCAGACGAGTTACGCTGGTTCAAAGTTCTCTTGAACTAGGTGGAAACCTGCACATGCACAATAATTTCATGTAGAAAGGCTGGCATAGCTTGAGGAGAGAAACCACCTGTGGGGTCTGTGAAGCAGCCCTGTGTTGGTTAACCTGATACCTGTCATCTTCCAGACAGTTTTCATTGCTGAAATAAGCTGACCTGTTCTCTAATTGCCCCAGCACTTGCTTTTTTTCTATCCACTTTTGTGGATAGAAAGCAATGCTTATGAGTCAGACATGCTTGTGGGCAACGGCTCCCACAAAGCAACAGTGGGATGAGCCTGTGTCTTGCAGACTGCAGTGAGCATTAGTTACTCTTTTTATCCCACACATATCAGCAGGGCTGGGAGCACCCACCTGAAGGGTCCCAAACCACTTTTGGTATGTTCTTTACCTTTTGGTATGCTTGACTGCCTGCAGAAAACCATGTTCCTCTCCTCATTATCACTCTCAACTTAGAGATCTGAGGTTCCTGTTATGTATTTAGAGTTGGTTACCCATAATCAATGGCCTGTTCATCAAACATTGTCTGGGATGCTTTTAAAGTAATATCCTATCATCTAAATTAGTTACCTAGAAATTAATAAAAGAAGGTGTTTGGTAGAAAAAAATTACCTGTTTTAGGTTTTTTCCCTCTGTTTTCTTTTTGGCGTGGTTGCTTTCTCTAAGGTCATAGAACAATCCAAATCAACTTTCGCTATTATCTTCCCTTAATAAATGCAAAATAGGTTACTTGGAACTTCTTGTATCTAATTTTTTTCCTCTCAAATAATACCATAAAATCAAATATATAAATGTTTTCTTCTAAGACTCTCATACCCTTTTCAGCCCCAATGCATTCATTCTTCTTTTTTTCCAGAAGTTGATTTGAGCTGTCCTTTCCCTCAAGAAATGCGTGCATGTATGTGTGTGTGTGTGTGTGTGTGTAATGGGAATGCTGACAGACCCTTAACTATAACAGCACGAAAGGCGCCACTAAAATAACAGTGGAACAGATGCTGTCACCACTGCCCCTGGTGGGGAAAGAAGATGAAACAGAAGGGCATTAGAGTTGGTAGATGGCAAATTAATCCTATTGTACTAGCAGCTGCAACCACTGAGATGCTAGCATTCATGCTTAGACAGTTCCAGTACACCAAGCTCTAGTAGGGGTGGTTGGAAAGGATGAGGCAATGAAAGGTCACTGGAGCTGTTTTCATCTGAATAATAATAATAATAAAAAAAATGTTGGGGTATGTTCTCTACTATGACTAGTCTCTTTCTAATGTGGCAACCCAATCGAGGATCTTTCCGGTATTTTGAGACTCTTAATATTTCTCAAATGCTGAAGTATAATCCTAATGTAATTTTGTTTTCTTTTTGTCCCAAGCTTTTGATGCTGATACTCTGATTTTAGAAAATGGAAATGAAAGTTCAGATCTCTTTCTTATGCTTATATTAGCAGGCAATTCACTGTTATTTTTGAGCAGTGAGTAAGGAAGTTATAATTGTCATTCCTAAGACAATCTGGGTGATTTTGTGGGGGCGTTGCGGAAATTGAAACCCAGAAAGACCTGTGACCTGAAATGGTTGGATTAAAAAAGGAATCTTGTTTCCAATGAAGGCCGAGTGGACGGTGTAAATCAGAATTTTAGGGGCCCAATTTATCCCTACAGGATTTTTTTTTTTTTTTTTGTGAAAACTTGTTGAAGAGAGCTGTGCAAACAATAGCTTGTGTAAGCCAAAGCTGGCATGCAGCAATTCTTAATGTCTGAATGAAAGTGCTTCCCCCCCGCCCCCCCTCCACAGTACGTGTTGCCAAGAAAACAAGGAGTAGTTGCTTTAAGCATTTACAAATGGTAATGCACCAACAGCTGGTCTCAATCCAACTGAGCTATTGTAGGGGTATTAAAAAGACAGGCCAGAGTTTGAGATCTACTGCCAACCTCCCTTGCAGAGTTAGGGAACATTTTACTTGGAAAAAAAAGGTCTTCTCTTCCTGCAGAGATCCGCGGCTGTATTCTCCTGCAGAGCCTGAGCCCTGCCTGGCAGAGTAGGCAAAAATACATCGGTAGGCCAAATGCTTCATTGACATGAAAGTGTAGAATCCAATAGGTCTCCAGCTAGATTATTTATCTCAGTCTAATATTGTAGTAGTCATCTGTGTTTTTCACATTCTGTTCATTAGATGAATAGTTGTCTCATATGACTATATTTTTATGAATTTTCTTGTTTTCCGAGAAAAATCTTACAACTAAGTGAATATAATACTAGTATCAAAGAAATTAAATTAATTCTTCTGAATTGAAGGATTGTTCTGAAGGGGGTTTAATCTGAAAGACTTTTCCACTTTCTGCAAAAAAGAACACTCTTTTCCCCATCCAGCAGGAAATGTAAAATATTTTTTTTGGCTTCTAGGTTTGTAGGTAACTGTAATACTAAATAATACTTCTTTTCAAATATAATTACAGATGAACCATGTTTACAGCAAATTTCCTAGAGAGAGCAATAAAAATTATTATTTTTCTTATTCTAAAGGCCTCTGTTATTAGCAATACATTTTATATATGCTGCCTTTTCTGAATAGAAATGCAGTGTTTGGTTTTTCCCTGAAAGATAAATGAATGTATTTGTTGATGTGCCACACTTGAGCTGGACATTTACATGAAATAAAAAGGGCCAAAGTAACTGTAAAACAAAACGACCCCCACCCCAACAAAAAAATGCAAACAAACCATTGCACAGGAAAATGTGAAAAATATACTTTTTTCTTCGTTGCTAGAGATATTTGTATTTCCAGGGTGTTCACAGATAGTGGCACAATGCCCACTTGTTTAGGTTTGTGTGTGTGTGTGTATTTATTTATTTTATTTATTTTTTTTTTACAATCATATGGCTTGGTTCTGTTTTCCAGATCTTATCTGAGAGCTGCTATTTGAAATAAAAATGTTTGTATCCATTTCCTCATTAATCATTGTAATACAACCTGCTGCAGCTAAATGACAAAACAGATGCAACGATGAAAATTAAAAGTGATGGATACTTATCTTTGGCTATAAAAGCTGCTAACAATTTAGAGAACTAGAGTGCCTTTTGGAGCTAGAATGTGGCAAATGAGAGAAACAATAATAGGGCTAAAGAGTTTGCTGTTTGTAAACCAGATAACTATGGGGAGGCTGCATCGCTGTCTAGCACCTGTTTTATGTGATTTGCCTTTTCTATTGAGTAAGATCAAGTGAGGTATCATTTTAATGTCTGATATGCCTTGTATAGCATTGTTAGAACTGGATGTAACCCAACCCCAACAAAACTGCTGGAAACATGACCTTGCTTTTGTATGATGTTTTGAACTTCAAAATAGGCCTCTTTCTTTTTCTCTACCACAAGCAATGGTACGGCTTGTGAGCTTTTCTCTGTAAAATGGGTTTCTTTTGCCTAATGATAACAGACCTATCCTGATATGAAATGTGGTTTTGCAATGTAACACTCTAAGTCTGACTTCCTTATGTTTTCTTTGCCAAAATGCCATTTTTTTCAATGCATTTTGTGGGGATGCTGACCCTGAAGGTTGCAAAAATACAAGGGTCAAAATCTTATGGTGGAAATATTTATGGCAGCTCCCATGGGAACGCCATCCCTGTGTGCACTAAAAAGTATTCTCTCGTCCATCTCTAGTTGCTCTCCTGCTGCAGCTGGGACTCCGTAGCCTGTTCTGTGCTGTGATGTGTCTGTGATTTGGCTGTACGCTTCCAAAATGCTAATATACAACTCTGAAATTGCCAACCAAAACCTTCAGGTGTTTGCAATGATTGTCCAGATGAAGCTATTGAAAAATGCATGATAATAGCTATACCCATACTTCATATCTATATTGTGAATATTCCTAGATTGGTCCTATATGAATATTTTTTAAATGCTCTGATTATGCACAAGACAGATGCACAGGTAGTTCCCATTCACCCATATTTGAGAGAGTTGGAAAGGGGGTCTCTGGTATGTGAGATTTGAGGTAAATGAGGAAGCAGAGTGAAAGAAGGAGCTGCGGTGCAGCTACAGAGGTTGTTAGGAGTGCTGGCTGAATCATGGAGCGGGAGGTAATGCAGCACTGCAGGACACAGCTTCCTCCCGTGGAGGAAACTCATCTTTGATTTCCCTTCTCACAGCACACCTTGGACTTTTCTTTCAGTAAGACTCAAGGTCTGTCAGTAGTTACTACAGACCCTGTGGCATTTTTGACAGATGTCACGTATGTTTTGGGCCAAGTCAATGAAGGGTAATTCCAATTTGAGCTGAATGTAGGCTCCTCACGTTTTGTACCAAAACCATTCTCTAGTGCTGTTGCAGACAACTGTGAAGCCTGTATGTGGTCCACCCTGGAAGCAAAGAAACATCAGTGGAAGGGAAATTGATTTTTTTTTTTTTTTTTTCCTTATGAGACAGTCTGTGCTGACAGGGCATGAAAGGCAGCATGGCAATACAAGTTCTCCTGCTCATTGCTCATGATCTGTTTCAGGTGCAATTTCTCTCAATACATTGCTTTTATCCACATGAACTCAAGTTTCTCTTGAAAAATGTAAATGGTCCTGAGACTGAAGAAAGATTCTGATTTCTCCATTTTCTTCCATCATGATTTATTTGTTTGCTGCCTTTAATGATTTCCATGTTTGGAAATAGAACAAGTATTGCCTTGCAATGCAGACAAACTAAATAGAGGAAGGGCAAAGTAGCTTAGGGCATTTTTAACAGGCTTAGAAACCTTTTTCTTCAGGTCATTAGTTAGAATCCACCCTGGGGAATCTAAGGTGGTGAGTGTTTACCTGTCAGTAAGGAAGAAGTGATATCGGATACTAAGCAAGGAAGTAAGAGGATGATGTGCATGGGAAATGATTGATAGGGGAGGGCAAGAGGTGACAGAAGATGTGACATAAAGCAGGAGGCTCCTTCTTTTACTTCCCCATCTGTCGCTAGGTAACTTACACTGTTTAGATTGCTTTCAGATGAGTTCCCAAGTTGCTTATTTCTCCATGAGTCACCTGTGGTCTGTTTGAAACATGCTGATAGTCTTACTCCTGGCTACAAAACCAGAAAATCCTCCCTGGGAACAGGGAACAGAGCATCCTTCTGGATGTGCAGCAACTGTGCCTGTGAATGATGAGTGAAACAGGCACTCATGTTAACTTTAACTTCTGCAGGTGCCCTACCTCTGATGGAAAGCTGCCAGTAAGAGAGATCCCAATACCAGGCTGCTTCCCCATTCCCCTTGTGTCAAATCATGCCTGCAGCCCTGTGTCAGCAAGCGCCTGTGGTCCTACAGCCTGGGGGTACACTCAAGCTTGGCTCCAATACGTCTCTGGGAAGAGTGCCTGCTCCTATCCTTAGCAGCACTGTCTTCACTCAGGTGTAGTCATTGAGAGAAAATCCCTATGCTCAATGAAGCCTGTCCAGTGTTTGCTGATGGTGGGTGGAAATGTCCCTGCTGGAAGCTGCTCAGCTCAGATACTGCTCTCTGAACTGAGAGCTTTGGGCTTTGCATGGTTTCCCTATGCATAACAGAAGTAGCATATAGGGCACTTCATAGTGTCCTTGCTGTGGTATTACTACAGTTCAGTCCACTTTGTGTACTACGTACTAAAACACGGGTCACTCATCATCAACTAGTCCTGACCTGAGCCGGTTCCTTCATTCACACTGTTGAACTACAGATTTGCTGCTTCAGATTTTATTGTGGTGTGAAGCATTCCTATGGGTTGATCTTTTTTCTTATTTCTTAAAATAAGTCCAAGCTAAATGCATCTTCTTGACGCTCTCGGGAGTCATCCCCTTTGTGAGATCTTGCTATCCTTTATCCAATCCCACCATTTCTGTTTACCTACTACAAGCAAACACACTGAAAATTATTAGCCTATGTAATATCGCAATATTGTTTAACCTGTCTCTGGCCCATACAGGACATTGTTTAGAATAACTAAAGTTGCCATTTAGAGTTAAGGCTGATGATGTTAGACTGTCTTAGTAGGCATGGGAAGTTTCCAATGAGTAGTGCTATATTTATATTTTAAAGGCATACCTTAAAAAATGTTGCCAAAATATAACCCCCTTCTCTTTTTAGTCTCTGCTCATTTTAACCTTTCAACTAATTTGGAGTTCAGTCATTGTAACTCCCTCAGTGTAAATGGAGAAATTCAGGGTGCAGTGTATGTAAATCCAGAGTTGTGCTTTCTCAGATTCAGTAGCAAGAAGGAGCTGAGTATCCTGACTTTAGAGCTTTGGTCCCAGTAATTAGCACACAAAGCATATATTTTTGAGGGCAGAGAACATCTCTGTTATGTGCGTACATGCTTAGCATAAGAGATACCCTGCATCTATTTGTCGCCTTTGAGGAGCAACCATAATATAAAGCAATAACAGCATCACCTTCTGAAATCTCAAAGAGGCACCCCAAAGATTTACCCTCCAAGCTTTCAGCAATCAGGACTTTAGAAACTTTCTGAACTGCTGGCTGCATTGTATTTAATAGTCCCTGATAGACTTGTTTCTCCATTAATTTGCCTAATTCCTTTTGGAACCCATTTATACTTCTGGATTTCACAACATCCTGTGGCAGCAAATATCACAATTTAATTGTGTTTCATGAAGAAGAATTTCCTTTTGTTTATTTTAATTTTTCTACCTGATAATTTCATTGAGTGCCTCCAACTCTGCGTATTAATATAATCATTCACTGTTCACCTCCTTAATACCATTCATGCTTTTGTAAATTCTATCTCATCTGTCTTTCACTGTCTTTTTTCCAGTTTGATGAGCTACAGTCTTGCTCCTCACTGCAAAAAAGCTCTTCTGTGCCTATGGTCAGCTTTTCCACCCCTCTTTATAACATGCATTCTGTGCTCTGAGAGAGAGACTAGAAGTATTCAGGATGCAGGTGCATTGTGGATTTATCCAGCAAGATGGTATTTTTTTTTTCTTTCATTCTGTTTTTCTCTCATCTTCTTTCCTAGCAGTTCCTAAAAGCCCCTCTGGGCATTTCTGACAGCAGCTGAACACTGAAGTGACCTTTTCTAATTATTCAAAGTGACTCAAAGATTTCTCTCCTGAGCAGCGCTGATCATCATGTACCTACAGCTAGTGTTATTTTTCCCCACATGCATTAGTTGGCATTCACGACCACTAAGTTTCATCTTAGTTCATGACATCCTTCTGCAGCTCTTCACAGTTCTCTTCAGCTTTGACTGTTCTGAGCAATGCTGTATCATCAGCAAACTTTGTCACCTCACTTGTACTGCTTTCCCAGGTTGTTTATGAATATAGCGAACAACATATCTGAAATCTTTTTCTGTTGGGAAAACTAATTGTACAGTTTGTTTCCTGCTACTAATTTCTTCTTATTCTGGGAATGCTTAGCTTCGTTGCAAGCAGAGATGTTCATACTGTATTGACCAGGTAGTGTCCTAGGCCATATGCTTGTTGAATACTTTAATAAATTTGTGAGCCTTTTTTTTTTTTTTTTTTCAGAAACTGTTGGATCCTTCCCCAGCATATCATATTTATGTGTGTATCCTAATTTTATTCTTTATTTTGGTTTCTAGCAATTTATCTGCTGCAGAGGTCAGGTTTACTGATCTATTGTTCCCACAGTCTTCTGTGGAGCCCTTTGGAAAAAAACCCAATGTTTTCACATTTTTCACCTTTTCTTTCTCAAGATACTGAGGCAGAATTGAGGACTTGGTTACAGACCTCCATCAGTAACTCAATAATGTCTTTGTTTTAGAGCTCTTGAATATGTACTTTCTAACCCCAGTGACTGGTTACTTTTAATTCATGGATTTATTCTAAAGTCTCTTCAACTCTCCTTTCATTTTCAGTTTAATAATTTTTCACTTTCTTTAATTTTACATGAGTTTGGCTGAGGTAGCAGTTACTGCGGGTCCTCTGAAGGCCTAGAAAACAATAGGTGTTATCTCCAATAAATTGGGAATGTTTTGGGCTCTTTCTGGACATCTATGCTTTAAGAGTAGTCATTACTGCAAATACTTTATTATGCTAAGCAACACCTCCTGTTAGCCTTTCCATATTTCTGGGGGGATTTCATAACCTCACATACTGCTTGTGCTTTTCGGGAGCAATTATGTGTATCACACAGTGCTATTTCATCTGCTATCTAAACACTTCATCTCAGGCTAGAATATAATCTCTTGCTTTTTGCTTACATTTTTTATCATGTTGAATATTGCTTTTTATTTTAATGCCCGTGTCTTTTTCCAACACTACTGGAGAAACCAGTCTTTTGTTTTCAGCAAATATTTCTCCAATAAGTGATGAGTATATCTTGTTTTGGAGTTTAATTCTGTTGCTTTTCTAGGCTGTCTTTTTGGAATTATTAACTACCTCTCTGTGGTTTGGAATACAGCTCATTTAAATAAGCAAGAGGTCTGCACTGTTATGTGTTTTATATTTGCTTATATTGCATTGATGTAAGATGGATCCCTCTCCAAATGTGCAAGGGGCATTTTTATACGCCACTAGTATTTCACACTTGGACTGTATCTTTGCAAATTTAACATCACATGATGAAAAGTATATTTTTGAAACAAACTCTCCATTAGTTTCAAATTGGCTTCTACAGTTATTTTCACTCCTAAGCAAATGCTACTAGGGTTTAAATCAGCTGTACACAATTTCCAGCATCATCATCTTGATCTTCCCGCTTCATTTAGGGATCTTGATGAAAATGCAGCTGGCTGCCCCTCTTGCGTATGGACAGCACCTAATCATTCTGAATTTTGAAGACGCATCTTTTGGCAGTGCAACTGGTTTAAGTAAATCATGATGTCTCTGATGCTGGTGGATTGATGATCCATGTTTTCACATTGTTCAAGTATCTGCTTATAACTGTACCTTACATCAAGCAAAGTCACTTTGTAACATATCCTTAAAAAAGTGATGACTCTTGTGAAATAATTTACTGTTATTTTGAATTTCTACAGATTCCCCCTACTTTTTACTTATTTTGATTACCAGTTCAGACATTCTGCACTGAGTACATCAGGTAAAGCTCACATCTCTTGGGCCAGTCTTTGATGAGATAAAAACAGTCAGTGGTTGACAAGCTCACTCTTTTTTAAAAATTATTATTATTATTATTATTATTCTTTGGTTTTGTTTTATTCTGCAAATTTTCAATCTCAAATTAAGCTTGCACAGCTTGTAACATCACAGCCCATGCATTAACTCTTTGTAATACCCCATGAGAGTTAAAGATTAAGAGTGTATTGTCCGATATTGGGCCTCATTTAGCTTTTCTGGTCAGAAATAAAGCCCTATGTAAAGAAGTGAAATACTTCTGTTTCTTAGGACTTTTTCACTAAAAATTTCTTCTGTTTCTAAGTGCCAAAAAAATATTTTGACTGTTGAGTGAACAATTTTCCATGAAACTTTTTTTGCATGCCCAAATGGCAGAAAGGAAATGCTTCCAGCTTTGGTCCAGTGATACATGTAAGAACATAAATCTCAAGCTGGTAAGAGAAGGACTTCCCTGCCTATAAGATCAAGTTTGAATTTGTTCAGGCTTCCATGAAACATCTTCAGAGCCTGAGAATAGGTCCCCTTTTGCCTGAAACTCCTTCTCCTAATCTCAGTACTTTACATATTGAACTCCTGACAAGTGTTCAGGAATCAAATTTGCACTTTGGCCTAAGGATTTCTCTGCCAGTAACTCTGAGACTTATTTAAGAGTATGCAAGTCTGCCTGTCTTCATACAGACAGTGGAATGAGGAGGCACTGAAATTAAGTGATTTAGAAAGGAAAGTTCTAGTTATAATGTTGATATTCTTGGTTTCCTGGCTCTCAGTCCTGTAATCAGATCCTTAGGCAATTCTTCTGCCCTGTAGTTGTGCTATCCTGGCTAAAAAGGAGGCCGAAACCATGAGTCTGAATCTCAGCATCCCCAGAAGTCAGGAAGTAGCCTGTAGGTTCTCTCTTAAATACCTTCAGTGTGAAGCAGAATGTGTTCAGATCCCTGAAGAGTAGCTTGAGTTTTTATTTTCTCTATTAGTTTTTAGTTATACTATTTTTTTTCTGATAAACATCTGAACCGTTTGATGATTACAAGTCTGGGGAGGGGCTGGAAGAAGTGAATAGTAGGTTGGTACCAACCAGTGACATTAGCAATTGCAATGAGAAAAATTCTGATGATAACTCTTCAGCTGGGCAGCCTTGGAGGAAAAACAGATGAAATCACTTTGGCCAAAATGGATGTCTGCAGCTTGGTTAAATCTCTCACAAAGAAACAAACCCATGCCTGATAGTTTTTACAAAGGCAGGAGCAGCCAGAATGCCAAGAGAAAGCTTAGTTTGGACAAACACTTCAATGCTATTTCAGTGCAGAAACCCTGCCTTCCTCCTTGTGCTGCAAGAATCAAGAGCAATGCAAAGTCTCCGGCTTAGAATTCTTTTTTAGTATTTTTTTTCTCTATAACAGTCAGCTTAAATTCAGACATGAGGCAAATGCTGGATTTGAAAATGCAGCTTTCAGTGAGCAATGAATCTGGCATCCACACACTGCATTGTGCTGCCAGTCCTTTTTTATATACCAACTTGTGTGCTTCCTACCGCCTTATGAGCTGGGGCTGTCTGTGCCATGATGTCGCTATTATGACAATCGCCAGTTGCCTGCACCATCCCATCCCTTTAGATCTGGAGTTCTAAGAAACAGCAGATTGGGAAAAACAAGTAAATGTCAACTCTCTGGACTTAAAATTAGTCCTTTCTTCTAAGGATCTCATTGTACTTTATACATCCAGGCCAATATTCCTGGGAGTTATGCAATTAGATGTTCTCATCTCACGTCTATGAGGCAGCACACAGTTGAGCAGCTTGCCTGGGACAATACCTGAATCATGTTACCTCCAAGAACACATTCACCTCTCCTTATTCCCATACTGCGTGCTAGCCAAATAGCTGTTCGGAGCTAAGGCCTGATGCATCCAAATCATGAGTAGAAGTCCTGTAAAATAACTTTCAGATGCAGCGTTGCAGGACAGATTTTCAGGGGAAAGCAGCTGCCTTTGATAGCTGTGAGACTTATGACTGGGAGCTCAGGACCTTGGAAAATCAGAACGTCTGCTAATATATAACATCCTCTGCTGAAATACAGATTGTGCTGGCTTGGGATCCCCAACTCAGCTGTGGAACAATTCTCATGTGCTATCATCTGTCTGCTCTAACGGTGATAAATGCTCTAACAGGGATAAAGAAAAATACATTTACTACATATCCTTTGCTGTTGCCTTTCTGAACTTGGACAGCTCATTCTACTCTCCTGTTCCTCATGGGCTCAACTATTCTGTGGGGCCATCTCTTCCTCCTGTTATTTGCAGACTTTGTTCTTCACTAACCTGCTGATTATCCACAGTTACATCTGACTTACCTGTCAGGCTTTGGTATTCTGTTTTCCTTCTTCTCTGCTAGTTCCTTTTCCTCCATCTTTCTCTCTGCACGGTTTCCTTGTCTCCTCCTTCCTGTGCTTTTATATCTTTTCATTTCTCCTGTGTCCTATGCACCCCTTCAATCCTTCCTGCCTTCACCCTGGGTATCTCCTCTTATACCCTGTCTCCTGAGGAGGGCTGAACTGTGGTGATGGGATGTCCCTTACACAACCTCCCAGTTACTCAGATGCCTGTCAGGGTATCTGCAAGTGCCCCTGGGAAAGCTGAGGAAGTAACTGGAACAGGGGAAGATCTCTATGAGCAGACAGTCGCAGGTCAACTAACTTAATGTCTGTAGTCATGTGGTAACGGAGTGCTGCAAGCATTGTAAATTGCGAGAACACCCGCTGAACCCTAGCTAAACCGGTTTGTATTCACATACTTTAAATGTGCATCAGCTGAAAGTGGGTTATGCAGAGTATTTTGCAAAATGCTCTGAATAAATGAGCTTGTATAATTAGCAAATAAACTTTTCCACCAACTTTCCAATAACCTACTTCATTTCCCTCCAGTGATTTCTGAGGTTAGCTGCAAAAGTACTCATTTCAGTTGAACCAGTTCCTGATAAGCTCTTTTCTCTGATTCATAATATGGTCTGCCTATTCACAGGTGTTGTTCTCACCTTTTCCTCTGTCTTTTCTCTGGTTCTTGGTCATCATATTTTCTCAGTACAGGCTGTTGGCTTGGGTGTTATTTGCAGGGCTGCATGAAGACACCTGAGTTAGCCTGTTAGCTCAGGTAGTGAAAGCAGTTTTTACAGACCAGTATGTTGCCTTTCCTGGGCTAACAAATTCTCTCACTCTTTTTTTATTTTCCTTCACAGGGTGTGTTAACCTGGCAAGACTGTTTCTTGTACCTGTGCTTGATCACTGAGAGTTATCTCAGGTATTTCTCTGTGCAGAACCGCTGTGCCCCAGCCTTGTCTCCACATCCATCTCTGCAGCTTCTTTCAGGCTACCCCAGTGGCTGGCTTCATCTTCCTCTTCCTTCAAAACTCTTCTGAGACTTCACTTCAAAGACTCTTAGAAGTGACAGCTTCAGTGACAGCTAAAGTCATTAACCTACTAATAAAAGCAATTCATAAAAAAACCAAAGCATGTTTTATATCCTGGAAACAGGCCCATAATCAGACTAAGCATTTGCTGATTTTCTTCCTGTATTTCTACGTTGTCCATTCTTACCTCATCTAATCCAGATCATGGCTGAATCTGTGCTTATTTCTGTGTATTTTTGTGTATTATTAATGTGCATGGGAGTCCTGATAATACAGCATGTACATGTGATTTGGAGAATATATGCATGTGAATATTGCCTTCCAACTGAACTATATCCAGAGAGAGAGACTGGAAGGCAGATCTTCTGCTCCCCCAGCTAGCGTGTATATGCAAAGCACCAGACTGAAGGAGCATCTATATTATTGCTTGCTCAAAGCAGCAGAGACTCTGTCATACATAATACAGAGACATCATTACTAATATAAAACACTGCTGGGGAGCAGGGACACATGGGCGGGCCAAGATGGCAGATGGCTTTTAGTGGCATGCTGCTTTCAGTTCTTCTACCTTTGTAATCTGTGCAATTTAAAGCCTTTGGTTACTGTTTTTAGTCTGATGTCCATTGGCCCTAGTGGGAGTTTTTGTTGTTGTGCAAGAATGCAGTGTATTTTTAGTGAGGGCCACAGCCAATAGTATGTGCTGTGTTCTCCTGGCGACTGGTGTTACAAAGGCAGGCTAGTCAAGAATAGCTTTTATGATCAGCTGGTTTGCTGAAGAATTGATGAAAATAGCAGTTGTCTTGGCCATATAACCTCTGCTCTGCTCTGCTGTACTGCAGGATTTTGCGGTTGCCCTGTAAGGCACTAGTACTGAGGTAGAAAGCTCTTTGGCAGCTAAAGAGGGAGGATGGAAATAAAACATATCTCAAAGAGAGACAGTTTGTGAGTGGGGATAGGGATATATGAGAGTATCTTCCCTGATTTGCGCAGTGGTGGAAAAATTCTTTGTGGGGGTAAGGAAAGTGGAAAACCAAGTGGCCCTCTCTGTGCTTTAGGAATGGTGTTCAGGAAATTTGAGGTTACTTCTGGCCCTGTTGTGTGGGCCAAAGTCACTCGGGTTCCTTTAGCCTCAGCCTCACATCCGTAAAATGAAAATAACAGTTTGCTATTTGAAAAGGCATTGAGTCATTCTCCATCCCTTCATTCTCTGGGAACTCTAATGCTCTCTGAGACCCATTGATGGATTGATGGAGGAGCACAAGGTGCTGGTATAGTTGGTGCCAATGATAGCTCCACTGGGCAAGACTGTGAGTGGCCTGTGTGTATCTGTGGAAAGTTTCTCCTCCTTTTTGTGCAAACTGCACAGGGGCAATCACAGCCATAAATTCTGCCCTTCAGATCAGTGCCTTGCAGGCAGATGCAGCAAAGGAGGTTGGCTCATTTTCTATCCCCAAACTCCTTTTTAGCTCACTTCAGAACCATAAAATTTAGCATCCACTACATCTTATGCAGAGTGGGCTGCTCACATCTAGCTACTACAATAGATTTAATTCTTTAGATGGCTGAACTGCCTTGTGGCTTCGCCCAAAAGTGGAAGCACAGAAGTGCTTTGAAGGAACCCATTGCAGATGGAAGAAGCAGGAAATTGTAGAAATTTTGAGACACCCTTTCTCCTGTGGATACCTGCTTTATTTTCTAGACTGAAGAAACTGAAAGAAGCAACCCGCCTTGTGGAAGCTTTTGTGGATGCTTCTGAACTAGAAAGAAGCCCAAGATGCAAAGCCTGAAATTTGGACCCCTCTCTGTCTTTCCTCCTTTTCTACAACCCTTTTGCTTTTTCCGATGCTTTGCTTCTATCTCTGATTTTTATTTTTTATTTTTGTGAGGGCCTCTCTAATTAGAGCAGGTAAAAACAGCTCAGCTAAGCACAAGCTTTGTTGTACTGCAATGTGGTTTTTAACTTTACATAGCATAGATTTTCATGGTAGTTTTAATACCAAACCAAATCTGCATATGTACAAATTTATATGCCTCTGTTACCAAGTGTGGGACTCCCTATACTGAAAAGCAAATGCACAAGCAAGCAATCTTGCCA
The DNA here is from genome assembly GCF_000737465.1 of Haliaeetus leucocephalus. Taxonomy (NCBI): domain Eukaryota; kingdom Metazoa; phylum Chordata; class Aves; order Accipitriformes; family Accipitridae; genus Haliaeetus; species Haliaeetus leucocephalus. The sequence continues at coordinate 1,278,951 of NW_010972962.1, read as the reverse complement.
AGCAGTTTTGTTGCATTTCCGTAATAACAAGAACTTTGGTTTAGATGCACAGCTCAGAGATGCATTTTTGAAATACCCTTGCATATGTTGGTTCTTTTGAGCTCAGAATTGTATTCAGCCTGGAGCCTAAATACCAGATGAATTTCTGAAATTAGTTTAGGAATTTCCTAGGCATGCTTTTGGATTCTTTTTTAGATTCCTGCTTCCTATATTTTTATCCATTTCCCTATGCTCTGAACATACATTATAAGTGGATTATTTTTATCAGAATTTGAATGAACATGAAACATGAATGTAATAGGCTACTTTCGACTCTATTTTCAGGAGTCATTTTCATTGACAATGCATGCAGTAGCTATAAAAAGACATATTTTCAAGGTCTGTCACATTATTTACAATGTGAGAACATAAAACCTCTCTGACGTTTCCTGATAAACAGTCAGACCCAGTAGCACAGCTGAACAACAGGTTAGGTAGATCAGGTGCATAACCAGCTTCAGGTGGAGTAAAGAAGCCAAGGGTATAGGAACATACTCTTTCTAGAGGACAAGAGTGTACCCTGATACCTGCAGTTTCAAATGCTGGAGTATGTGGGTTAACACAAACATTTCTGGTATTCTGTGGCTTAGCACTGCTACCTTCCAGGCAGTCAGTCATCTAAGCAAAATTTCCACATGGGTGGCTGCTGAAAAACACAATGCCCCTTACCCTAGGGTGAATCCTAGTTTTGTTACAGTCAATGACAAAACTGCCTTTGACTTCAGTGGGGTCAGGACTGGTGATGTCTGATTTCCATTCAAGCTTAGGATTGGAGATATCTTGCAGGAAAACAACTCAGACTTCCGCTCAGGGGATAGAAAAGCTCCATGGATTTGCAGATCTTTCACCTTTATGGCCAAAGAGGGTTTATCATCCTCTGAATCTAGATGTGCCAATAGAATAAATTACTGCCCTTCTTCTCAGAGGTTACTGCTTCCTGACTCTTCAAATTGTTTAAGGGAAAATTAGCCAGGTTAGTTTATACAACTTGAAATTGTGTTTTCAGCTGGGATATTTGACCTGGAGTGAGTTGAGGAGTGCTCACACATGCTGTGTAGCCCACAGAACAAGGTAAAGCGAAAACCAGGAGGTGCAGAGTTGGCTGTGGGTGTTAAACTCTGGGTCAGGAAAAGGACATGTGCCCATAGTTTAGGTCATTAGAAGAGTGCCACCGCCTCGTGGCTCCTTCGTGTGCTTGATACGGCCGCACTACCTACCAGAGCTGTGTGCATGTGGAGGTACAATGGTCTAATTACTCTCAGGAAGAACCTTACAAGGATAGAGGGCTATATGGGGTTTGACAGCTTGCCTGAACCAAATCTTTTTCTTAAGGCTCAGTGACAAACTTTGATCTCTGGGCCTTACATTCATGTTGGAAAAGCTTTTCCTTGTTGTTCCTTCTCTGCTGGTCCTGTTGTTCCCACAGAGTTGCTGCCACAGGCTGAGGCTCTCAGGCTGTTGCTGTGAGGTCTGCTGGTGGGACAGGTTGTCAGCCAGTGATATGTTCTTGTGCTGCAGGCTCAGTGCACCTTCAGAGGGTGGGAGGTACCTCACAACAGCTGTGTTGCAACAGCCACATCAGGCTCTTTCTACCTTAATGTAGCTTTTGTTGTCTGTTTGGTTTTGGTAGTGCTCCAAAATGGCATTTCAAATAGCAACCTTGATATGGCTTTCTGCATTTACATTTAAAAGCCACCCTTAAGCCTACTAGGTGCTCACAGAAAAATGTGGTTACATACACACAATGAAAACAGGAACAACGCTTACAATGAGGTGTTTTCCACATGTAAGTGCAAGGCCCTAGTGGGCATTTCTGGGTTCAGGTATGGGTTCAGGTGCTGGTGAATGCTCTGGTGCATGTAACTGAACTGACGGATTGGTATCTGGTGTCTGCCATTTTAGTTCTTCTGCCATATATTCTTTTTCTCTAAAATGGATGCCGCTGGGCTAAATCATTGGAGAATGTTATAAATCAGACGAAACCAAAACAATAGAAAATATAAAGAAGTTGCTGGAATAACACAAAAGAATCCTTCAGCAGGGATCAGAGCTTTAATTTATTTCACAGGAAAATGATTGACTTGTTTGAGCAATACAACCTCTGGATCTCTTACACGTGCAAATGGCTGACAAAGGCAAGCTTCTTGATTTGCAAGTGACAGGAGTTTTGTTATGCAGTATGAGTTGCAGGACTTTGGGCTCAGCTGTGTTTTACAAAAAGAGGTTTTCCCTCATTTTTATTATGTAGTTCTTCAAGATCAGAATGACCTCTTTTGTTGTGTGCTGCATACCTATATACAAAGTGAACAGTCCTTGATGGCTGACCATAAACAGCATTTGGTACCTCTGATCTGTGTCTCCATATCTGTGGAAGAAATCTAATCTTATTTACAGAAAGAATTTTATGAACATTTATGTATCATACAATTTACTTTCAAAATGATTGCATAACTCCATAATTCACAGACTGTGCCAGTTTGGTGCCAGCATTTCTTTTGCATCTTGTTTGTTTGCAAGAAGGTTCTTCTGGCATTTTTTGAATTGTAAGTTGGCAAACAAGAATTTTCTTCCTCTTGACTTCAAAGCAAACACAACAATAAAGACTTAACAGCTAGATCTTTGTGGGAAGCCTGCTGACACCTTATTTATTGTCTGATTTTAAATTATGTTAAGAAATGAGAAGAAGAGTGAACTTGTTCGTCGTACTTTGTGTCATTCAAATTCTGACTGTGAAGTCCCATATCCTATTAGAGCAATGAAACTGCGGCCCTTGTGCAATGCAAGGCAGCTGGGATCTTACAGTTGGGACAGCGGTAAGTGTGCCACGGCCCTACAGTGTGAAGCTGCTGATGCCTGTGCACCCAGGGAGGTCTTAGGGCTTAGACGGAGCAGTGTGCTGAGGCCAGCAGACGGCAGAGAGGGCAGAAGTGATGCTATGTCTCATTTTGTTGTAGCTTTTGTGCTGAGTGGGTAGATCTGCAGGCTAATTTCCAGGACAAACAATTGAAATAGCAAACTCACAAGGGATGTTTTGGACTCTTTTGTGAAGGTTTTTGAGTCCAGGTTGAACAGTTATCTATCAGAGAAGGTCTAGGTGTAGTTGATCCTGCCTGGCTGCAAGGAGCTGGGCCAGCAGATCTCTTGAGGTTCTTTTTGGCTGTAAACTTACCTTTTTTTATTATTATAATGACAAAATTCTGGGCAAGAACAACTGAAAGGGAGACAAGAAATTCTATTAGCTGGGCAATAACAGAAAAGGGAAAAGCTTCTCATTTTTCCTTTTTCTATCAGATGATCACTCTTAAAATGAGCAGTTGCTGTAATACTGTCATTCTTTCACTTATAATTTCCTTTGTCACTTATTGGTTTTGAGTCAAAAGGTGACCCAAAAGGCTAGTGAAAATCAGTGGCTTAGAGTTGGCTTCACTGGGGACTCACCTTCTCAGCCTCAGGAAATTCAAGGGGGTTTTGTATTACTTATTACATTTGTGCAGCTGTGACCAAAGTGCATCACCGGGCTGGGCAGCACATCCTTGAGGTGATCAGCTTTTGGGCTGGTCTATGCTATTGTACTAGGTTGCTGCACATTTTTGGTAGAGAAGGTTTTATTGCTGTCCCTTTCCTGCCCAATTCTGGGTTTAATTGTCAGGTGCAGGTCAAGGCAGTTGAATTGTCTTGAAGGTTGTGGATGGAGATGCCACAGCTAAAGTGTCTGGTTCCTGCCCATTTGTTGGTGCAGAGGGTCAGGACCTGATGGAGGAGGTGGACTTGAAGGTTGCAATGCATTGTTGCTAATATTGGGCCTGAACTTTGCCAGGGGAATGCCCTTAAACTCTCAAGGTGCAGCAGGCAAAAGACACACCAGCATCCCACCTCACTCACTGTCTAGGATGAATGCTTCATGTGGAAGAGAAAAGAGCAACTAGTAGAAGGAGCTGTTTCCAACCCCATACGGATGCAAGGTCAGCCTGACCTATTATCTAGTTCTGTCTGAGGCAAACATAATCACTTATTACCAAATGGCAGCATCCATATGGGTGATCAATATGGGGACCCCTGTGGATTGTTCCTTTCATGAATGTAATAGTGTCTTCTGTTTTCTCTCCTTTGATATTTTTATGAGAATAATTCCATCTGACAATATTTTTAAGTTACTGAGAATAACCATGGGATAAACAGTTCAGTCACCTTGGCCTCTTTCTTCTCCTAGTATTAAAAGTGAGGCCAGCTGTTATTATGATATAGTATTTTACTCATTGACTTTCTTTTGAAGGTTCATAATGTGGAAGCTCTTTAAAAAAATAAATTTGCATAAATGCTTTTTAATAACAAAAATGTGTTTACTCTTCCTTGACTTATTAATCAGTTTCTACATAGTAATTATATACAAAAACTTGCGCTTATGTGTAGATATATACATATATATTCACACACACACACATATGTATGCACAGAACTTGTCTTCTGTAGCTGGAAACAGTTCAGCTGAGAAAAACAATGTGCCCACCAAAACAATTGTAATTTTTCAACAAGATCCCAGTGTTTTCTTTGTAAAAAAACTAGGATTGGAAAAACATGAGGTTTTCCTGCCAGATTCCATTCATTTTCAGCAGGAACAATCTGCTCCTCTCAGCTGAACATTTTACAGCAAGAATGGCTGGAACTGAGGAACCAGCTCCTGTTTGGAAATAGTAATTGTTTCTAATGAAAATGCCTGCCTACCATTTGGAGCTAATACTAGAACCATGATTCCACTAGGACAAAGCATCAGCTGGACAAAAATATATAATGCAAGAGGGCAAGATGTCACGTTACCAGGAAAGCAAAGGAGAAGCTCTTTCTTTTTTCCTGCTTTTTCTTTTTCTCTCCTTTTCTATTGGTTTCATCAGTGGTTCCCTAAGAGATACCAGATAATAAAAAGGGCAAGGGCCAAAAATCACCTGGTGGTGACTGGAGTCATGCCAAACCATTGTATGTTTGAAAACAAAGCTGATGGTAAAGGTACAGTGTGTTAGACCTCCCTGATAGTTAGGGTTTGCTTGGAAAAAAATATAACCAGCTTGGCAGAAATAATCTGATGTACAAGGAGATAGATGTGATTGAGAGAACGTGGGAGTTCAGCCTTGTACAACCCTGTCCCCTTGCTGCAGAAACAAACGTCTTAAGATACAGTAAAGTTTTTTAAGCAGAGGTAGAGATTCAATGATTTCTTAAATATCTCTATTTAGAGCCAGGTTTTGCTGCAGTTCTTATGACTGGATGCAGATTAGGAAATCAGAGAAGCAGAATATGTCTGGCTACATTTAAAGCCAGATGAATAGTTAAAAGAAAAATGACTCCCAAACTCAAAAATCTATGGTGGTGCAAACCCATTAATGGAAATACCTGGCTTTTACAGAACACACTTTGATTGTCGGTCTCTGCTTTCTACCCTCTAAAGCAATGGACTCTGGCAAGGTATCTAATGCACGCTGTCTATTCCCGTTGCTTTAATGGTGTGAGTTGCCATCACTAAATATGAAAGACATCTCCCAATTAACATCAGAAATTTAAAGCTGACCCTCTCACCTACCCTTGCTGTTTACAAGATTTTCAGTATTTATTGGCTTTGCTGGCACAAGCTTGGCTGAGAACACTAGATTCCCCTCTTTGACATAACTTTTCAGCAATTCAGTTTATACCAAATTGTTAACAAGCTCAGAATGTTGTCTATTAGCACAAGAGTAGCTTATTTTCTATTATTTGTTTAGGTTTTATTTGAAATGGGAGGAGTATATTAGTTGAAAAGACATGAAGTGTAGAGTTATATCTGTGATAGTCTAAGAATATTAGAGAGGACTGAGAGACTTGTAGGGAGAGGCCTTACCTTTACTACATGGCTTAATATAATAGAAGATAATAGGTAAGATTTCAGACACACAGAACTTCCTGTTTGACCAAATCAGTGAAATGGACTGTCTAGAATTTAGGCTTTGATTCCATCTATTAGGGAAAATATCTTTTTAGATACCTTAAAAATGCCTAATACAATGATGACACTATTTATTTTCACAGCAGATGCAGGATGGCTTTTGATATCAATGACCATTGGAAACAAAGGCAACCAGAAGTGTGAACTGACTCTCACCCCAATAATTCCACTGTGATAACACAGGTTAATGCTGAAAATAATTCAGGTCACTGTGTGAATCTACTAGACCATAGCAGGTTCTTTATAGGCATTTCAATTTTTCATGCTGTATTGTAAGAAGTCAAAAAAATGTCCCTTAATCTGTAGCTGTGACAGAAGGCTGTCCCGCTGACGAATTTGAGTTTCACTGACAAATCTTCAACTTGTGTTCCTATATGTTCAGCGTGGCTTGGAATAGCAGAGAAGGAAATAAAGGTTGTAGCTAGCTTTGCAAATGCCCAGATATCATACTGCAAAATGTCAGTCTGGTCTTGTGGAGGAACTGTGTGTACTCTTGGGATGTTCCAGGGGCCACAGGACAGCCAGCTTGGATGGTTGCAATCCAGGCTTCAGCTGCATGATGGAGGTCTGAATGGGTATATGTACTGGAGTATTAGAAATACATTCAAGGTTGCCCAATTTGCTTAGCAGTTGTCTATCTTTTAGCCATTGCAATTAAAATCTGTTGGCAAAGTAGTTATTAATAACTATTTTTTTAAAGATTGCTTTTGATAATAAAGCCTTATTGATACGCAGAGGGAAATCCTGAAGCTAGTAAGACAAACTGATGTCTTGGCACTGTAGAAATAAGGCAGGAATTCTTTGAAGAATGTTCTCTTTTTCTGAGTTTACTAGCAACACAGAGAAGGATTGTGGGGGTAACAATAGATACACTGAAGCATTTGTGACTGCATTTTCATAGAGACTTACATACGGACTTTATCACAATTTGGTGCTTACATTTGCTTACAAATATGACCTGTTGATTTAGAATCCAGATTTTGAAATTGTTTTGGGTTTGTGTGGCAGGCTTTTGGTAGCAGGGGAGGGGCTGCAGGGGTGGCTCCTGTGAGAAGCTGCTAGAAGCTTCCCCGGCTCCAAGTCAGACCCACCTCTGGCCAAGGCCAACCCCATCAGTGATGGTGGTAGCACCTCTGGGATAACATATTTAAGAAGGAGAAACCTGCAGCGGAGAGGGGAGTGGAATGTAAGAGGAACACCTATGCAGACAGCCAGGTCAATGAAGGAGGAGGGGGAGGAGGTGTGCTAGAGGAGGTTGATGCCCCTGCAGCCCGTGGTGAGATGGCACGCTGTCCCCCTGCAGCCCATGGAGGTGAATGGTGGAGCAGATGCCCACCTGCAGCCTGTGGAGGACCCCACGCTGGAGCAGCTGGATGCCCCCGAAGGTGGCTGTGACTCCATGGGAAAGCGCGCGCTGGAGCAGTCTGTGTCTGAAGGATTGCAGCCCGTGGAAAAGACCCACGCTGGAGCAGTTTGTGAAAAACTGCAGCCCATGGGAAGGACTCACATTGGAGAAGTTTGTGGAGGACTGTCTCCTGTGGGAGGGACCCCACGCTGGAGCAGGGGAAGAGTGAAGAGTCCTCCCCCTGAAGAGGAAGGAGCAGCAGAGACAACGTGTGATGAACTGACTGCAACTCCCATTCCCTGTCCCCCAGTGCTGCTGGAGGGGAGGAGGTAGAGAAAATTGGGGGTAGAGTTGTGCCCAGGAAGAAAGGAGGGGTGGGAAAAGGTGTTTTAAGATTTGGGTTTACTTCTCATTATCGTTGGTTTGATTTGATTGGTAGTAAATTACATTGATTTTGTTTTTTCCCCAAGTTGAGTCTGTTTTTTGCCCGTGACCATAATTGGTGAGTGATCCCTCCCTGTCCTTGTGTCGACCTACAAGCTTTTCTTTATATTTTCTCCTCCCCGTCCCACGGAGGCAGGGAGGAGTGAGCGAGTGGCCTCGTGGTGCTTTGTTGCCAGCTGGGCTTAAACAATGACAACAGTTTAAGCCCATATCTACAGAAAGCTGCTGCCAGGAATCTTTAGTTGAAGCTAGTGATGGGCCAGACGTACTGTCTAGGCAGGAAGGGCTCAGATGAACAGCACACTGTCTTGAAGAGAACTGCTGTGTCTTGGATTCAGAAGGAAGACTTTCCAGCCCAGATTGCATCTTCAGCCCTGTACAAATGTCAGCCAATGAATTTTTGCTGTAAAACCTAGATCCTGTGTTCAAATAAGATCTAGCATTATGGAGCATACATTTTGGTTCAGATGCTCGAGGTAGATCCTTGAGTTTGAGTATCTGAACACACAGGACTGCAAACTTGCAGGTCATCTTGTGGGCAAGCAGTAGATAATAATTTTCTTTCTGTTTTGGTGAATGCTGTTCATCTGGACAGAAGTTGTTCTGCTGCTCATAGCCAGGTCTGCCATTCAAGGAGGATGAAGAACATGAAATACAGCTTTTATAACGTTTTCTTGTGTGTTTTATTAATAAATCCCAGTTTATTACTCATTTCCTGTTTTGCTCTAGAAAAAGCCAAAAAGAATCTATTAAAAGCCTCTCCATTAATTTCTAAATGGGAATTAGAAAAGATGGTAAACTGTGTAATTGCTTCTTTAAGTTGGAGGAATTAGATCTGACACTATTTTCTTGTTTGTGGGGCTTGCGGGAAATGGGTATTTCTCTACTGAGGGCTTAGAGATCTGACATAGCTGAGCATGTTCAGATCCATTAATAATAATAGCTTTGAGGATGGAGCAGTTTTATTATGTTAAATGGAGTAATCTTATGTTTCAAAAGCTTGTAGTAGGTTTTGAGGGAAATAATGGTGCAAAATGACAAGGTTTTATGCATAATTTTTGTGCATGTTCTCTGAGTTGTATTTGCTTCTGACATTCTCACACCAGTTTTGAGCATTTACCGCTGCATCAGTTAGGTCTGCTTTGATTCTTCTCCTCCATGAACCCTCTGCAAGGTCCAAGCAGCAGAGCTTTAATTAGGGCAGCCCAAGAAGACTTTCCAGGTCCCAGCTATTTCTTTAAAATGAAATAGAGTAAGGCAGCATCTTTGTGCCTCTTTCTGTGCTAACCTAAGAAGTGGAAGAATATTGAAAATGTGGGTCACAATCTTTCAGTCAGACTCTGCTAGGCATGTCATACCTGGATGAGTTACAAGTGCAACAGGTGTGTTGGCACTGATGTATCCTTCCAAAGCGGACCACAATGAAGTAAAGGAGGGAGCTGCTTAGTGAGGAATAATTTAGGATATTGTATTGTAGGGTATAGCATGGTAGCCAAGCTTTCTCTTACTGGGCCTGGGGCTACATCCCTCATGACGTGAAGCTTTGACTACATCCTGACTTCACCTTGGGGCCAGACCTTGAGGCATCACGTCTTCCTTACTGCCCTGGTCTTTATGCAGAGAGAAGCAGTGTTGTGTAGCTTCTGTGGGTGTATACCACTAACCCTCCCAACCGGCTCACTGGGACCAATGTCTGCCCATGCTTCAGCAGATACATGACATTGTATCCCTGGGGAAAGGCAGTATCTGCACTGTATCTGAATACAGCTCTCTGGTTTTGTTAATAAAGTTTCTGTGGGCTGTGCATATAAAGGGTTTTCAAAAAAGTTTAGCTTAGATAAAATACTGCTTTCCCAGTTCTTTCCTTTCTTCTCTGCTCTCTCCCTTCCCTCCATACCTCAGTCTGTGGTGTCTGTATTGTCTTGCACAGTATGTTCTCTAGACATGATGCTAGCAGGTTTATTTCTATCTTGGGCAACGACAGAGTGTTTTTATGATTTGTGTTTGACTGTAGCAGTGGGGCCCAACAGTATGCTTAGAGTTTATGCAGACAGTTCTTGCATCTCCTGTCTGTGGCAATGTCCTGAAGCTTGCTGTTGTCTGGGGTATTCTGAGGTCAATGAAGGTCCACTTATTTTCCTTTCTTCTCTGACAGTAGAATTTATTCTGTCTCTAGTGACTTATATCCCCTTGTTCAGATCAGGCTGTGGTTTTATTTAAACAGAGTATTAGGAAGTGATAAAACAAATTAACACATTGAACTCATCCTTATCTAGTGATGCTGTCACACTATATAGTTCCATGCTAGGTCATTTAACTTGAGAGAGATGTCATGGATTTTGTATGAGATAATATGAGAGGAAAGTACAAGTGTGACTCAGGAAGCCCAAGAATGCTATTCTGAAAACATGAACTCTGAAGTAACAATCCAAATCTTACCCATATGAGCTGATAGCTATTAGATGTTACATATTGGAGGGCATGTATTGGGGCCATTGCATTCAGGTCTAGAAAACTTAGTAGGATTTGTGGAAGGAGTGGCTTTTGTATGACTTCAGAAATCAGGTACCAATGTCATTACTGTTGTCAGATGTGACTTTTGCTTTGTTGCATAGTTATAATGAACTCTTCCTTTCTGCCTTTGTTAACATTCCATGACTACAGGATTTGTGATTTTCCATTATTCTTCTTTTTAACATAGCTGAAAATTCTGTCTTATTTCACTGCTTTTTATTGACACTTCTACATTTTGGGGTATGAGATCAGTTGTTCTGATTGTTTCATGTGATAGATAGGACTTAACTGTATTTCAATTGATTCCTTGAAGGTCTTCTGTGTTACTTGAAGCTGTAATACAAAGTTCCAACCATATATATATATATATATATATATATATATATAAAAAATTTACTGAAGACCAATATTTCTCATAGGAAAATACCTTTAATTAATTACTAGTCAGTATTAATGGTTATTTTCCTTTGACTTCATTGTAACTGCAATTTTAATTACAATTTAAAAGGTGCATTTTTCACAGTTTGCCATTTTCTTTATTTCTCTTGTTTTTGATTTTGATTTTTAAATGCAGTTTAAAAATGGCAAAAGTTAAAAAAAGAACCAAAACTTTAAAAAAATTAGAGGTAATTGTGGAACATTGGAATTCACTCCTTTGAATGGTCTTCTGGAAAAGCCTGTTTCACCTCTCTCTCTTGATTATACAGGGTCTTAGTATGGGCACCTGCAGTTAGATTTTTAAGTTAGACAGTGTAAATCCCTCCCATACTGTTTCACATTAACAGTGAATTCATTTGTGGATCAAAGTTTATGGCCATGGCCCTTAGTTAGCCAACTTTAAAAAAGTTTCTGTAAAATAGCAAGCAAAAGAGAGGATATTGTGCTTTTAGAAATATGGTTGTGAAGTCTTGGACACCATGGGAAGGCTAAAATAGAAAATCATGGACACAGTCTATTATGCTGGCATTAAATTATGAGACCATTTTCTCAGGTTGGAGTTGATATGGATATTTCTACATTTTTACAGTAGGCATTATGAGCCCAATACCCTTTTCTAGGCTACTTTCACTACTGAATTTGCTATCTGTGGACTAAATCTGGGATCATGCTGAGGGTTAGGATGATGAAGTCCTTTGTTTTCCAAATGGCTCTTTGTGGACAGTACAACTGTTTTGCAGATTTGCCCTTTGTATTGTAATTGAGCATTCCTACTGACACTGTCTCTGTACACTTAATCACTATGCTTCTCAAGTTTACTTAAAAAAAAAAATATACATAGCCAAGAAACAATTAAGATAACGTAGACAAATCTTCCCATACCTTTAGTATTATGATAAAGCAATATACTTAAACATAATTACAAAATAGTTGGGAGAACATGGAATATAGTCTGTTATTCAGCTGAGCAGCTGAATAGGAGTATTATCCTTCAAATGAGCTGAAACTGCTGGAATACTCAGTGCCATCATCACAGATGTCCTACAAAAGGGCACACGTACATGGGCGCTCTTTACTGTACATTGTATGTCCTGCAGCTTTCTTACCCCCATGCTCTGAAGTCAGTCAACCCTTCTTTAAAGTATTTGGCCCTGGGCCAGTACAAAGTTGTGTGGCAGGTGAGGGGTTAATGACATGCATGCAGCTGCTAATACTTAACTTCTGAGGCAATATGGTCTTCAGGGGTAATTTATCTAGGCAGGCTCTGACATGAGATGTGACATTTACCATCAAACACAGCTAGGGCCATCGCACATTTTCTTAGGGCTATCAAGAGCTCCTCTTGGCCTTCTTCCTTTCTGCCTGCTGTATACATTTTCATCAACCAGTTGGAGTCTCTCTATTTCTACATCTACTTCTGCTAGGCATCTGTATACATACTGGTGACTCTGAGCTTCCCTGACTAACTAGAGAAGGCTGTTGTTACTTGATGACTTACCAAAGAATATTGAGTCATATTTCCACAAAATGAGGTGGGCTGAAGAGAAGTAATTGTGAGAGATGTCATCAGCAGCCAAATATATAGAGGCCAGACAGCACTAATTGTAGGAGGAGCTCAGGAAATATTTGAAGGTTTAAATATATACCTGAAAAATACCTTGGAAAGTTTTTGAAGTAAATTAGAAGGTACAAAGAGATATTGACTGTAAGTGGTGAAACTAAGGCTCAAGGACAGGGTGATAAGAACATATATCTGAGATAGATTTATTTGGCCAGATCTCCAGATCCATTAGTCAGTCATAAGGTAAGCCTACCATACTGGTAGTAGAATAAAGGTGGCCTGTGGTATGACTCCTGTGATGCTGGGCATAGCTGGCTTCATCCTTATAACTGGTGTAGGCTGGGTTGGCTCTATGGAGCAGTGGACAACAGGGTACACTTGTTTGCTTGCAAGGGTTACCTCTGCAGGTCCAGCGAAGGGACCTCGGACCAAAAGCAGCCCAAGGCCATGCCTGTGCTGCGGGTTGAGGTGGGCAGATACACTTGACTTAGCCTTAGGTGTGGCTGGTTCAGACAAAAGTGCCGGGAAAACAAGGGCCTCGTTTGCAGGTGCTAGAACCCTGGCAGTCTTACTTCGCATATGTTGAAGCTTGGACATATATACAACTACAGCTCTTTCACTAAGAGGAAGGCAGGAAGGTTCTGCAGTCACACCCCTGACCGCAATGCAGATATATCTTTCCTTGTGCCACTATCTGGCCTATCAGTTCTGCTCTCTGTTACTGTGAGTATAAATCCACAGGCACTCTGACATTCAGTTTGTCACACAGATGAAGAATTAAAAAAAATAAAAATGAATTAGAATAAAGGGAAGCAAGGTAATTACACTCATCTTCACAATATTCAATTCAGCTCCATCCAGATCTCTAATTTAAGGTCAGCCCAATAATTCAGTGAGCAAAATAGAAGTGGATGCCATTAAAAACTGAATATTTACCAGGCTTCAGTGCTCACTGAACATAGCTGTTCTTTACCTTGGTAATTTATTTTTTTATTTGCCAGGCTTAAAACTGAAAAATTCTCCAAATGCTATACAAAATATAACTACAATCTGGATTTGAATTGCACCGGTGCTAGTTTTTGTTGATTTTCACACACAAGCTTACCATTTCTGCTTAATTCTTAAAGGGAATATTCACACCTATGCAAAGAATTTCTGTTTACTTTTCTCAGGACCTGGATAGTTAGGGATGGATTATGGCACCATAGCTGGTTTAGCCTTCTTGTGAGCCTGAAATTTGTTACGCTGTATGAAGGTTATTCATTGAGGCAGGTGAATGAATGGGTGGTCTCTGTTCAATTTTTAATCTGCACATTACTTTAGCTGCCGTCTTTGATGATGCTCTCACCAGAGAGGCCAAGGGCTAAGCAGATATTGCAGCAGAGCAGCCTTTTTCTACATTAAAATTTCCTACTGTTACTAAATAGGTCCGAGCACAGCTCCCAGAAGTAAAAGTGATGAATAAGCAAAGCAATGTCATCCAACCTGGAAAACAGAAAGACTAGAAGACATAATCATAAAAATGTTGGCACTGATGAATGTCTTGTCTACCCTAGAGCTCCTGTCAGCAGTAAACAGCAATGGGAAATTTTTAGGAAAATCTCAGTGATATGGAGGCATTAAACTTGGTTCCTGTAGCTGAAGACTGAGGTGTGTTTCTGCAGGGCAATTTCAGACGTGATTGCCTTGTTCCTGGAGTACCTACCCTCTGGATAAATCAGATTTTGATTTTCTTTGGTCTGACTCCACTTATGAGTACAGCATTCATTTATAAACAGTATAAAGCTGTTTATTAACTGATGCAGGCTGCCTCTTCCTACTGATGTGTCAATGAACTTCTTGTGCTCTCTGGCTGTGTTGTTCAAGGTGTCTCTGCCAACAGGCTATACTGTGGCATGGGCAGGACACTGTCTTTCACTGTGAGGTCTAAATGAGGGAGAGGAAGGCTGAAGGGAAGGAAGCACATACTCAGATATTAGCAGCTTCAATAATTAATGAACAGTAAAGAGAATGCAATATGAAACAATAGATCATATGTGATGTCTTTTATTTCAGAACTTTCTCTGTTTCAGGACTTGTTGCAATGTGAAAGTTGAGCCTTTGAAAGCCTTGGCCAAGGAGTCTTCCAGCTAAAAGATGGTGGGTAAGATAAACAGGACATAGGAGCCTGGCTAGTCTCAGATGCTGCCGAGCAGATGATGCCAGCAGGTTTGGGGACTTCCATCTGTAGCAGGGAAGCTCCTTGCCCTTGCAGCTGCGGGTGCTGATCACACTCCTCCCTGTGTTATGCAGGGCTGTGCTCAGGGCTCATCTCCAAGTACTGTGCTACTGAGGTCTGTGAGGAAAAGTGTGAGGCAGCCTGTTTCAGGTAAAAGGTGTTACCTGTTGTAAACACAGACATCTGGATTTTAGAGGGATGCAGTAACCTGTTTTCTGGCTCAGCTGACAGCAAACAGTCTGCTGAATCCCTGGAAACAAAGGAGGTAAAAAATTCTTTCCCATCGGGGTAAATTAATGGCATTCTGAGTCAGAGTGAATGGTACATACGTATTTCCCCTGCAAACCAGAAACACACTCCTCTTCCCTTGCATTTCAGGGCTACGCACATGTGAGGAGTGGTTTTGTGGGGTGGGAGGTTGGGGGGAATTCTTTTCCCTATGGGGATGTGACTGTGTATGTATGTAACAGAAACAGGGCATTTCTGCTAGCTCCTGAACCTTACAAGTCTAGAAAGATCTTAGGACTTCTAACAGTCACTAGATCTGCAACACTGGACAGTGGAATAGTTTAAATGGTTTGAAACTAAGAACGTGGCTACAAAACCACTGAACTATGTAAGGTGTTCCAAATTTTCTGGGATTGGTACTTCATGATGTTTTTATTTTATTAGCATCAGACAAAGATAAAGTATCAATGTAAATAGGGAACAGGGTGCTCCTTAGGCCATGCTTGCTGATGAGACTTTTGCATTTCTCTCTGTCTCTCTTTCAAAATGCTGAGGCTTTGCTCAGTAGTTGCTGTTAATGTGGGTGAAGTTGGCCATATGGCAAGCAGAAAACAGTGCTGGAAGAACTTTCACACATAGCTATTGCAGCGTTTTCTTTGCTAAATGAGAATTTTCTTCCTTAAGTCCAGATTTCACATTCAGATCTCTGGGGTAATGCATTAAACCACAAACAAGACTGAAGTGTTTGCATCAGCCTGTTTTAATGCCTAGGAGAAATCCACCTTCTCCTTCTCTTTCATGCTATGGGGCTGGTTTTTTGAAATGTCTCTATTCCAATTGATATGGAAGCTGGGGGAGTGAAGTATTCTGTTAGATTTGCTGTTAAATCTACAGCAGGTTCATCAACAACTTCTTCACTAGTATCTTCTCTTAGCATTGTCCCTGAGGAGTTTCTCTGAATCCTCCTTCACTTTTGCTTGCAAAAGTGCATTATGCTACTGTAAGTTTTAGATTAATTTTTCCATTTCTCAGATCTACAATGTGTTCCACTAAATCACCTATTTCAGCCAAAGCATCTGTTCAAGTGTGATTGTGTATACATGTTTTTCTTTGTATGACTTAGTTTGTCATATTTATTTCAATCTCTCTGTGGTATCTATCCATCCATATGTCAAGCTGCAAACCAATACTGATTTCAGAGGCCATATGGTATCCTGATGTCTACAAGCATTTCTCCTGGTAGTATCAATGGGAGCCCTCCCTGTGGAGACTGAGGGCTTTCCAAGCTTGGGCAGTGCTGTTGATACTTCTTGTGTTGGCTGATCAACTTTTCTTCATGACAGACAGAAATCTAGGAACAACTCAAAGTACAACTTGCTTAGTCAAATAACTATTTATTTGTTGAGAATCACAGTTTTCCTTTTAGCAAGATTTAACTGCAAACTTTATGAACAAAACATTGCGCTATGAATATGTAATATTAGTTAATGTAAATAATACCAATATACGTCTTTTGGCCTGTCCATATACGGTGCATGATTTAAACCTGCTGAAGTCAACAGAAAGATTAATGTGTGTTTTATGAAGTCAGGCATATAGTTACCTAAAACCTAAAAAAAAATTAGAGGAGCAGGGTATATGGAAGCTGTGTTTCTTCACCACGCTGCCTGGGACAATTTGGGCACCCTGTGCTGCCTCACTCTAAAATGAGTCTGGCTTTACCTCCATGGGCCCACTAGATGTAGGTCTGTCTGCAGGCTATTGGGCAGTCCTCAGACCCTGCTATCATACAAGGTGGTGCAGCGCACAGCACAGTCACGTCTATGAAGTTCAGGGACTACTCAGTGGGACTGACTCTCCAATAGTTTTTGTTTTGTTTTTGTTTTAGAAGAGGCTCAGCCATATGGGCTTCCTTCATTATTTGGTCATGAAGTGCAAATGGGCACTTAGGAACTAACTGTCTTGAAGGTCATTAATTGGACTCTGTTATGTAGCACCCTCCCCAGTTAAAGACTATATTAGTGTGCCATCTTCTCCTGTGGGTGTCTTTGTGCTAAAAGCTGGGGGGTCCCCTTCCCGTCCTTTCAGGGCCCCCTTTTCCCCTTTTTTTTTTTTTTTTTTTTACCATTAAATGCTGTGTTCTTAAGCATTGCAATTGTGCAGCATGAACACTTGCCTAATTTTAATGTGTTTTTATCCAATAAATGTTAAGAAATTAAAAAGATATGTATTTCTCCTGACACAGACCTTTAATGTACTGTCCTTTAGAGGTGGTGCTTTCTCAGAAGAGGTTCTGGAACCCAGGCAAAAATACACCACCTGCACAGCAAGTGCTGGATGGAGGACGGCAGGCCATATCATAGAATCATAGAATATCTCAAGTTGGAAGGGACCCATGAGGATCATATTTTTAATAACCAAATACATATCCAAGCACAGACCTAGGACCCCAGTCAAAAACTTTATGGGAAAGGATAATGCTCCCCTCATTTGGGAGAAATATATAGATTCTAGCCTATCTTTCCGTCAAGGCAGAAAATCCAGTGCTGAATGCTCATACCTACCCCAGCTTACAGTCATACCCAGCCCTTGGCCATAGCTACTGTGGTGGATATTGCAGTTGTAAAAAATACAGTGGCTAGAAACACTGCAATGAATACATCTTTAGTCATGAAAGTTTGTTCAGTTTTTATTTGTTGGACCGTTTGGGGAAAATTCCTCCCAGACGGTTGCAGAAAATTAAACTGATACTTCTTCATAGCACACAAATGGGCATCTATATGGTGTCAGTCATTAGCTTCAGGTGGATGCACAGGCCTGTATACGAAAGACTTCACAGTCTTAAAACATAGTCCCCAGAGAGACCTAATGCTTCAATAATGCCATATGTATTAGCTGTCCTGTGCAACTTTTTTCAGCCATAAAACTAGTGGCCTTTCTATAATATCATCCATTCCAAGTTTACAATATATCATGTCTTTCAGAAAGTGGTGGCCTCTTACAAAGAGGGCAGGCATGTTTTTACAAGTGTCACTACAGAGAGGTTTTTCTCTGTATAAATTAAGCCTGTCAAGAAAATGAAGCCTTCTTCTGCACAGTGTATGAAAAAGCATTGTTTTTTAATTTGTATTACGTTGCTGTTAGCAAAGACAGTTTTGCTTTTATTGCACAGCAAATGGAAAGAAATTTTACCTGTAAAATAAAACTTCCAAAGAGAAGAAAACTTAAGATGCTTCCTTCTGGCTTTCTTCATCTGATCAGTCATAAGCTGCTAACTCTTGTAGTCTTTTATTTATTGCATTTATACTCTTCACATTGCTGTGGTAGCCAAGTACTCTGTACAATAATATAATAATGTTATATGAGAGCTAGTGAGAAACAAATGCAGTCTGCTTAGTTTATTTTAAAGCATCTCTCAGGTTTACCAGCTGTATCTGTGGAGATGAACTGAAACCAGGATGAAAGGAAATCTCTGTAAAAGGTAGCACAAGTTCTGGTTGCCTCTGAGTGAAGTATGATGAAAATACTGTCCTGGGTTTGCTTATCTTTGCTTATGTTTTAATTTCTTTATCTAGTTAAAGAGAGTGCTGGCGGTGGAGGAGAAAGGGGTAGGTCTGGGAGGTGGGGGGCAGTGAGCAGACCTACTGAATAACATGCTCAAGAGCTCTCCTGCACAATGAGATTAGCACGATGTGATCATTTTGGTGCCAAGGTGCTAACACAATAATACAAGCGAGTTTGCCAACTTTTCAAATTGAATGTATTTGATTATTTGCTTTTAATTAGTGTGAGTTTTGGAGTATGTACAGGATTGTTAGAGATACATGAAAAGCCTCCTATGGCAGGAGAGTGTATTCTCAGTAAAGACGGTACAGCATTGTTCTTTTTTAGCTGTGGAGAATGAGATTTAACAGCTATGTTAAATGTTTTAGCCCAATTCTATTGTGCCTCCATTTCAACCTATTGGCAAGCCCAAGTGATGCAAGAAAATAAACCTCTCATTTGATCTGAATGTTGAGCACTTTGCCATAAGAATTTGCAGCCTGACTTCAGGATACAGAAAATATCGCTAGTTTATTTACAGCAGGGTCTTACTCCCTCTTTGTCCCTTAATAAGATCTTGAGTAAACTCATGCTGTCATTTTTTTTCCATGCAGTATTCTCCTTTGCGTTCATTTATCTTGAATGCCTTCGTCAAGATTGTAGATTTTTAAGAATCCTTTTAAATGGCAGAAACAGATTGCAGCTCTGGAGGAAATATAACGAGACAGAAACTGTTTATTTTGACGTTTTCCCTTTTTATTCTGAAGTAAAAAGGCAGACTGGAGGTGTCTTGGGGATTGTTTGGATGATTTACTACTGGCTCGCTTCATGACTTGCCAGTCACTGAGAGTAACTCACCTCCCTGAACCAGGGGACGTGTCAGCAAAAGGAAAAGTAACTCTCATTGCTTGGCACTGATTGTAAGTCAGTGTCCATTTCTCAGTTTTGGGTGTTACCCGCCTTCACAGAGTTCAGGCTCTTGGTTTTCCACCATCTGAAGAACAGGAATAAGAAAGACTTAATACATTCTGTGTGCAGTAACACAACCTTCTACCTATACTGTTCTTCAGTCATTTATACAGTTATGTATGCACACACACATATATATTTTAAATACTCTCCCCTTAAACAATAGAGAAAAACAAATGGTTGACAATAACAATGGCAGCAGCTCTCCAACAAAAGCATGCAATTATTACAATTATACTATCCTTGATTAGGCTCCCATGCATTGCATTTCAATGTAATTGATGTTGTAGGTTGACACATTGGACACCAAATATTCTCGCCTGTCCCTTCACTCTTTTGTTTCAGAGCCTGATTTGCATTTTCTATGCTTTTAGTAATGAAGACTTAGCACTTTTCCTCCATTAGAAAAAAAAAGAGAGACACAATAATCTGCAACTCGGCACTTGTTTAAGGATTCTGACCCTCAAAAATACCACTTTGCTTCACACATTAGCTGCTTACAAAGAAGGAAGCTAATGTATCATCTAATTGGGCAAACCACTGCATCTGATTTCTCTCAATCAGACTATTAGCTTCGTAATTACCCATCTGCCTCATGTGGAAAAACGGCAAGGCGAACACCCAGCTAATAACATTCTCAAGAGCTCTCTACCACAATGAGATGAGCATGATGTTGTGGGATATAGTCCCTAACCATTTAAGTGCCAAGGTGGTCTCACAATACAGGGGGAGTCTGCCAACCTTCCCAGTCTGAATGTGCTTAATTATTTGTCTTTAATTAGTCTGAGTTTTGGGGTCTGTTCAGGATTGGTGATGAAAAATGAGCGGCAGGAAAGAAAGCCCCTGGAGCCCCCTGGCAGTCTGCTTTACATCCTCTTGTCTGCTAAAATAGTGGTATGGAAAGTGGGATTTATCTCCTGAGCAGCTTGAAGTTTCCCCTCACTTCTTTTTATGGATTAGAAAAAGTTTTCTGGGTACCTAAGCTGGGGAGGAGCCTTGTCAGAATTCAGACAGAGGGTGTTCAAACAAACCTCAGGCTCGAATCTTTTATTTCCTGCAGTTTTACACTCTTGACCTTTATGGAGCTATTGCCAAACTACAGTAATTTAAGTGAGGAGATGCTCAAATCTAAGATTTCCTCTTCAGCAGAGAGAGGTGCCATTCTCTACTTCCAGCCCTGGTTCTGCCCCTCCTGGATAGTTCACAGTATCTCTGAGCATGTCTCCCACTCGGTCAACTTGCAGATTGCAAAAGGCTGGAATGCCCTTGCTACCTGACTCCAAGGTTGAAACCATATGGTCAAGTGGCAGGTGATTCTCTGAGAAGGGCCCTTGGCTCTGTTTTCACTCCCACATGTGGTTTAGTAAAGCCCACATCTGGTTGCAGGTAGAGCACAGAGCAAGATGCATCTGCCTAATCTGTTTTCTTTTCATTGATTTGAAAGCTTAGTGGAGTTTCATTAAAGATAAATCCAATATTGATCCATATTGACTAATTGCAAATAATCGAGTCTCCTTCACATGTCCTACCAAAGAGCATGGAGTATTCCTCATTTTATTGTAATGTATTCTTTTGTCCTGGTACCTAGAATGCCGGTTATGGCCTTGACCATCCAAGCGCTAATGATCCCAGCAAGGGAATTAAGAACTCTTAAAGAAAAATCTTAGAAGATAAGGAAAAATACCCACCCATGAAATAAAATGCTTAAAAATTCTCATAACAAAATTGTCACATGTACCAAATTATTTTGCACATTGATATATTTCCAATCAGAAATGTTCATGCTTTGGCCTTCCTCAGAAACCAGCATCTGAAATGCTGCCACAACTATTGATATCAATAACGGTATATAAGACAAAAATGCAACTATTCATTAGTAACTCAGTACTCCAGCAACCCTCTCTGTCTTTCTAGCGGCAGGACTAGCAAGATGTGTACACAGCAAATGGAAACAACCAGATGGTCTTGCAGTTATGACCCTCACTCTCTTCTCTCCCATTGTTTACTGTTATCGCTCATTGTACTATGTCCAAACCCCTTTACAGGTCTGCCAGCATGAATTGCTGGATAGAGGCCCTAAACTGCAAACTCTTCTCATGCCTGTTTCTGATACTGCGTAAACGCTGACCGTTTAGGCCATCACAGATGATCTGTGAACCTGATCCTATAAGGCTTACTCAAGGTAGTAGTTCTTTGTCATGTGAATCACAGTATTTACTTTCATGGGTGGCTCGTGTGAGTAATGTTGTTCACATTGGAAATGATTACATGCAGGTTTGGGTCAAGGTTTCTCAGCAGTGTAGGCACCACTGAATTTGAGTGCCTATAGTGTGAGCAGCCAGGAGAGGCCACCCCTGCCCCCATAGGGAGACAGGCAGGAGAAATGGCTCTGCAGGGTTGATTCCAGCGATGGGGGCCTTCACAGTGGGTTTGGGAGGAGTGGTGGCTCTTCCTGGGGGGGAACCCTCTTCCTCTCCTCAGGAGTAGCAAATGCCCTGGGCACTGAGATATTTCTCTTGGAGACAGAAACAGCTGGTCTGGTTTTCTGGAAAACTCATGTAGCCAAATCTATGCTACCCTTGTTTGCCTGTTTCGCTGACCCTGGCAGTCTGTTGCTACAGGCAATTGCCTGCATTGCCTTTGCACAGAAACAGCTCTGGTAATTTTGTGAGGTCCTGTGTTTTTTGCTGCTTGCTGGTTGTGTCATATTAAATAATATTTTGCAGCTGAAAGGCACCTAGCATTTTAGACTCCCCAAACCTTCACCAAATACCATCAAGGGATTCCCAGCTGCATCTCTGTGAAACAGTGTCCCTGTTTTATCGATTGCAAAACTGAGGCAAGGCCTTGGGCAATACTGTGTAGTCATGTAGCTCTGTCAACTGCCTGTTTACCTGTTTATTAAAATGACTACAGGGCCTTAAATAACTTTGGCTCTCTTACTTATGCATGTTGTCCTCACTCAGGCGGCATTCTGCTCTTCAGGGTATGGCTTGTATGAATAAGGACTGTGAGACTGTTATTTCAAATGCCTATGTTATCTGTGTTTTATCTTCACCTTCTCTCTAGTAACCTCTTTGGGGGAAAGGCTGTGCAATCTTTGGTGAGACACATCACTTTAGCAGAGGTGTTGACTCACTTATGGCTTCAGATTAAACTGCTATGTCTGAAGTGACATTGCTCCCGACCACCCGCCCTCCTTTATGCTTCCTCTCCTGCGATTGCGGGCTCCAGAGCAGGGATGGCCCAGCAGCTCTTGAACTGTTACCATTTATAGCCCAGCATATTACAGTAAACTGATACTGGCTCTAGTTTTCTTTCATATATTGGCCTGTAAATTGCAGCAGTTCAAGAGCTGATCCTTCTCTGCTCTGAGGTTATTATTCTCAGTCACAGACTGGGTAGCCCAGGGATGAGGGACAGGCAGGTGTCCTAGGGCAGGAATCACTGCACAGTCCCAGCTGAAGGTGTCAGCGAGTGCAATTCAAGACTTGCTTTGTTTGCTGCTGCACGGCTGCCTTAAGTCCCTGCCAGTGACAGTGGGTATTTACGCTGGCCATGCACGGGCCTGTTGTTTGGGAAGATGGAAGACCGAGTTTGAGAATAACATCACAGGTGACAAAACCACGCTGCTGGGCCAACGAAAACTTTCTTCTGAGTCACTCTTCAGACGTTGCTGCTGAATATGACTCCCGTTTTCAGACACAGATGCACATTATGTCAGCGGCGAGGCCAGCAGAGGCAACGGTAAGGGGGCGGCTGAGCGCTAGACGGGGGCGGACCGGGAGGCGCCCGAGGCGCGGGAGCCCCGGGGCAGAGCGGAGGGACCGGCCAGAGCCGGCGGCTCTCGCGAGAGAGGCTGACGCGCGCGGGCGCTGCCAAGGGCAACCGCGGGAGATTTGAACGGCCCCGAGGAGCGCGGCGACCAGGGCGTGGCGCGTCAGAAAGGGCGTGGCGCGGCAGTTTGCGCAGGCAGGGAGTGCAGGTAGCGCGACAGCCCCCCCTCTTCCCAGCTGGAGAAGGCTATTCAAGCGGTGGGCGTCGGCCCAGAGGGAGACCCAGGTATGGTTGCCACTCAGCTGAAAGCCATTGCTAGGAAAAACGTGGCGACCCGGACAGAGCTCCCACGTAAACGTGCAGCTGTCCAGGTCTCTGGCTGCAGGGAGTGCCTGAGTCTATCACTGATGACGGAGGGCAGCAGGGACATATCCCATGTGCGGTGTGACCAGGTGGATGATCTGCTCAGCCTGGTGGCAGAGCTGAAGGAGGAAGTGGAAAGGTTGAGGAGTATCAGGGAGTGTGAGAGGGAGATAGGTTGGTGGACCCACACCCTACCATCCCTGAGGCGGAGGCAGCAGATGGAGGCTCCGCGAGAAGCGGAGGTTCCCCTGCCCTCCTGCCACCGGGCAGGAGGGGACCTAAGAGATGGAGGGGAATGGATACAGGTCCCTGCTCGGGGAGGCAGGCGAATCCCCTCCCGGTCTCCCTCACCTTCCCAGTTGCCCCTACACAACAGGTATGGGGCTCTGGAACTTGAGGACCAGGTCAATGAAGATCAGGGTGTAGATGAAGCCCTATCTAGGGAGGTGCCTAGGCTCAGTCAGGCAGCCCCATGCATTCTCACATCCTCTGAAAAAAGAAAAAGGAGGGTAATTGTCATAGGTGACTCCTTTTTAAGGGGGACAGAGGGCCCAATATGCAGACCTGACCCATCCTACAGGGAAGTCTGCTGCCTCCCTGGGGCCCGGGTAAAAGACATTAACAGGAAACTCCCTGGTCTGGTTTGGACCTCTGATTATTACCCATTGCTGATTGTGCACGTTGGCAGTGATGAGATTGCAGAGAGAAATCCAAAGGTAATCAAAAGGGACTTCAGGGCACTGGGACAATTAGTGGAAGGATCAGGAGCACAGGTAGTGTTTTCCTCAATCCCTTCAGTGGCAGGGAAATATACTGAAAGGCACAGGAAAACACACCTGGTTAATACGTGGCTCAGAGGCTGGGGCCATCAGTGGAATTTCAGGTTTTTTTGATCATGGGGAGGTTTACATGGCACCGGCCTTACTAGTGACAGATGGTATCCAGCTATCTCAAAGCAGGAAAAGAATCCTCGCTTGTGAGATGGCGGGGCTCATAGAGGGGGCTTTAAACTGGGTTTGGAGGGGGTAAAGGATAAAACTAGGTGCACCAGAGATGAGCCTGGGGACAGCGTGCCAATGTTAGGGGTGGATTCGATAGGCCAGCTCAAATGTATCTATGCCAATGCACGCAGCGTGGGCGATAAACAGGAGGAGCTGGAAGCCATCGTGCAGCAGGATAGATATGGCTTAGCCGCCATCACGGAAACACGGTGGGATGACTCCCGTGACCGGAGTGCTACGTCTTGGGCTTAGCGACCGTGAAATGATAGAATTCTCAATTCTTGGTGAGGCAAGGAAGGGGGTTAGCAAAACCACCACTATGGACTTCCAGAGGGCAAACTTTGGCCTCTTTGAGGCACTGGTTGAGAGAGTCCCTTGGGAGACGGTCCTGAAGGGCAAAGGGGTCCAGGAGGGATGGACATTCTATAAGAAGGGAATCTTAAAGGCTCAGGACCAGGCTATTCCCCCCCCCCCCAAAAAAAAAAAAAAAATCCCAGAGGACTGGAGGCTTGCCAATGTGACTTCCATTTACAAGAAGGGTTGGAGGGAGGATCTGGGGAACTACAGGCCTGTCAGCCTGACCTTGGTACCGGGGAAGATTATGGAATGGTTTGTCTTGAGAGAACTCACATGGCAAGTCCAGGACAAGCAGGGGATCAGGCCCAGTCAGCATGGGTTTATGAAAGACAGGTCCTGTTTGACCAACCTGATCTCCTTCTATGACCAGGTGACCCGCCTAGTGGATGAGGGAAAGGCTGTGGATGTTATCTGCCTTGACTTCAGCAAGGCCTTTGACACTGTCTCTCATGGCATACTCCTTGAGAAGCTGGCATCTCATGGCTTGGACAAGTGTACTCTTCGCTGGGTGAAAAACTGGCTGGATGGACGAGCCCAGGGGGTTGTGGTGAATGGGGTGAAATCCAGTTGGCGGTGGGTCACAAGTGGTGTTCCCCAGGGCTCAGTGTTGGGCCCTGTTCTGTTTAATATCTTTATCAATGATTTGGATGAGGGGATTGAGTGCACCCTCAGCAAGTTTGCAGACAACACCAAGTTGGGAGGCAGGGTCAATCTGCTTGAGGGTAAGGAGGCCCTAGAGAGAGATCTGGACAGGCTGGATCGATGGGCTGAGGCCAATTGTATGAAGGTCAACAAGGCCAAATGCTGGGTCCTGCACTTCGGTCACAGCAACCCCATGCGGCGCTACGGGCTTGGGGAAGGGTGGCTGGAAAGCTGCCCGGCAGAGAAAGACCTGGGAGTGCTGGTTGATAGCAGGCTGAATATGAGCCAGCAGTGTGCCCAGGTGGCCAAGAAGGCCAACGGCATCCTGGCCTGT
>NW_010972962.1:1057724-1253197 GCF_000737465.1 Haliaeetus leucocephalus | reverse complement strand
TTAGTGGGTATGGATGATGGTTGGACTCGATGATCTTGAAGGTCTTTTCCAACCTAAATGATTCTATGATTCTATTAACCAGCACTAATTCAGTGGGAAAGCTGATGATGGGAACTGCCTCAGGTGTCTTGAACTACATGAATGGCCTGTGTTACGGCTGAGCAGATATTCTACCTTATACCCCCTGTGCTGATGGGGAAGTGAACTTTGTACGTGAATGAGGAGCTGACATTTCAGGAGTGGACGTGCCATGTCTTTTGATGTCTGTCAGACTGGAGGATTCTGAACAGGATAATGTGAGGTGGTCAAAACATATAGTGACCTAGTGGTTATTGAAGACTTCAAAAGCTGCACTGAATCAGGTTGGGGAGAATAGCTCTTGGTTTATACTGAGAACCTGATGGGAACTCTCCTTTCCCTTTTTGGTTCTCCTCTGACTTAGAGGATACATTGCAGAAGAGTCGTCTTTCTAGACCAGCCTCTGTACTTGCCTGGGAGTTGTATGTTTGTCAGGCTAAATAAGAAGAAAAACAATTAGTTTTAAATGACTGCTGACTTTGGGTTCTGACTGAGCTTGAGTTGATGAGTTGCACCAGGTTAAAATGTTACAACTCTCATTCTTCAGCCCCACCTCTGTCTCATAACTCACCAAAATGTATGTCCATCCTTCATCCGCTACACTGAGCGTATTAGTGCCTATTTGCATTAGAGGTACCACACCAAATTTCAGCAGCTAAGGGGTGGTGCTCATCTTGTTCTGAATGTCTCATGTGAGATCAGTAACTTTGGTAGGTGGAGTCAGCTAGGGAGAATGACAGTTCTTTGCAGTTCTGTAAGGTACAGTTGAGGTAGAAAGGAAAACATTCAAGGGGTTTAATCTTTAGAAAGATTACTGAAAGACCCCCAGCACACATTTTTTTCTTCCTTCTTAAGCAGGAAGATGCTTAAGTGTTATAGAAAAATTTTCTAAGAAGTTAAGATTTCAGTTTCATGTGTAAATTCTTTTCTTGGATGTATGTCTGATATCAATGGGACTTTCTTTCTGGAGCAGGATTGAATTGTTCCACTCTGTCTGGATATTCATTGCACTTCTATGCAAGAGTTTACCGTTCCCTAAAAAATAAGTGATTTCTTTCTCCTGCTTTCCTGCCTCCAGGAAATTAATTCTGCTCTCCTTTTATGAATGAATGAGGGATGGGCTGGCCTTTATAATTGTTTCTTAGCAAGGCAAGGCAGTGGTTCATCCTCCCCTCTTCTGACCCTGAGTTCCCTCTTAGTTCTGCTCCCTGTTGGCCATCAGTATTTCAGCTATGTATGTATGACCTGTTACTTACAGCTCTGCAAAGTTACACCATTGGTAGTATGGTTCAGTTCCCTGTTTGATGACAGTGTTTTGGTGTTGTCTTGGGCTCCCCACTTAACTCTTGGTGCATCATAATAGCACATGAACTTTCTTGGGGTGGTATGTGTTTCAGGTAGTTCTGAAATTTTCAGATGCTGAGGTAAGAGGGACTGTAGATATGCCTGGAACAGGTGAAAATGGGCTCCCTTCAGAGGTAATAAATGTAAAGGACATAATCTGAAAGGGATGGGGGTATGGTGTGTGTATTCCTGGAGTCCCTTGTCTCTGCTGTGTTCTGAGAGGTTCTGCAGGATTTGAGCACATTTTGTAAATATGGACCATTGCCGCAGTCCAGTTTAGGTGATCAAGCACCCTTATCAGTCCTAAATTTTCAGGGAACAACGCATCAGAAGATCCAGTGATGTTCTTGACTAATTTGACTCACACAGCACACAAGTGCAATAATAAGGAACTTAGTCAAACGAAAGTCTTTTTCATTATTCCTTTTTCCTCTTGCAACAAAGCTGGCAGGGCAACTGCCCAGCACATGTGAATCAATGTATTCATAGTTCTGGGAAGTCATTTCTTTCTTTTATTATTTTTATCATTAGAAACTGTTGGTTAATTAGGCTGAAATACAGAGTGGACAGAGGAACCAGAAGAGTGTGTTGTGACTTTAGGCAGAGCAATGTGGGTGCTGGTCCCAGGGAGAGGTTAGCAGCTCTCTTTCTGAGAGATTCTGGTGCATAGCCAGCTCTGAACAGCCAGTGCCAGCATGCGGCCACTTCTGGAGTGGAGAGAAAGTGAATTTAGGAGAGGAGGTCAGGACAAGTCTCTGTTCTTACAAGTCACATGAACTGTAATGCCAGACACAATTTATCAGTGGTGTCTTATCTAATTCAAGAAACTATTAAAACAAATTTTAAAAAATCTTTGCTAAGATTTGAACCTTACTAAAAGTATTAGAAATATCAGACTTAAACAACAGAAGAACCCTTCTCTGCATCATTTGAGAGCACTTCTTCCTTCCATGATTTAGTTTTTTTAGAAACTGCTAACAACTAACCAGTTTTGTTTGAATACACAGGATCCAGTGTATTCCACCGAACTTGTGTTTGGTGCTAGGCTACAAGGTAATTTCATAAAAATAGGGCACTATCTCTATCATAACCTAGACCTATTTGCAATTCACCCCTTTCACCTTGGCTGCATAGCTGTTTGTTCTCATCATGACATAAGCTGAATATTTACAATAATAAGCCTTTATTGAACGGTGGTGTCCAAACTCATGGTATTACTTGCAGCAACACTTGGGGTAATGAAGAGTTCAATATTATCAGTCACAGACTTGGTTTTGATAGCAGTGTACTGACTTCTGCTATGTGGAGAGACTAATGTAGCTGGACTGAAAAGGACTTTATAAACAGCAGTTTTGCTTAGGGCATCAGCTGTCAATCATTTACTGCAAGAGCTTGCAAATGAGGTTAGTGTGCTGGGTATGAATGTTATCTGTTGTTTAATCAAGTCCTTGATGCAATCTTCATGGTCCTTCTAGATTCCTGGAGGAGACTCTGGACAGGGATCTAAAAAAATTGTCAAGATGTGCACCTGGAATGACAAAGAGTGATAGAAAACTCTAGTCAGATGACATCCTTAGAGAGGTTAGCAAGCCTGTCTTGGTGACAGATGAACTGGAGGGTGATGTCTGATTTTAAAGAGAATGACTTTTACCTTTTTTTTTCTGACAAATGAAGCTGAATGAACTGGAATTTATGAAAGATAATCTTCATAAAATTATTTTAATCCAAAATGAAGTTTCCCATTCCATTAAGTAATATTTCAACAGTTTACACTGCAAATGGGCTCTTCTTCAAACTACACTGCTAAGTCCTTAATTAAAGTGTGATGACTTTTATAGTGTCTAAGTTGAAGAGTCTACCCATACTACAGTGGCAGCTACTCCCTTCTTGCCACTAGACCAATTGATCGCTTTATGATACAGTCCCATGTTTTGTAGCAGCTTGCTCAAGCCTGTCCATCTCCTGGTGAGGGGACAGCCTTCCTGTAACACTTTCTCTTCTATGAACAGGTAAGGCAGCTGCTGTTGTACTGAAGAGCAAGGAAGCACTCAAGGAATTTGCCAGTTAGGGCTTGTGAGGAGGGAGAATCCAGCAGGGAAGTGTCATTTTCTCTCTGTTTAATAAAAAGGGCTGAAGCCCTCTCTCTTCATCTCCTTCTGCCCTAGTGCAATTTCTTGATAGGATTTTACTTGGTTGCACAGCAAAACTGGCCTTCTGATCTTCAGTGAGGCCCCAGGACCTTGAATAGTAAGAATCACTTTTTAAATTCAATCTTTAACGCAAGGCTGCTATTTTAAATCAGAAAGGACTACTTGTTGGGAAAGGAAAATGCATTTGGTCCCACCTGGACAACAACTTGGAGTTGCTGCATGCCTGGTGCAAAGGGAGTAACCAGGAGCAGTAACCCTTGCAGTGGCTGCGCAGTTGCTGCCACCCAGGGAATTGGTGGGTCTCTGCCCAGTTTCAGTGGACAGGTGTCATTTCCACACAGTGAAAAAAATGATCCTCTGAAGCAGGCACTAATTGGCCCCCTTGCTGGCAATCTCAGCAGAGATGCCAGAGTGAATGGGCATGAAATCCCACTCAAACCCTTCGTGGTTTTCTCCTCAGGTCAAGGTTGAGGTGCTTTGGCAGAGTAGAGTGAGGAAGGCTGACACTGCTGCTGTCAGTCTCCAGGTCTGTCAAGCTGCCACCTTTTTTAAGCACTGAAACACAGAGGTATGGGCTTTTAAGATGTGTTTTTATTACCATGTTAAACTTCGTGTGTTCAGAAGTGTTGTCCTTTGGGAGGGTTGTAAATGCCAGTGAACAAGGGAAATTTCTAACCTGCTCCTAAGGCAATACATACAGCAATTTATTACTTATCTAGAGTCTGCCTTTACTAATGTTTCAAACACACACCATCATAGCCCACCACTATCTTCTACGCAGAGTAAGGGAGCCCCCGCTCCTTTATATGCGGTCTATGTGACCCAGAATAGTTCAGGCCTACAAGTTACACTTTTTTAATAGATGCCATATAGGACCTGAGAATTTATCATCTAAAGAGAAGTTTCATCAAATACATTACTTCAGCATCAAATATATCAAGTGTAGAAGCTTTTTAAGGCGGTATGATGATTTTGGGGAACCTAATTCAAGATACTCACATGTGAATGACAGCATTGATCTATACAAGGACAATTATGAAAAAAGACTCACTGATTCTTTAATACACACAAATGGTTTGGAAGGGATGTAGATTTTTAAGACTCCTCCAGAAGATTGGGTTACAGCATCCCCTGGCACCGCATGAGGGCTTTGGTTCAGTTCTGCATTTACACACAAGCTAACCAGGGAGTCTGTGGGGACAGCCCACAGAGCAGTGAGTCAACAAGACCTGTGACACCAGCTTTTGCAGGGCTTCCTTTCATCCCCTGCAAGTTATTTCTTAGAAAAGACAAACAATCCATTAAAAATTGTAAGCATCTTGACTACTTTTCTGAAAGCTTCTGTAGAGAGACTTACAGTCACTACTGATACTGTTTTGGTATGAATTTCTAGCCCAGACCCTGAGGGCTTTTTACTTGCTGTTGGATTTTTTATTTTTTATTTTTTTTCCCCCCACTAATGCTTTGCAAAAACACAGAGGGTATTAGCTCAGCTGAGAGCACGTAATGTTGCAGAGGGAACTGTTTTTGTTGTCATTTTCCTCCTTAATGTTCTTCAAAGCTTTTGTGCTGCAACTAGCTCAAATAAGCACACTGCTCTAACATTTGTGC
This sequence comes from Haliaeetus leucocephalus, assembly GCF_000737465.1. NCBI lineage: Eukaryota > Metazoa > Chordata > Aves > Accipitriformes > Accipitridae > Haliaeetus > Haliaeetus leucocephalus. The sequence goes on along the minus strand of NW_010972962.1, from coordinate 1,248,014 downwards.
CAGATAACAGGTTTTCCCAAACTTAGTGCTCTCCTTGCAAGAGCTGTACACTATCTCTATCAAACGTTTTCCTGCAGATTTTGATTGTGTGTTTTGATACTCTTTATCTAAAATAGGTTATGGGGAACAACTGAGATGGGGCCCTACCTGTATATGTTGTAGGAGATGTAGGAGATGCTGTATATGCTCCGATTTTGGTCCTTACAGGTCTGCTGTGGCTCCTTCTACTGTAACATTAGTGATACAAATAAAATAAGTCTCAAAGCTGCAGAAAGCTGCTTGTAAGCTGCACATGTGAACAGCTGAGTTCAGGACAGCAGTGGAAACAAACCAAGTGCACAGACGTGCCTTTCTTTCCAACTTTCTTTCTATGTCTTTTTACCTGGCTCTTCTAGCAGCTAAAATCATGTTATGTGATACTGGGAATCTGCTGAAGCCCCGGCAAAGAAATTCAGGATTAGAGGTGGGCAAATAGCTGAATGTGGCCAGAAGAACAAATCCCTGGACTTGGAGAAAGGGAAAGGCTTTAAGAGGGAGCAGCTGCTACTGTGTCCGCTCCAAGGGGCCATACTTCGCGAGGAAGTTAAAAAGGTTAGAGTTCAGGGAAGAGTGACAGAAAGAATTACCCGAATGGAAACCTGGTTTGGAATGTGGGAGTCAAGGATCTAATAATACATTTTGTTCATCAAAGAGGAGGTTAAACAGTGATAAAAATATCTACAGGGGAAAAAATACAAGCAGTAACATGAGCAAAAAATTATAAAAGAGTCCAGGGCTGAAAGGCGAGGCTTGACTAATTCAGACTAGATATAAGGCACATTTTTATCAGGGAGGATAATTAACTGTTGGAACAACTTAAAGGCTGAAGTGGTTGCTCTGTCACTGGAAAATATTGCATGTTGTGCTGTAAGATGTGCTCCAGTTTAATCATGGCTTTTGGATTCAAAACGGGAGATAATAAGGATTCAGACAGTATGGAAGACATGAAAATAAGTGATTACACTGGTGCTTATCTACTGTTAAAAATCTATGAAGTTTATCAAGTCTGATTTGCACAATATATATTTTTTCTTTTAGAATTATTGTCAGAAGCAAAAATTTCCTTTTTCATTATATCTTCACATTTTTTATTTTATGACATACACAGAGTTTCTACTAATCTGAAATAACTATTTAAAAAAGAATTATTAAAGAGCTGACCTGCGTTGGTGCCAAACAGTTTTAAGGCACCCAAACTGGAGAGAAGATTCTATCCTGGGAGGTTTAAGTAGCAACTGTCTCAGTCTTTTCACAGTGAAGTACAAAACCCTCCAAGTATAATTCTATATTTGTATGTGTAATGCACTATAAATATTGACATGGTAGAGAAAATACCAGTAGATTAAGGTAACATAAAAAGAACTCAAAATACAATTTTGAAATTAAGCAATTCCTAAATGTAAAGTATTCCAAATTAAATTATGAAATGATGAAATTTTCACCAAAATCCACATTTTTTTTTTCTATTTGCATCAAGATGGGTATGTATGTGGGAGTACCTATGTGACAGTATAATGTGGAACGGCTGTAAGTGTGACTTCTTTTTTGCATTTGGAAAGGTGAATCTGCATTCCAAGGATTCAAACACCTTTGTTTCCTGCTTGAAATCACTTGTACTGTAGGCATAATCCCAGTTGGATGTCTTATATTCTTGTTTAGGTTTTTCAATTTTGTTAGATTTAATTAACAGTAGTTCTGAAAAAGATGAAAAAAGAATGAAAAACTGAAATGCTAGATGAAACAAGACAAAGGCTGGAAACTGTGATTGCAGGGCTATAACCAGGTGAATTTAAATAAAGACCAATTAGGCAGCCCCAGGGGAGGGGTTTAAGAGAATAGTTGTCATCCTGCTTGGTCAGAAGACAAGCAATAGATGGTTCAAGTGTTCCAGGCTCTGGTCCATTAAATTAATTCCCCCGTAGTGGTATAACTGCCAATACATGTCCTCAAAGTAGTATTTCCCCTGAGCTTCATGTTTTAAGTATTTATGTAACTTATAAGGCGTTTCATACTTTTTGTATGCAAAGTCTCTCTCTTCTTCTCTTTGGGCTCAGGTATATGATCAATTTACCATGTATTAGATGGGCTGTGGTCATCACCTGCACTTTGGTTTTAGTTGATGTGTTTTTACCTTATTTACTATAGCAGAGGTACCTATCTGGTCTGGTACCACAGAGTAGCAACACTAAGGCTCATTTACTCTGTTCTAAGTTGAGCAGTGGAATGGTGTGTTGTAAAACTTGTGTAATCTGTGCCTTGGTCAGAAGCACCCAAGGAAGTCATCTAGAAGGTCAGTGAATGTGATTTAAAAGTAGGTGTGACTGCCAGTTACTTGAACTGTGAAACAGCATGAGTACATCTTTGTATTAGCTCTGATAAAACAAATAATTCAGGTTAAAATAAAAGAAAGCAAAGGTTTTACTGGTGATCAGTAAGCATTTAAGTAAAATTAAATTTCTATTGATTTAAATAGAAATGAGATAGGAGTGATATGAATTACATAAGGAAGTATAATAGGAATTACACAGCTGCATTAATTTTATGTACTGGTAAATGTATGAAATATAATTTTATTATAGAGTGCTGCTGGGTATAGCACCATGAATAAACTCTCTTCTGCTGCAATGCCTACAAGACTATGCCAGTTGATACATATTTGGGGTTTATTTTGTTTGTTTGCCTTTCATTGTTGCCTCATTCCTTCCTGTTTTTGCCCTCCCCTCATGGTTGCTTTGCCCCTGTTGCATCTGGTTGTAACCTGCATTGTAAATTGTCTGAGGTAAGAAGCCGTCCATTTAGTAAGTGTGTGTGTAGTGGCTGATACAGTGGAGTACCACAATAACAATTCTTCACTGCGAGGGTACTGAGGCACTGGAACAGGTTGCCCAGAGGCTGTGGATGCCCCATCCCCAGAAGTGTTCAAGGCCAGGTTGGATGGGGCTTTGAGCAACCTGGTCTAGTGGAAGGTGTCCATGCCCATGGCAGGGGGGTTGGAACTACGTGGTCTTTAAGGTCACTTCTGACCCAAACCATTCTATCATTCTATGATTCTATGAATAATTATATCAGTTGTGTTGGAGTCCAAGGGACTGCTAATGGAGCTCTGCCCAGGGAGGAAGGTTTGTAGAATTAGGTTGTTAATATCCAGCAGAATCCATAGCAGTTGGGAAGGAGCAGCAGATATATGATAAATATTGTCCAGAGCATACAGCTTTGGCCGAAAGGGTCAAGGTGGGGAAAGGTAACCCAGCAGGCCTTTTCATAAAGGTCCTGACTTTTGTAATCCCATCTGGGGAAGGAGATGGCTTTGCTTGAGGTAGAGGATGGATTTGGAAACAGATGTAGCCGAGAGTAAGATGAGCTGTGCTTCTAACCCTATACTACTGAAGTCAGTGGAATATTTACCTCTGATGTCCACAGATGACCTTATGGATCAGGTCCCACGGGAGGAGTGCCACCTCCCTGCTTCTCACTGTATGGCTCCTGACAGATGATCTGAGCTTCTGCACACCTAGGTCACATGGGGCTGTTCCTTTAGATAGTAAAAGTGTCAGAGAGGTAGCCATGAATGGTGACATATAACTGAACTGCTGCAAAATTGTGAATTAAGTTGGGAACTTGGAACTTTTCCTCATTTAAGGAACTGTGAGAGAGAACAGGGCAGGGTCTGAGCAAAGTCACTGGCCTAGGTGTTGAGAGAGATCATTTCTGAGGCATGGGAAAATCACAAGATAAAAGTATCCTTGGGAAGTAGCATTTACAGCACTGGGTGGTGCAAGAAAATAAAGGTGGAGGAAGTTTCTAGACAAAGCATCCTTTAAAAGTATTACAGTTTTTGATGTGATAAACATCATTCAAAGCAAACAGAACAGCTGCAAAATATGATAAAAATCACTTGAAAGTTCATTGATTTTGCAGTAAAACTGAAAGTACTTCACTTTATAATAATTGTTCCTCTCATGCTTTCAAATCTTGTACTTGAGCTACAAGAGTATTCAGGTCAGGGTTGCATTCAGAAAATAGGCACAAAAAGACAATGAAGCTCAACTAGAGAGATACTTTAATCATGAGCTAATTTACAAACCAAAGCAAAACAAAATCATTTTTGTCTAAGATTATTAGAAGATGCTAATTCTCTGCCTAAAATTATGTTTTTCCGTAACCTAAAAAAACCCAACAAAAAACCCCCCACCCAACTCTTATCTTCCTAATTAAATTTCGTGACTTGGCTTACATGGTCGGTTGGACTTTTTTTTTTTTTCTTGTCTGAGGACAACATGCATGTGTTATTCAAATATGAGCTCCTCTGTAGTATAAACTCACATAAACATTGTCCTGATGGTACTAAACTAATGACAGTGCTCTTTGTAATCATTTTCTCTTGGCTCGTAGCTATATTTAAAGTAAGTAAACGGCTTTTATGGAAGAGAGACATGTGTGGAAATGGAGCCCTGCTAAGTGTATGCAGCCTTGTAAAATTTGTGAGAGACTTAAAAACGCAAAACAAAACCAACACCCCCCCCCTCAAACCTAGCAATTTAAAGCAATGTTGGGTAGCAAGAATATTTCGGTGATCACATAAGGACACTCAGCATCAGAGCTAGGCAAGGGAAGAATAGAGATTATTCATTTGAATTAAAAATGTGAATATATCCTTTGTTATCTGTAATAATTTTTATTTCCTGGAAACATTTACTAGAGCATTTTTTCTTTTTAATTTATTTTTTTAAACAATCATGATGGTGACTCTGTGTATGTGCACACGCAAATACTTACACACAGTCACTTGCAAACATTTTATATGAATAAATGGAAGTATTTTGATGTACAATTTTGCATTAACATTTTCTTCAGATATCATTGCATAGCCATCTTAAAGGTGTTCAGTTCTGTCCTAAGTATGTAGCTATACTAAGCAATAGTGTACATTTCAAGTCAGTATCAGTAAACTTCAAACTTTAATAATACAGCCCTTCATTTCAAAAGACTATGCCTGCACCAAGGCAATTGTTAGCAAAGGTACAAGCCCATTCTTCTTTCTTTGGATACCTTTGGGCATCTTTTGTGAGGCAGCTCATCCTGTTTTGTCTTTCTCTTTGTTTACAGACTATGCAGCCTGTGCCTGCTGCAGCACTGGCACCTCCGGTGCAATATCTCCTTCTTTCCATCACCCAGGGCAAAGATAGACCTAGACCTTGTACCAGCTGCCTGAGCTGTGGTTCCTGGGGAGTCCTTCAGCTTTGTCTTCTCCGATTCATTCTGACTGCTGTGCTGCCGGCCAGGCCTGCTGGTGTACAGAACCGATTGCCCACCTTGAAGACTCTCTCTTGCCTGCTCCCCTTTAGTTTGCTCATTAATTAGTGCTCCGTGGATGTTCTTGTTTAAGCGAGTACTCCCTAAGTCACTGATTGTGTCCTCTTTCCACATTTATGGTCAGTTCTTCTAACCATATGAGTCTGATCACCCTGGTGTACTCAGTAAAATACATCTCTCATTGCTGCTGTCAGCAGTCTGCAATCCTATCATTGCTGATTTGTCAGGTTTCCCAGGAGCCAGGGCAGTTGTGAATTTCTAGGGTTTTTTAATGCTCCTATGTGTACATCAGACAAAGCAACAGTGCAAGTGAGAGTACCAAGTGTTGGAGTGTTACTATTGACTTTTGGAAAACTCAAACCCTTTGCTCTGCTTCTTGCCATTTTGACCTCACTGTGATGCACTGTGCACCAAGTTTCAGAAGTGAAAGGTTGCGATAGACTGAAAAGAACCTTTGCAAAGATGTATTTAATATGATACTGTTAAATCTGTGTGAGCCTGTGTTTTTATGCAGAGAAGGCAGAGGAATGGGGCTATTATACAAGGTCATGTGTATATATGTCCTTTTTTTCAAGGTCTATCTGCAAACATTTGAGGGCAAGTTTAAATGATGCTGCTGAGCCAATCTTCCCATCTCTTTTATGAAGCAAGGGGTTTGACTGCTCTCAACTAGCATAAAACCAGTCTGCATTGGAAACAGCCAAATACTGCCTGGTCTGCAATGAAATCGGAACAGCAGATTTTTGAGAAAGTGTGCTGTCACTTTTGTCTCTGGAAGCTCTCTAATTTCTCCTCCCTCTTATCTGCATATTTGAGTTCTCAACATAAACATTTGTACTTTAAGAGGTTTTTTTCCCTTTTAATTTGGTCTTAGAGTAATACTGAGTAATGCCAGTGGAAGAGCATCTCTCAGTGCACTCCTGTTTCTGCTGACAACCAGTGCATCATACAGATGGTATAGCTAACTATACCACATTGAAGTTCTTCCACTAGACATATGGCCTGTATCTACTTTGTTCCTGAGCTTTGTCTTGGCACTAAAGAAATTAGTTGTACCAAACCCTGGTATTGTGCTCACATTGCCCTTGTAGACTTCCTGCTGCAAGAGGAAGGTGGGATTTGTAGGCAATGCCAAGGCATGGGCTGATTTTTGTAACGATGTCCCTCAAAGGGCAGATGAAGCATAGAGTTTTTGGAGCCGCCTTCTCACAGGGATGGTGTTCTTGGGTGCCTCTAAAAGCACAGGGCCATCCCAGAACTTTCTCCAGCTGTTCCAGCACAGCTCTGAAAGAACCAGCTACAGATTAACAGCCTGGGCAGCCAGTAAATCTGGCCTCAAAGCTATTGATAAAACACAAGTGGACACTAAGTTCTCACTTACATTGTAATGGCATAGCAGTACACCAAGCTGATTGATGAAGAGACTAAAACATCTACAATGTGTCATTTCCATGTTAATGTCATACTGTTCTTCCAACAGGCCTTCAGCTATTGTTTCATGAAGTATATGTACTAGTCACTGTAGATCAGTCTGTCCAGAAGCTGTATTAGTTACCTCTCACTTCAGGGCTGAGATGTGGTTACAGTTGGCTCAGTATTTGTGTTGTAAGCCATTTTGTGAGACTGTCAGCACTTACTCCTCTCCAATTTGAGCAAATGTTGGCTCTCTTTTTTTTCTTAATTTAAAGGGATAATGAAGCTGCTTATTCTGTCTTCTGGAACATAACTAGTCTTCCAAGGTTTGAGAAAACTTCATGAAGTCAACATGTGAAATCAAAAGCTCTGTGTTGTAGTACCTCTGATGAGAATTTATTAAGATTCAGTGATTAATCGTTTTGTAACTTTTTGACTTAACCGTCACTGGACTGTTTTCTGCTGGATTTATTTTTGGATCACTTGTAATTCACAACTGGGTAGGGTTTGGTTCATTAAATTGCAAAAGTTTTCAAGCCAATGCTTACATTGTCCATCAATATCTTGGCAGAATTATCCATGATTCTCCTTAATTGAGGGAAGCGGTGAGAATGGGCATCCAATTAGGGCATTCATTGTCTCAAACATCCATTCCTGTTTACGCTTCTTGGAAGCTTTCTCAATGTGCTGTGTTGTGCTGGCCTGAGAATCACACTGGTCCTGACCTACTTGGCCTGTTAATCTCGCTCATCCTCTGTCTGTCCCTTTGTCAGACTTTTGTAGTCCGGGATTCTGGGACAAAATATGTAGATGTCTTTGTCCTCTGGATATTCCTTGAAATGCCAAGTTTCTGGGCACTCTAAAACTAGTGAGCTTAATAGGTGAGTGAAGAACCAAGCCTCTTACAGTTATTTCTAATGAGAGAAAATTCTGCTTCATGAGGTACTTCTGGAGCACGCTGATGGCGCGCCCCAAGGCACAATGCAGGGAGCTGTAAAGATTACTTTATTGCTTGAGGTGCGGGGGCCAATTTGCCTTTTTTCCCCTAAATGTTGAATCATGTCTCAGGCAGGATGGCTATGCAGTGAGCTGCACATGGCAGTCCTGCTGTGTACTGCAGGGATCCCCAAGGACCCTTAGGAACAGTCAATCATTGATCATTCACAGCAGCCAAACAGAATCTCACACCACAAGTTCACCAGGACGTAGGGATGGACATGGACCTGCCCTCCACATGGCTGCCCATCCCAAGGAGGGAGTGTCGTTGGCTGGGCCTGTCCCCTCCCTAGAAATGACCTTTTCTATACTAGAATTAATGTAATGGCACTGGTATGCCTGCTTTTAACAAGTACATTGCTGTCACGGCACCCTGGCTCCTGCGAGGACGGGGCTTGGGAGCTTCTTCTGCCTCAGCCATGTTTGCCATTGCTAAAATCAGCATTATGTCCTTTACCACAGATGTCTAGTCTGCTTATTTATCAAGATTCACAGGTTAACAAGACTATTTATTTCAATAATAATAATAATAATGATAATGACCTCCCTGTGCTAATTTCTGGGCATCTAATGAAATCACAGCAGCCTGGCATTGCAGGGGTGAGGAGTGCTGTTAAATTGCATGAGCTTGAGGCCCCTCACTGGAGAAAGCCTGAATGACCATGGCAGGAGCACTGCCTGGGCAGAGTCCTATGGCAGATCAACACATTAAAAAAGTAGGTTTGACACCACCTTTGCTTTGCATCCTGTGATTTGGGGTATTTTGCTGGTGTTAAAACAGCCAACATATGCTCAGACCAGATCCTAGCCTTGTACAAGTGAAGCCAGATTTGGCCTAACGATGAAAACCCAACTATCTACCTATAACCTTGTGTTTGAAAATGTGACCACAGCATTCCTATGTGTAGCTATGTAAGTGTATTTTAAAAATACTTCCATTTGAAATGTCTGTCTTAAGTATAGTGAGAGTCCTATACTTAAGGGATCTTGGTTTAGGGGAGGAGGGTTGGTTAGAAATAATAATAAATTCTGTAGAATATGTGGCCATGCCACATTCAATCTGGTAAACCTCTTATGTCTCACAACCCGATCATGAATTTTCTGTGTCAGTGGGTGTGTAATCACTCTTAATACAATGATTTACAGTTTGTGTGCAGACAACAGATAGATACACTCAAATTAGGAAGGACTATCCAGAAAATGTTATATTTATAATTAATTTACATTCCAACATTGCACAGGCAGTGAGACTAAAATCTGTTAGAGTTCAGGAAAATGTAGCAGTAATTTTCATCTGAAAATCTGTATCATTAAGGAATTGTCCAAGATTAGACCCCTACAAGCATTAGCTTGTGAACACTGGGGAAAAAAAAAAAGAGCAACAGCTTTAAGCATTAATGTGGTTAATCCCACAGCGTAGCACTTGGTTAGAGTCAGGATTTGGAATTACAGCTCAAATGGTGATATTTCAAGGGGAAGGTCAGTTTGAATCAGTGATAATACTTTGTGTTTTTACAGTGCCTTCCGAATAAGAACCTCAGAGGGGTTTATAGACATTAGTGATTTAAGGTTCTCAGATCTCTGCCAAGACTGCAGTTTGATCCATGTTGTATAGAGGGGGAAAACCGAGTCATGAAGAATTTAAGTGGCCCTGCTGTAACAGCAAAGGGTGGTGCTGTGCGGGGTACTCCTGGATCAGTACAGCTCCGTAGGGAGGTGTGGACATGACTGTGGGGAGTGGGACATGCCACTGGTAGCAGCAGACATAAAGTGAAGGGGAACCTCAGGAGGATGAGTTTGGCGCTGGTGTTTTGTGGCTAAGAGTTAGCACTTTCTTTCATCTTGTTACCTTGTGATATGTTTTACTGCAGCTCCTCAACATGGGCTTCTTGCGGCACTTCCCATTCATGATGGCTGAGGTGTTCCATGCTCCTCTCTGTCCTGGGAGAGCCTGCTTAACTTCTACTCGGCAATACTTTCTCAAAGAGATTTTTAACTATTGGAATTCAGTGGGAGACAGGTTTTCCCGTCGTTTTAGGGGGGGAAAAAATGGACTTCTGTGCTGGACAGGAGAGCTGTTCTTACACAGCAGGAGGCAGGGATAGAAATTGAAGATACCAACAAACATCCTTCCTTGGAGTTCCATATTTCATTTTGGATATTGCTTCCAGTACATGCCTTACAACACAACTTATTGTTCAGAGTGAGACTCAGTTGAAATCAATTGCTAATTACATTTATGTCTAAATTAATAAATCACAACTATTCAGATCATGTTCATATGAATAATTTCTATTATGGTAAACATAATTATTAGATTCAGCATTTAATGAACCCTATTGTTCCATATGGCCAGCAGCACTAGGGAAGTGATTGTCCCCCTGTGCTCAGTACTGGTGAGGCCACACCTCGAATACTGTGTTCAGTTTTGGGCCCCTCACTACAAGAAAGACATTGAGGTGCTGGAGTGTGTCCAGAGAAGGGCAACGAAGCTGGTGAAGAGTCTAGAGCACATGTCCTGTGGGGAGCAGCTGAGGGAACTGGGGTTGTTTAGCCTGGAGAAAAGGAGGCTCAGGAGAGACCCTAACTCTCTACAACTACCTGAGAGGAGGCTGTAGCAAGGTGGGTGTCGGTCTCTTCTCCCAAGTAGCAAGTGATAGGACAGGAGGAAATGGCCTCAAGTTGCTCCAGAGGAGATTTAGATCGGCTATTAGGAAAAATTTCTTCACCGAAAGGGTTATCAAGCATTTGAATAGGCTGCCCAGGGAAATGGTTGAGTCACCATCCCTGGAGGTGTTTAAAAGAGGTGTAGATGTGGTGCTTAGGGACATGGTTTAGTGATGGACTTGGCAATGCTAGGTTAACAGTTAGACTGATGATCTTAAAGGTCTTCTCCAACCTAAACGATTCTATGAAATTCTTGTGACAATTGGGACTAACAGAATATGTTAACCTTTATTTGCCTCAGCTTGGCACCACATTAGACAATGAATTAATATATAAGTGCCTAGAAGAGTTTCATAATTAAGTAGCCATTGTGACTCCTTTGGCCTGTTGGATGGGTTACTTATCCTGTGTCCTTTCTTTAGAAAGCAGCATTCAAAGCAACCCAATAAAAGTCTGTGAAATGCAAACAGGGTGTTCTGTTCTTTGTTGTCCCTCTACCTGTGCAAGTAGCATCTTGGACAGTTTGTGTGCATGCTAGTGAGATTCAGTTGCACGCATTACCTCCCATAAATGCTTCAGCTCAGCCTCCTTCCTCACCTCCCCCTGCCACAACCTTGAAAGAGGGAAGAGCTGGGAGCTTCCAGTCTCTGTGGTTCTTAAATACACGCAAGTCCTAAAAGTTACTCTGCTAAAAAGGTATTGTCCAGTAATGCATGTATGCAGATGTGCTGTCACAAGTAAATTGCTATGTTAACTACCTTTGCCTATTTTGCCATTTACATTGCAGAGGACAAAGCCTGGAAATAGTTTCTCTTTGGCAGGCTAGAAGGCAAAAAAAGGAATAGACAGGAGGGAATCCAGGGGATTCAAGTCCTCTAAATGCTTTGCAAATAGGTTTACAGGGAAGGGAAGTGCTGGTATGCTGGAAGCCAGGTCCCCGTTATACACAGCTCAATGGTATCCCATGGGCCTAATGACTAGGGTTTAAGCCCATGCAGCCCCATGGAAAGATTTTAAACCCCACATGCCATGTACTAAGGGACTTGGTTAAGGACTTTAATGTGTCTTGTTCCACTCTGAGGAATGTAATCCCTGGCACTGAACAACTAAAAGACGTTTGGTAACTACAAAGATATTTCCAAGTGAAAATCTTTATGTTCTGGAAAAAAACAAAATGGGAACAACAAAAAACTGCCGAAGAAAATCCACTTGATCAACTTAAATTATGCCTCTGTAGTATACCCTGGTTTCCATCTTGCATGTTGGGCTCCCATGTGTGAGTTTATCTGCTGAGACCCACCTTTCTCAAAATTTAAAGAGGTTTCCATAAGACTTTCCAACAAATGCTATTGCTCCTCTTATTTTAAATAACGACAAGGTGGGACAGGATTATCATCACAGGCCCATTTTTATAGCTGGAGGATCAAAGTATTAAGGGATTGCTCAAGTGTAACAGAAGTTTAACTGAAATGTAAACAATTTGGGATGTGGGGAAATGTTCTCCATTGTTGTCCTTTGCAGAGAGTCAACAAATTAGGAAGAAAACAAGATAAGATATATGCTTATTTATTTCCAGATTCTTTTTGCTAGCCCAGACGTGTATGAGCAGCAATATTTTGTGGCAGTTGCTTGTATTCTATAACAGCAAGAAATAAGGCCCCAAGAAAATGATTTGCTAAGTAGAAGGAAGAAAGGCCAAACTTGTTAAGGAAATAATGTTACTTTCAAGGTTCTCTGGGGATATTAGAAACAATGGAGAATAAAACAAATATTAGAATTGCATATAAAAGGTACTTGACATTTTCTATCTCTAATGGCTCAAACAGCATTACTGCAAAATGCTGTGATGTTATTCTACTGGCAAGAATACAAAAGGGAGCAGGCCTAGGAGATGCCAGCTATTCATTTTACTAAGAACTCAAAGAACAGAAAAATGAATAGGTAAATTAAATCATAATAAGAGCTGAAGAAATAGCAATGCATTTAGTTATTAAAGCCCATTTAATAGTGGAACTTTCATAATTAAAGTGACTCACCCTGCAGCTAGCAAGAACGCAGCGCCACTGCATGTAGTTTGTGTAAAAGTCTTCATGGACATGCCATGCTCTTTACTCAGACTTGTCCATGTAGAAGATGGAAGTTTCCTACTTGTATCTGTTAATATTGTTTTTTCTTTTCCTCTGTTTCTGCAGGTTCTCTGCTTTTGTGCCACAGCTTCTGATTCTGATCAGTAATGCTTCATTCACAAGCTTCTACAAGGTCAGCAGCAGGTGAGCAAACACCATTTAAAACCAGTGCTGGTAATGGGTGGGAGCAGAGAGCAATATGGTGCTGTCCTTTCTTAGACGAGTTTAAACAAAGATTGTGAAAGTAAGGGCTCAGGTATGTGTACTTACGCAAACAGCTGTGCTTCTTTAAGGAATATTGTCCCACCCCCTGGCAAAACAGAGGATTTCACCCTATCCTGCTGTGTGCACAAACTAACACTGGTGTCTTAAGAGCAAGTCTGCCTTTATATGTAATTTCAGGCCTTGGAGTAAGGTGGGCAGGCAGTGGTGTTGAGACTGTGTGCTGTAAGGTTGTTTTTTTGTTGTGGTTTTTTTTTGTTTGTTTGTTTGTTTGTTTTGAACCTTTAGTTATTAGTACCTTTCCTTTGGAGTCCAGGGCTGGTAAGTGAAGACAGGTGTCAGTTATTTCTTTGGTCAGACTCAGTTTGATGCAGATGTCATGTTTTTGGTGCAGAAAGCAAGGGTTTACCTGAGAGCAATCAAGGTAGGAGTGAGGCAAAAGTGGATAGGACATAGAAAACAAGCTGCCCTCATCCCCATACACCTTTCATTGGTCAGAGGTGTCAGGCTGGGCATGTGGCAGGAGTGACTGAACGCTGTGAGAAGCAGTGAAATAACTTCCCAAAGTCAGGGAGAGCAGGGTAGAAAACTGACTTGCTGAGTCGCAATCTGCTTTTGGCAGAAAAGAGATACACAGCATCCCTTGCTCAGAGCAGATTGTACAGTTACCTTTTAGCCTTTTGCTAGTTGTTGACAGAGTTTGTTCTGTTCACGCTGCAATACAGGGACAGTAGCTCACAACTTCCTTTAATGTTAAATGTTTAAAAATAGAAGCTAGATGCAAGGATTCCATAAATATATTATTATTAATTAATTATATCAAATATAGCTATTATATAATACAATATGAAAGGTTTTTATGATACAGATGTCTGTCTGCACAGTCCTGGAGACTTGCATTTCCATCTTTTCCATAAGAGGTGGCCTAACTTTCAGGACAAATATTAGTCATTAATGCTGAATTTCCACTGTAGTTTTAGCACGGATCTGGTGGAATGGAGGACTAATACATATTTAGACCTATAGCAAAACTGTTCACTTAACATATATGGTCCCACAGTTTCTTTCTTTGAAGTTTGATTCTCTTCCTACTTGAACTGTCCTGTTGTTGTTAATTGCTGGCCTTTATTAGTTAATATGTAAACTTCTCTGTTGATTTACCTGCAAACAGCTTGGTAATTTATTTTAGATATAGTATTATTTTTGCATTACACTTTGGGCCAAATATTGCTTGATGATGAACTGCTTACACTGTTGGAATGAAGCTGACTTACCCCAACTGCAGGGTTGCTTGGTGCTATTTGTTTTTTCTGACCAGTGTGCATCAAGGAAAAGTGATGGCAATGGTACACTTGACTTTGTCAGCTTCTGGCCAATGGTCCTTTTCAGGCTGTGACAGAGGGACCGTTACATAGGAAATAACAGTGTAAACCCAGTTCTATTTTTCAGCACTGAATGCTTTTCTTATCTTTCTTACTCTTTTTTTTTGTATCAGCTGAAAGGAGAAATGGGTTGTTATTTTCTGTGCTTTAAATCAACATCTTCCTGCTATTAAACAGCTACAGTGTTGCTTCAGAACTGAAGAAAACTGATGCCATTTTTAAATTGAGACCTTACATTCTGAGGAAAAAATGGAACCTCCATTTTATGAAACTCTTTCCGTTCTCTTTCTCCTTGTGCTTCAATGTATGTTCAACATGGATTCATTTACAGCTGTGAGATGGAAGACGAAAGGATGGCCATAAAAGCTTTTGGTAGTTGGGACGAGGGGCTGCAGGGATGGGAGGAGGGGAAGACCTTCTTGGAGCAAAGACAACTTATGCAAAACCTAGAGCCTGCAGTGTCACCCATAGTTGGTGTGGTTGTTACAGGACTGATTTTGTTACAGAGGTTGTCTAACCTTTGGGACTATCTTCATTTCTGTATGGAAAGGAAGAAAAATTGCATGTGTATTTGACAAGCTAATAGAGCTGATGGTGTTATTTTGTTTGGGTTTGTGGCTGGACCTTAGAAAGGCTCAAATTCTTGTTGTGATTTGGTCTCTACATTATTCTGTGGCCTTGAAGCAGGCCTTATCCACTCCACCTCAGTATCCCACCAGTAGACTTGATGTTAATTTAATAAATCAGCAAATGTTTCAAAAATGTTTTGAAAAAGTCCAATTCTACTTAGGCATTAGATATTAATCTCACACTGACTCCCTCAGCCCTCAGTTTGGAAAATGTTAGGAGCTGGGCTAGAATATGAATGTTTGTTTCACCCTGAAGGTCCATGGCATATTTGGAGGGCTGTAGACATGAAAAGCCAGCACTTCTGCTGGGGCAGCTACCTCCCGTGTTCTCAGGAAGGAACTGCAAGACAGTCTTACCAAATCGAGGGCATGCTCTACTTGAACCATGGCGGGTCTCCCCACGCACTGTAGATCTCTATCCTGTGGCTTAGCCAAGATCCCATCTGGCAGCCAGTTTCCTGCTGCTCTGGGTCAAGGCTGAAAAAGGAGAATTCTTTAGCCTCTGTGTTGCCAAACGGGTGCTGGTGTGCTGTACCCCAAATCTCAACACCTCCGAAGCTCACATGTGTACGGAGCTGCCCCTAAGCCTGGCCATGAGCTGAGCTATACACCCAGCTGCTTCCTCTAGCTTGTGATAATGAATTTTCATTGCAGTGGAATTTAGAAAGGAATTGCTCTGATTCTAAAGCTCATTGGTTGCTAATAATAATAACAATAAAAAGAGCCATTTCTTAAGGACTAAAAACTAATCAGTGAATGTGTAGTTTCTGTGTCTCCTGCAGGTTCTTGTCTTGTGGGGCTGCCAGACCGCCCAAGTCACGTGACTGGCTGTCTGATTTCCGACTCAAGCTTTTCATTTCCTAAATGATAACGGATAAAAGATAAAATCTGGCACACACAGGTAATCTTTGCCATCTTAATATTTGTTAAGCTTTTTGATTTACTGAGAAGTTAAAGTCACTGCAGGTCACAAAACCTGCACATTAGATCTGCTTCATAAAACACTGTGAGTGAATGCTTTAGTCATTCATTTCACCATCTTTAAACCAATGTAGCTGAAGAATTGCACCTCCAATTTATAAATCTTTCAATTTATTTCTGATTCCAGTTTATAGGATGGGACTATATCCAGCTTTTCCCAGCCATTTGTGCATAGCTAGAGAAGAAACCTAACATATTTCTTGCATAATGGAGACTTGATCCAGCTTACTTTTGTTAAATCATCCAAAAGGAAATATTCTCACTAGGAAACTTTTGCACACAGTTAACGTATCCAATCTGAACTGTGTTTTAAATTTCTGCCCTTCTTCTGCGTATAATATCTTTTTCTTCCTCCTCACCCCAATACACACACTCACCCCTCCCTTCTGTGAAAGAGAAATATGATTATCATAGTCTTTCTGTCTCTCTGTTTTGCACATCTGCTCCCCACCCTTTTTCTGAAGGAGACATATGATCCACAGAGAAATTAGAGATGATCCGAACCATTTTGAATACCTACTGCTATGGGATGTGTGGAGGCCCATGGGTAGCTCAGGTTTCACATCTGCCAGCTTTTCAGAGGATGTGATCAAGGGCAGAAATAGGCGGATGATGATGATGATGATGATGCTACGGAAACTGGTGTGAAGGAAATGGGATCCCTCCTCCCGGAAACATGTGTGCCCCCTAGCCCAAGTCAAGATCATTTGGACGTAGTAGTAAGACTAACACAAAGGAAATTGTATTTTAAATAATGCATTATTAAAAAAAGGGAGCCTATGTCTTTAAAATGCAGCATCTGAGTTACGATCTGCTTTAGATTTGGGCACGGTCTTTGACCTTGGAACGCTGACAGAGTAAAAAAGAGTGAAATGGGTCAAAGAGTCTGTCAGACAAGGTGAGAGATACTGAGCTTGCCTCTGATCTCACACCAACATGCAGTGGTGTAACTCCATTGCCCTCTGTAGATTTATGCAAACATATGGAGAGAAAAACCTGCCCCAGAATGATTCAGTACCAAAATAGACCCTTCTTTTCTATGGCAATGTAAAAGCCTTACAGGAGGAACGCACAAGGTTCCAAAGGGTAAAATTTTGGCTTGGATTAATACTGCTTCCAGCCACCCCAATGCAGAAACTTCTCTCCAATTAGCTGACCTTGATGGATAAATTCCTCCTTTTTATCTTCCTCCAACCTTTCCCATATTCCATCTCTTCTTCTCCTTGATCCTCCTGATAAAGTCAGGCTGTCCTTCCAACTGTGATCAGCAGAGCCTTTAGCCAGTGCATAGCTCACTCTCCAAGGACTCCTGATGCCAGGGGCTCCTTTCATTTTCTCTGCAAATACTTTTTAACAAATTCAAAAGGCCTTATTGGGAAAAGAGTGAAATCCATTTGTGTGTAGTGAAGTATCTGCTAAACAGTGTATGCTTTTCCCCTTGCAGTTCTCAAGGGATTTTTAGGCACGTTCTTTGGGCAGAGCACATGGAATTGCTCAGATGTATTGTTTGCGTAGTGCAATGTTTTTCTGAGTATCAGATCCTAAGAGAGAACTAGGAACACACATAGTTTTTGGAGACTTCCTAGGCTGAATGGGCTAGATTCAGATGGCCCCCGTTCAGAGCCTGACTTTGCCCTTGCAGTACAAGGCAGGTAAGTGTCTGGCCCTCACAAAGAGGATCAGAGCAGTCGAGCCAAGTGTCTAGGCTCCCTCCATCATCAGTGCAGCCAGGAGAGAGCAATTCATCATGTGGCATCATTCAGACGCTTCTGGTAATTGGTTTTGGGATGAGGCATTCAGCCCAAAGTTCTTCACATATCTGACTTGTCTGGTTAGCCAACTTTCTTTGGACACTGTGCAAACAGCAGCAAGTGGTAGGCTTCAAGTGCAAAATAGACAAACACTCCTTGAGCTGTGACAGTTTCAGCAGCTCACAACTCAGTCCTCCTGTTGTGGGAGGAGGATATTAGTGGAAAACAGGTAGCCAGCTGTAGGGATATGAGTGGGCATCTGAGAGTCTCTGGCTTTCAGACTAGGACCTGTGTGTCAACAAAGGAATTTCGTCTCTTTGGATAGGAAGAATGGGGGAGACAGAGGGACAAAAACTTCAAGAAATCTTTTGATGGAATAAAGAAGTATGCATATGTTTGCACTAAGACATATGCAAGACAGCTATTAGCTGTGCCAATACCAGGTGCTTTACCCTGCTGAATTGTCTGCTGTGCCACAAAACCGCTTTCTGTTTTCTTTTGTCCCTCCAAGATTCAACAAAGAGACATTTTGTTTGAACCTCCCAATTTACCTCCGAGCGGTCTAGCTAAGGAAAAAACCCTGAGAGATGTGACTGCACATGCACACAAGGACAAGAAAGCAGGAAATATACCAGCTGCTGGGGGAAAAATGAGGAGAGTGCTTGCAGTCCAGGAAGGGCTCTCAGTATTTCTTTCCACGTGTTTATTCGTTCATTGCCCTTTGACATCTTTCCCCAGCCACTCCTTCCACTAGATTTTATACTGGTTTAACAGCAAACAATTACCTCTCCCTGGCTTTGAAGCTATTGTTCCTCATACACTCCTGTCTTTGAGTTCACAAAAACTTTGACTGTATTTTTTTATTAGTCTTAGGTCTCCTGAGTTTTCCTGTAAGTTTTTATATTCTTCACATTTCAGATAACACAGGCCAAATTTGAATGACCCTGGCCTCAGTTTCTAATAAAATATCTTTTTCCCCAAGGTGCTGGGAAGAGTGTTGCACCTGGGGTGGAATCATGTGAAATGCATTCATTTTTTGCATGTCCTCCACCTTAGATCAGGCAGTATTGTCTCATGATGAGTTTTGTCCTGTTTCTTTCTGAAGCCACAAGTTGCCCTCTACCCTGTCTTGAGAAGGTTAAATTCAGCCTTGACATTTGATTACTGAAATTTGGCCCTGCTTTCACTGAAAGGTTTGTAAGCATGACCCGACTTTTCATTGTGTCATAAACCTCCAACCCAGAACCGCCTGATTTTAGATCTGTTGCAAACCCTCCCCACGGTTTTCAGTAGTGCGGGTGCTGTGCTGAGCAAGGGTGCTGTGGGTCCGTCTGTGCCTGGGTTTCCTCCCACAGCGGGGATAGGGAGGGCTGGTGTGTACCCTGTTGGAAAACTGCTCTGCGCCTGAGCTGCGCACCCAGGTTGGAAAGGGTAATCGTCACTGGTCCTGTCAGGCTGGATCATATCTTGGGGCTGAAGGCTCGGCATGGTAGCTGTCCCTCCTCCTGGCTTGGCCTTGCCAATGACATAGTGGGGGCTGACGTGGGCAGCCAGAATGCTCACATATCCCTCTTGTGAAGCATCTGTGTGGCATCCCTGAAGGTCTTGCAGAGTGAACCAAACAGTTATCAACAAAATACTTCTGTCATGATGTACACGACTTTTTGCTAATATTTCTCTGTTTACTGAGAGTAATTCCTGGCCTTCATAAAGCAAGGTTCATACTGATTTTTTTTCCAAATATTTAGTTCTACTATAAAAGAGTACAAACACATGACCTGAAGGAGAATTAGATGGGTAGAAACAGTGTTACTCTGGCTTTCCTAGAGAATTTAGGACAGGGCAGTAGAGGCAGACAGGAAGATTTAACTTAGATTTTCTCACCTTGAAGAATAAATCTTCAAGAAGGAAAGTATTTTGGAAAGTCCTGTGACTGAGTTTTGGGAAAGTGAATTCATCCGCTCTGTTTCACACACCACAACTTCTTCTGTTGAACTAATTTTTTCTGAGCTCCTGGTGACTTTCACTGTTAAATGATTTCTGTATGC
The DNA here is from genome assembly GCF_000737465.1 of Haliaeetus leucocephalus. Taxonomy (NCBI): domain Eukaryota; kingdom Metazoa; phylum Chordata; class Aves; order Accipitriformes; family Accipitridae; genus Haliaeetus; species Haliaeetus leucocephalus. Next base: position 1,228,447 of record NW_010972962.1, on the reverse strand, counting down.
TACCATTTCCAGGTTTTCTTTCTGCTAAAACATTCTCAGGGTCTCCAGCAATCAGTAAAATTACCCATCTAACTTCTTCACATAAATGAATATGTTTCTGCCCCAGAAAAGAAAAGAAAGGAAAAGAAAAGAAAGGAAAAGAAAAAAGCTGCGTGTTCACACAAGACCTTTCTAGGTAGCTTTCAAGTCCTTTGTTTTCTGCTTGGTCTTGAGTTGTCAATGTTACTGTTCATTTGCATTTCACATCTCTGAGTAAGACAATGTCCTCAGGGTTCTGACTCGTTATTGGATGCCAGAGCTAAAAACTGAGCCATACCTTCATGTTCTATTGTATTTGATGGGGTATTCTCAGCAGTGCTGTGTCTCTTCCTGTTTGGAGGATATCTCCTTTCCTGACAAAGTTTGATACCTGCTGGTGATCAAGGTGTATCACAGAGTTAACCCTCTTCCTGCCAAGCAAAATGTTGTTGTACCATTCCAGTTCATTTATATGGGAAAGGCCAAAGTGTTTAAGGGAAAGTGTGGGGAATGGATGCCTGTCCTGCGGAGAGTTGTAGCTGACGGATTATAACAATCTGTTCAGGACTTCCTCTCACTGTCAGCATTTACTCAGGAAAGATTTTATTAGGCACTGATCCATAGCAGTATGGAGGGCAAACTTCATTATACTGATGCAAAGACCCTCTCTACAGTGGTGCTGGTGCTCAGATTAGCAGTTTTGTTAAAATGCAGTTCTTGCTGCTTCATACCTGAAGGTGGACAAGGGCTATTGCACTGTGGGATATAATAACAGAACCCATTCTAAAGGTCTGCTGAGGGATTGTTAAAATCAATATAATTTTACTACAGGCTTAAGTGCCTGAAACAACTCTGTTAGAATACCAGTTTACTGAGACTAAGGAAGCCTGTGAAGAACCAGAGAAATCACTGTTGGAGGAAGGCAATGGAAGATTTTTGCAAACTTTGTTGGCTCTGTCTACACTGAAATGCTATGCTCGGTGGGCTTTCGAATCTCAGGCAATAAAGGGCTCATTTACAGCAATTTCAAGTTAGTGATAGTCTTCCTTTTCATTTCTCTAATAGACATTTCTTCACTTACTCTGCTGTATATTCCTCAGAATAATTCTTAGCTTTCATAAACCAAGATTCATAATGAATTGTTTCAGATATTTAGTTCTGCCATAAAAAAGAAGAACATTACCCAATGGAAAATTAGATAGGCAGAAACAATATTGCTCCATCTTTCTGCCTAATTAAGGTGAATATTTAGTTTCACCCAACTTTTTATGCATGATATAATTTAATTGTTTAGTTACTAGAAGAGCTCAGAGAAGAATGTATCCTGTTTTTCTGCTTACAGAATCACCGTGATTTCCTCAGTTTGGTTCCTATAATTATTTAATAATAGACAGTTAATTCTCAGTTCCAGTGAGCTGCCAACTCACTCGCTCTACCTCTAGGACACCTTCCACTGTGAAAAGCATCTGAAGCAGTGGCTGAGTTTGCTGATTGCCTCCTGAATATCTTAAGGAATCAAGTCACTGCTCATAGGATAAGCCATTTCTCCTGATAGTGTTTTAGAATAGGATATATTTACCGAAAAAGCCTTTGGTTTCCAAACACACAGAAATTAGCTATGGAAGTGTAAAATGGAAATCAAATTGCAAGACTAGCATGGACTTTGCCATACAACTGAGCTGGTCTGACATGAAGCTCATTGTTTCTGTCCCCTCTGCAGCAGGCATGTGTCTCATTAGAGCAGGGATAGTATTTCACATGTTGTAGTAAATACATTATTTAGGAAAAAAGGGGTGAATAAGAGTCCTCTTAAGGTGTCAGTAGGATACTTTCAGTGTCCTGTTTGATGTTTTACTTTGTCTTTCCATACTGGCAGGTATCGCTCAAGACTATCCTTTTGGTCTCTCCAGCCCCCGGATATCCTAACATCCAAATCCTTTGGATCTGTATTTTGCTGTTTTATAGATCAGCTGTTTTCCTGCATCCTCTCTGGATCCTTAGCTTATATTTTACTTCTCTTTTCAGTTATCATCTTACACTCCCTAAAGCCTACAGTACCCTTTTGGGTTTCACCCAGATCCTCCCTTATTTTTATATCTTAAGGACCTCCCAGAAATACAGGCCCATAACCAAGCATTCTTGGCTCAGATATCCCAGGAGACTTAGATATTTTTTAAATATCCTGTGATTAAAAAGAAAAAAATTCAAGAACTTCTGTAGCGAGATGAATCTAATTTAAAAGATCCCTATTCAAAACTCCCAAATCACCATTCTACCACATTTCATTTAGTTAATTTTTAAAATGGAAGGTACTGTGGCATTTTTGTGGCTCTCTCTTATATCAACTAATCATTCTATTGGGTGTGTAGAAAGCTTCCACAATTAAAGTTTTGTTGAAACTGGTACATTTCTGTGAGAAATGTAATGGTCCAATTTTTCCAACAACAGCAGTTCCTCATTTGATTGGAAAACTCAGGTACCCCAGGGTGAACGGACACTTACCCTTATGGATAAGCTTGGGATGGCCCTGCGCAAGGCTGTGCATGTGTTTTGCTTCACTACAAATTAATAATGTCAGGTATGTTGCCCTTGAGAAGTGGCTGTATATGTAAACAGAGGTAGATTTAAGAACATGCTTCTAGTTGCACTTTCTGTTGTTAATTCATACATTCACACGTTCAGTAATTTTTTTTTCCCCCTGGATTGTTCTATCTTCACCCAAATTATGATCATGTTGATTTCAGGTTCTTGTAATTCAGTTGCAATTCTAACGAGGTTTTGTTTCTATAAGGATAAGCAAAACCACATTTTTGTAGTGTTAGAAGTAGCCATGTTGCTAACAGTGTGGGTTGTGTATATATTTTCCTGGATAACAAAGTTTTTAAAACTGTAACATGGCTTGCAGGTATTTTCCTGATCTTTGAAAAAACAATTAAAATTTCAAAAGTACTTTATATACACTCCACATTAAATATTTTCATTATTAATTTATTGTTTGTAATAAGTTTAACCCTAATCCAATGTTTATTAAAACTGGACAGGATTTATTAAATTGGTTCAAGATTATCAAATATGTGCAGATCTTTACATATATTACATTAATTCTCTTTCTAAATATTTGCAAAATTTATTAAGTCTTTGCAAGACTTCTAAAAATGTTACATGACACTCCAATTGGCCATATTCGTGACACTGACAGAATGCACTGATTATAAGAATAGCTGAAAACAACATCTGAAGAATGAAACAGCGCAGTATGGTGATTCCAAAATCATTTTGATATGTTATCTTTAAGAAATGCATTTTTGTAAGGGAAAACTCCTTTAGACATTTCACCTTGTTTTGCGAGAAAGTGTGAGATCTCCTTCACAGATGGGGTGAAGGTGCAGCTGTGTGTGTAATCCTCTTTGTGCCCTCCCTGGTATAACTGGAAACTTTGCTGACACCATGCTGCAATTTAGAGGAGTTTTGAGGCTGCTCTAAACCCCAGTCAGTACTGCAGCCCCAGTGAGCCGTTCTGGGAAGCATCCATGCTGATGCATTTAGTGAGGGCACTGGATTCAGGTTCAGGAGATCTGAATTCAGACTTATGGAAATTTGGATTAATAATATTTAGGTGTCTTGAGCTGAGCGTTCAAACTCCAAGATGGTGCAAATCACCAGGAATTTTTGAAAATCTTAGCATTACTCTTCCGGTGTCTCAATTTCTTCTCTGCAAGATAGGAAAGATGACACAATCCTGCAAGTCAGGGCAGGTGGCATGGAGATGAACTGATCATTACTTATTACATTTTTGGATAGTGTATTGATCATGACCATATAAGTACCTCTTAGGTAAAACAGATTTTTTTGACACTAACAAGACATTTTCAATGTAGGAAATACTTTACTTCAAAGGAAGTATTCACCTGAAAGTTTCATTTTATGGAAGAGTTCTTGACGTTTGTTTTTTCCCTTGTCCATTCTCCACAGCAACATTCATCTTTTTTGCTAATAAGTACAACATAATCAGTGATGTCCAAGATGTGTTTTCGCAGGGGAAAAAAAGTGTGGGTATTTAGCACCCAAAGCAAAAAAAAAAAAAAAGGAGAAATGTGGAAACTGCACATGTAGAGTGTCAACATTTCAAAAGCTGCATTTCCCATTAACAACTTTTAGTAATATAAAATATATTTATTTTCATTTTACATTAACGTAAAATGAATATAGACATTTTCATGTTTGTCCTGTCAGTTCACTCATGCTCTCAGTTTACCTTCACTTCACCCCTGAAAATGATACTCCCTTTGTGCAGCTCGATTAGAAATGTCTGTGTGAAGGCATGCAAACACTAAACACTAATAATGATCACTTGGAAGTCTGCAAATCTGTCAGGTGAACAAGTTCACTCTTCAGCTTACCCAGACGAAACCTTAGTCCTGGACTTTGATGACACAAAGGCATGGTCTAGCACTGATGGTGCTTTATGCTGTGACCTGTACCATAGGTCCAGCCTAGGCAGGCCTCGTGCAAGCTGTAAGAGTTTACACTCAGTGCTTCACAGCCTTCAGTAAGCACAGCTGCATTTGCTGCTTGTGATGCTTGTGAAAACACCAGAGATGATATTAATTTTCCAGTTGATATTTGCAATCTAAATTTCCTCTGGTGCTATAAACAAGAGGAAACTGCATTAGGAATCCTGAGAACTGTCTCCTGGAAAGTAAGTTCTGGCTCAATACATAAAAGATTGCTGGGAGTAGTAACATTCCACTTTTATTTTCTCAACAGATCATCAGAAACATTATTCCAGAGACTACCAGGATGCAAAGCTAATTTATCTTTTCATAATATTCCTTTTAGACATCTCCATTTAAATATACAATGCATTTGTCTGAAGTACACAGGGAAATACCTTCTATTATGGACAAGATCATTGTCTGATGCAAACTAGAACAGGACTATGGAATTTCATTGGAGCTGTGGCAATTAACACTACTGTGGGTCTCAATGTGAATGTTAATCAATCTATTTTAAGTCTGTTTTCTGTTGTATTTAACCTTTGGGTAGGCTTGTTACAGTAGACATTGTATACTTCTTTTTCTGAGCTATTCATTTAAATAGCCTTCCACAGAGTCTGTGTGCATTTTGCTTTGGGCAAAGAAAATGCACGCTTAACATTTCTGTTCTGAACTATATTTTATATGAACCCATTTGTAGTTATGAAATATGTAATTAAAGCTGTAACCCAGCAGAGCACTTAAATATATACCTAAGAGTCTGTACAGTCTTATGGTCTTTCCGGGTATATTTACTAAGAATATATAACTCCTGACCCAGCCTACGTTTTGTTTTCAGGCAGCTGGTACCATGGCATGACAGTTCTTTTGCAAGGGCATATTTTATCCAGCTGTGGGAAAATCTTGTGTTTTATTTGAGACTATGGAGAATTCTTATCGGTAAGAGTCAAACTGATGATGAAGAGGCCAAATCAGATAACAGGAGGCTCCTGAGGTTTTTCACATTGGTCATACAGTTGGTTAATTTGGTGTGCATTTCTGGCCATAAAGCAACTGACTGGAGTCTTTGTTCAATGATAGCTCTAATTCAAGAAAGGCGTGGACATCCTCAGACATCTACGTGCAGCCTCAAAGGGTATAGTGATCAGTGCCAAGACTGATGGCAGAGCTGAGTTCAGTACCTAGGGTCCAAAAGCAGTATAGGAAGGGAGAGTTAGGATTCTAGACAGGGAATCACCTGCAAGCTAACTTCTGAGACACCTCCACTGGCTGGTAGGAACTGCAGATGAGATGATTTGTCTGGAACTATGAACTATGGTATCAAATTCAAAACCACAGGCAGGTACCTCTGTAAATGAGGAATTCAGAGTCTTTTTGCAGATAGAGAACATAGTTCTCTTAGAGAGGATGAGAGGAGCTGTCACTTTCTCACAAAAATCCAATGACTGTGGCACTTGCACATGAAGAGGATGGACAGGTTCTAGCCTACTCATGCCAGGCACGATTTGGGGTCACTTTTTTTCACATCCCAGGAATATGTACAAAGCAGCAAGTTGTGAGATTTTCAGAGAAAAAAAAATAAAAACAGCATTCATCTCTCTTGCTGGAATGAGACTGCCAGTCAGCTGAGAACTGAAGATACATGGAGTCAGACGTTGTGGTGCAGAGGTAAGGTCACTCCTGTGGGGGTGAGACTCTGATTTATGGTAGCTAATTATTGACTTGAATCCAGAAACTTTTCAGAAGGAAAGGATGAGAGCCCTAAGCTGAGTAGCTTAACCACTAGTTGAGGATCAGATATTTCTGGCCTCACTATTCTTCCATTCCTGGCTGCGCAGCAGTTACAAAGTCTTCTGTAGCTTCATGGTCTGTGCACTCTCATGGGATTGGGAGTTCAAAAGCCTCAGGCTAAAGTGAGGCCAAATATTTTGACTTCATACTTAGATAAATGCTGTAAGTGCCAGACTATTTGGCAAGAAATAAGCACCATCACCAGTGTGACTGAGTAATGACCGTTTGGAATATACCTTACTTCTCCAGGGACTTACACGCTGGGTTTTGTCTTTCCTAAATCCCAAACAACTTTAAGCAGAAATGCCCAGGTGGCCAGCTCGAGAAAAGACAGATATCCTTTGGGACATCCTCTGTAGTGCAAATATAGCCATAGTTCTGTGAGTAAATTCCTGAACACTTCATTGAATGCTGACCTAAAATAGGGCATTGTAATATCAGAGGAAACCGTTTAATTTCATCCAGTCACTTCTTTATGGAGACATACAAATTGGTGTTTGGCTAGAACATACCAGCCAGAAAGGCATCTTGTTTTCATTTGAAGGGTCTGAAAGATGAATCCACCATTTCATCCAGCTATTTATGCTCATGTTAAATTATGCGCCTTACTCAGTTGAATTTGCCTGGCTTTCATTTGCAGATGATAGGAGCATGGTCTCACGGAGTAGCTGCAGTTGCTTTGTAACAGTTGTGTGGGAATAGTTTTTCAAACCAAGCATTTCTTAAAAACTGCAAATCTCTTTTCTTTGGCTTCTCTGGAGGTCTGTAGCTTTACATGTACAATTTGTTTACTAGAGCATTCATCTGAGCTGAATATCACATAAATAGTATGTGTGAGTTAAACAGCTACTGGTGGAGTGGGAAGTTATTGTTTATTAATTGTTCTGTATTTGTTAATGTTTGATCTTCTGTAATACATGGTGAAAATGCATTTCTTGGTGACACAGCTTGCCCCAATTTAGATAGATCAATCTGGAATATGAAAGGCAGCTTCATTTACTGTCCTTGACACAACTAACCATATGCTAGTCCTTGACATAACCAATAACCATACATTAATGGGAACACTTCTTCCTAGCTAGACTTACTATTTGTTCAGAATCTTAATAGATAGGCTTTGTGTCTATAAATTCGTAATGCTGCTTACCCTATATTTTAAGTCAAAGTGGATCTTTCTGTTGAGGATTCTCCACCTCCTTTTTCTTTCTTTTTTTTTTTTTTTCAAAAGCGATAAGTGTTTTCATTCACCTTCTGTGACTTACAAGCTATTGAGTAGCACTTGTTGTGTTTGAGTGTCACATTATATGTATTATAGCTGATAAAGAAATGTCATTTTCCCTCTGTTGCTAATATCTCTTGAGACACTCTTAAAAACAAGATGTTTTGACTCAAAGTGTTTGTCTGGCAAAATATAGAATCATAGAATGATAGAATGGTTTGGGTTGGAAGGGACTTAAAGACCATGTAGTTCCAACCCCCCTGCCATGGGCAGGGACACCTTCCACTAGAGCAGGTTGCTCAAAGCCCCATCCAACCTGGCCTTGAACACTTCCAGGGATGGGGCATCCACAGCCTCTCTGGGCAACCTGTTCCAGTGCCTCACCACCCTCATAGTGAAGAAATTCTTCTTCACATCGAATCTGAATCTACCCTCTTTCAGTTTAAAGCCATTACCCCTTGTCCTATACTACATGCCCTTGTAAAAAGTCTCTTTCTGGCTTTCTTGTAGGCCCCCTTTAGGTACTGGAAGGCTGCTAAAAGGTCTTGCTGGAGCCTTCTCTTCTCCAGGCTGAACAACCCCAACTCTCTCAGCCTGTCCTCACAGGAGAGGTACTCCAGCCCTCTGATCATCTTTGCTGCCCTCCCCTGGACTCACTCCAACAGGTCCGTGTCCTTCTTATGATGGGGGCCCCAGAACTGAACGCAGTACTCCAGGAGGGTCTCATGAGAGCGGATTAGAGGGGGAGAGTCACCTCCCTTCACCTGCTGGTCACGTTTCTTTTGATGCAGCCCAGGATACAGTTGGCTTTCTGGGCTGCAAGTGCACATTGCTGGATCATGTTGATCTTCTTGTCAACCAACACCCCCCAAGTCCTTCTCCGCAACATCAAGCCGTTGACTGCAACTCTTTGCGTGTGACCAGCCAGCCAATTCCTTATCCACCAATGGTCCATCTGTCAAATCCATGTCTCTCCAATTCAGAGACAAGTATGTCATGCAGGACAGTGTCAAATGCTTTGGATAAGTCCAGGTAGATGACGTCCATTGCTCTTCCCTCATTCACCAATGCTGTAACCCCATTGTAGAAGGCCACCAAGTGTGTCAGGGGCAATTTGCCCAAGTCAAGTTGTCACCAGTCACTTCCTTATTTTCCATGTGCCCTAGCATAGTTTCCAGGAGGATCCGCTCCGTGATCTTGCCAAGCACAGAGGTAAGACTGACTGGCCTGTAGTTCCCTGGGTCTTCCTTTTTCCCCTTTTTAAAAATGGGGGTTATGTTTCCCCTTTTCCAGTGAGTGGGAACTACCCTGGACTGCCATGACTTCTCAAATATGATGGATAGTGGCTTAGCCACTTTTTCCATCAGTTCCCTCAGGACTCGCAGATGCAGCTCATCAGGTCCCATGGACTTGTGTGCCTTCAGGCTCCTTAGATGGTCTCAAACCTGATCTTCTCCTATGGTGGGCAGTTCTTCATTCTCCCAGTACCTGCCTTTGCCTTCTGCAACTTTGGGTGGTGTGGCTGGAGCACTTGTCAGTGAAGACTGAAGCGAAAAAGTCATTTGAGTACCTCAGCCTTCTCCACATCCTGGGTAACCAGGTCTCCTGTTTCCTTCCAGAGAGGGCCCACATTTTCCCTAGTCTTCCTTTTATCACCGACGTACTTATAGAAGCTTTTCTTGTTGTCCTTGATGTCCCTGGCCAGTTTTAATTCTATCATGGCTTTGGCTTTCCTAACCTGATCCCCGGCTGATTGGACAATTTCTTTGTATTCCTCCCAGGCTACCTGACCTTGCTTCCACCCTCTATAGGCTTCCTTTCTGTGTTTGAGTTTGTCTAGGAGCTCTTTGTTCATCCACACAGGCCTCCTGGTGTTTTTGCCTGACTTCCTCTTTGTTGGGATGCATTGCTCCTGAGTTTGGAGGAGGTGATCCTTGAATATTAACCAACTTTCTTGGGCCCCTCTTCCCTCCAGGGCTGTATCCCATGGTACTCTACCAAGCAGATCTCTGAAGATGCCAAAGTCTGCTCTCCTGAAGTCCAGGGTAGCAAGCTTGCTGTGCGCCCTCCTCACTGCCCCAAGGATCTTGAACTCCACCATTTCATGGTCAGTGCAGCCAAGGCTGCCCTTGAGCTTCACATTCCCTACCAGCCCCTCCTTGTTGGCGAGAACAAGGTCCAGCATGGCACCTCTCCTTGTTGGAGAAGGGTGCACCTCTATCACTTGGAGAAGGAAGTTGTCACCAATACATTCCAGGAACCTCCTGGATTGCTTATGCCCTGCTGTGTTGTCCCTCCAACAGGTATAGGTATAGGGGTGGTCCATGAGGTCCATGAGGACCAGGGCTTGTGAATGTGAGGCTGGTCCTGTCTATAGCGGGCCTCCTCTGCTCAGTCTTCCTGGTCGGTGGCCTGTAGCAGACCCCCACTATAATGTCAGCTGTCCCTGCCCTCCCTTTAGTCCTGGCTTATAGGCTCTTGGTCAGCTCCTCATCCATCCCCAGGTGGAGCTCCATGCACTCCAGCTGGTCATTGACATAGAGGGCAACACCCCCTCCTTGACTCCCCTGCCTGTCCTTCCTAAAGAGCCTGTATCCTTCTATTCCAACTCCTGTCATAGGAGCCATCCCACCATGTCTCCATGATGCCAACAAGATCATAGCCCTGCAAGTATGCGCACATCTTTAACTCCTCCTGTTTATTCCCCATGCTATGTGCATTTGCATACTCACCTGATACCTTCTTGCACCTTTTATGCTTTTGCCCCCCTGCAGGAGTCCCCCAGGTAAACGGTGGGTTAGATGAAGAAGAATTTATTTTCCTTTGCTTTGAAAGAGCTAGGGAAGGTGAAGCAACTAGTTTTGCACACTTATAGTGGTCAAGCAAGCAAACAGGACACCTGTGAATGCCTTCTATCATGTGCAGATAGTATAGGTCCATGGCCCAAAATCAGAGTATGTTTTCTAGGGTTAGACTTCTCACTACTGCAATCAGAGCTTTTCTCTGAACTTCTGCTGTTCATCACATGAAGGTGAATTTTATTCTGTTTCTTTAGTGTTTCAGAAAGCTGCTGAAATAGGCTCCCTTCTCTATGTGTGTTAGAATTAATCAGTATAGCTTCCTTCACGGCCCTAGGCCTTATTTCCCCCTGTGCCCCTAGCTGTAGGAATATAGAGAAGTTCTGCCAGTGAGAGGAATGGAACGGCCTGGCTCAGTTTCCCTAGGCACTTGAAGAGCAAAGTCCCAAACGGGGCTAGTCAGGCGAGACCTGTTCTGTGGGGTCTGAGGCAGCTGGATTTATGTGCACTCTTGCCTCATCCTTTCCTATTCAGGAACTTCTGTCTTCCTGTAAGAAATGGGTAGTGCAGAGTGAGTCATCCTGGCACTTGGCCACCTGGCAATGCTCCTTTTTTGGAGGAAAATCCCCTGACTTTTGTGGGGCACTCCTGAGACCTAGCACAAAGGGGCCAGAATCTGGCCCAGGAACCGTAACACATGCAGCTTGCTGAAACTGCTTAACACTATCCCACAGCTACAACACACCATTGTCTGCCCATCATATCTTGTGGAAGCTCATGGTGATTTTTTCCATGCATCTTATCCAGCTGTACATTGTTATCAAGTGCAGCTTCTGTTTGTTAGTTCCTTAGATAAAGGCCTCCCTAAGTCTGATCCATACTCTGCTATTGTGCCTCTTCCTATATCACTTTATGTGGTGCATTTCTTCTTTTATGTCTCTTCCAAGACTATCTCAGAGCATCCATCCGTCATCTGCTGATAGGACTTGCTCATTGTGATTATTCTTTTTTCCAGACATAAAAATGAACAGCATACATAGTATTTAGCAACACTGTACAGAACTCTGCTTCATCTCATAGAGAGATTAGTGGCTCTTAATTAATGTAATACTATTTCCAGCTGCAGCTGTAGACTGCATTTTCATTAACTGGAAGGTATGTATAGATGTGTCCTGTTGTCTTCTGTGTTTTACATCTGGACCCTACTGTTTTTCAGACTGATCCATGTCAAGTTTGCTGGAGCATATATGTGTGTGTTTGTGCATACCTTGGCATAGCTAACAGACTATTTCCAGGGAAGGTCTGGTCACATCTACAGACACACTACACACATGAGAGACCCCAAAGTGAGCAAGTGACTAGGTTTGTATACCTGGGGCAGCGTGTTTCTTGAATTTTTGTCAGGTTTAATATTTGTGGTTTATTTCTCAGTCCTGTATGTTTTTATCTTCTATAGCAACAAAAGTTCAGCTATAGACATATCAATATCATTAAAGACTTCCCACTGCTTTAAGTTTCAGAATTTATTATGAAATACCTTTCTTTTTCATGCTTTGTTTCCCATCTCTTCAAAATTTTAATACCGTGAACCTGATATACATAGGGATATGGTCTTATTGGGCTTGTCCTGGAAGATGTCAGGTTTTTGAGCTTTCTGTGAGTTAATAAGAGGTACAAGTTGGGATATTTAGGAATGAAGTCACATGCCCTGAACAAGCTCCATCTGGAATGAAAAGCAGCAGCATCTGTTTAGCAACACAGGTCGACATGAACACACAAGCCTGGTGTCTACTCCCTGCCCTGTTTTTTCAGTCAATAACTAGGTAAAATCAATGGAGAAGTGGTAAGGAAAATAATGGGCTATGTTTTAAATAGTGGCTGGGGAGAGCCACTGTCTTAAGAACATTAGAAAAAATAAAAACACCAAAATAGAAATAATAATTAAAAAAGGTAATTTTAGACATGGAAAATGTTATGCTGGTTTGTTTAATTTTGGTAATGTTGTTATAAGTACAATGAAAATAAATTTCCAATGGAAGTGTCAGACATCTTTCCTAAAAGTTGACACAAGTTGTCTTGCCTATCATATTTATATATCCAAACCATAATCAAGTCCTGCAGGCAGTGATTTGAATCTCTCCGTGTTCCTGTCTGTACCTGATACCTGATTCACACATAGTAAAGAGTGAAGGACCTGAAAACAGGGACGACTGTAAGGTCTTTCTTTTGAGGGTCTTCTCAGTTAGGGTCTGAGCTGATGTGATTCTTGAACGCCTTTAACTTAGGGGTCAGTCAGCAGGAACTGACAGGGCTTGGTATGTAAAAGAAGCCAGTCATGGTATCTGTAATCTTCCTGTGTAAGTTGTAGGTTTTGTACAGGCTAGGATCAAGCTGTCCCCACAGCATTTGAATAAAATGTCAGACAGAGTCAGAGAAATGGACCTAAGTGCATGTGTGGAAGCTGTCCACACCTCCATACTTGTCAGTGAATTAATTGTGGTTCAAAACTGGGGTAAGAGATCAGAAACAGGATGAAAAATGAAAGCTAGACTGCCTCGGATTATCTAATGCTTGGGAATTAAAAAAGTATGTGGTCTGATGGCAATCTACAGCCACATATTTAGGCTTCTCAGCTGGTAGATTTTGCATTAAGAAAGTATTTGCAAAGACATTTTTAAGAAAAAGAACAGTACAGAGGTACATTTTTAGTAGGACTACCTCAGCTTCTCTTTGAATTTTCGTTTTAGAAAACAGGCCCAAACAGTCAACTCTGAGGAGTTCAAATTCTCGTGTAGACCAGAGAGGAAGATGTGGGTAGCACCTCCAATTTCACAGCATTTTTATGGTCCCTTTGCTGCATGCCATCCGTCACATGTAATGACTGAAGGACTGCTTCTCTTTCTACCTGTTTTGTCTCTGATTTACTCAGCAATTTTAGTATGCAGCCCTCCGGGTTCCTGTGGTCTGTGAGCTTTATAAACTTTGTAAGCACTACAGTTCACACATGGAAAGTATACACACAAGGTAAGGATCCAGCCAACATATAATGAAACTAAGCAGCACAAGTAGCATGCGGTCACCAGCATAAGCATTTTTGAAGTTTTGATGGTGTGCTTTGTTCTGTCTGTCTGTCTGTGTAGGCACACAAATGCATGATAGATTAATCGAGTTAAATATATCCCAAAGTTGTTTGAAACAATGCCTATTTAATTTTCTCAAGAGGCTGCACAGAAGTATAGCATTGTACCACAAATAAAAGTGTTGCCACAATGCCTGTAAATCAGAGCTTTAAACTATGTTTCAATTATCCTTCTATTATCCAGCTGGTGTTTAAACATGTTTATTATTCAAATCAGTAGAGAATGTGCTGCTGTTGTGTAAACAACTGTCAATTGCTGAAACAATGATTACAAGGCACCATCTCTTTCAGGTGTACTTAGAGGTACTTATACCTCAACCACTTGTATTTAAATAACATGCAAACACAATGCTTGAGTGACTACTTTCACTCCTGCTTCCAATACCTCGTGCCAATTCTATTACATTAAGAGGGAAATCTATTACATTTTTCATTTATACACATCTGTAGTCTGTTTTTAACCATTGTATCATTAAGGCTTGAGTTAATATAATAGATATGCCAAGAGATGCAGTACATATCGAGAAATTCTGTTCAAAATAAAAGCCAATTTCTCTGCATTATTTTAGGGCATTTGAAAGCTTTTATGAAAACAATGCTAAGAAAATTATTTTCTAAAGAGGAAGTCTGAGAAATAAAAGATATAGTCGTGGAACTCTGCTATCCTCCAACCTCTATTCATTTTGATGTAAACTGAGTACATTACAAGTTGGTTGCCTTTTTTTTTTTTTTTTTCCAGGTAGGCATTAACAAAATATAATATTGATGGCATTGAACTGTCTTTCCGATACATGTGACAGTATTCAGTCTCTTTGCACACACTTACTGCTGGGCAAAGGTAGTTTAACAAGCAGTGTTTGCCAAGTGAGCTCTTGAGGCAACTCTCTACTGGTTTGTCACAAATTGGAAGGAAGAATTTTTAAAAAAACTGCATTTGGGAAAATGCTGACAGGATCCTCAAAAGGAGCAACTGAGGGAAAGATTTTATGCTAATCTCAATGTTCTCATGAAGCAAAGATGCTACCACAGTCTTTGTCTATCTTCTGTATTCTTAGAGGAGAAAACCTGGAAAATAAAAGCAGATATTAAAAAAGTAAAAAAGTGAGCCTTCTGGCTAGTGATATAACCATTGCTCCCTGCCCCGCCCCCCCCCGCCCTTTTCCTGTCTTTTAAGCTAAATGCTTAAATATAGAGCTAATGGAAGAAACAAACACTACCACAAGGATAAACTGTTGTAGTGTGCTGATAAAATATGATATTCTTTTTCAGAACTTAATAGAGATGCTTTGACTGTTGTTCTGCAGTCAACAAGGCTGGTCTAATTGGTGGCCATGGCAACAAAATCAGGTCATACAGAGGTTCATACCGAGATCAAGCATATGTAGATCTTCTTGTTCAAATATACATAAAGATAAGAACCTTTAGTGAGAGTCCACAGTGAAAGGCTGAAGATGGATGCTCCCACGCACATCTAATATTACTTAGAAATATTTACCTGTTTGTAACATAACGATGTTTTGCAGAACAGAAATAGAAAAATCCTTCATACCCATTGGAAAACAATAATTTTTTAAAGTCAAAGTAGGGTGTATGAATGCACATCACTTCATAGCTGTTTGTAATTTACTCCCTGGGGTTTTTAGTGAGTCTGACTTATATTTTAGATGTAATTAAGTAATCAGTGGTGTACACTGTAAAATGAATGTTTAGGCTGCTTAAGGTTGAATTTTCACAGCCATAGCAGCTGCGCAGTTATGGCGCCTGCCCCCACCTCCCTTAGTACAGTCATCCATTTACAATTATTACTTGAGTTATTTACATAGTTATGATATTTCATAGAAATGAAATAGCAGCTACCTGGTAACGGCTGGCAGCAAATATGCAGTAACTCACATGATTGCATCTCTCTTATTTCCTACTAAGTATGCGCATAAGGTATACAAGACTTGGGTGGTTAGCCCCCAGGTAACCTAAGCCTTGCTCAGGGAAACCAGAAGCTACTGGCTCTATTCCTGCGGAGCAGAGGCTGATGTCTTTAACAAACAACCTCCCTGTGACCAAGTAAGTGCGTATAACCTTGATGGAGGCTGGAGAGGGCCTCTACAGCCTTTCAGCCTCTCAATCTGTATTTACAAGCCAGGCTTGTAATAGTCAAAAGTTATAATCTGATGGTACCCATTAGTCTAGTAAAAATGTATAGATAGTCTTGGGCATGTACATCTGGGGCAAAACCCACAGGCACATCCAAAACAACGTCTAAGAAAAGTCCCCACTGAAAATAATTCAGCTTTGAGTTCTGAATCCAGTGGTTAGATAGATGTGGCAACACATTGTTGGAAAGGGTCTCTCCATGCTCTCCACTTTCTCCACCTTTTATTCACATGCCGAGCTGAGGTGATGCACAACCGTTACCTACATTCCCAGCTGGATTCATTTTCTCATAAACAAAAATGTGTACTTTAAGTACCATTTGCAATAAGATTTTGAACAAGTTGAATTAGGCATACCATGGTAGAAAGAGAGAAAAGCATTTGGAAGTAATTTCCACATTTTCTGGTCAGTTCTCCAGAGGTTTTGCAAAAGGGAAGCATTTTACTGATTTCCTGCTTCCTTCCGGTCTTTGCTAAAGGTACTTGGAACCCACAGACGCATGGGTCTGCGTGCTACTGATGGAGCCTCCCCTGTTCTTTTCTCAGCTTCTTTTGCCTGATATTATCAGCAAAGCCCCATTAACAGCCCCTACCCCCACCTTCTCAGCAAAGCTGTTTTCTTAACTTCAGGGATATGCAAAAAACCTGATTTTAGTTATCTGTTCTGCTAAAGGCAAGGATTAAGATTAAAGTTTAATTTTATTTTTTTTTTTCCCCGAGAGCAGAATGCTCTGGTCTAGTCCCTGCACATTTCCCAGTCTTTCCACACTCTCCAAGAAATTGCGTGTTTTAGCTCTAGCTAGTGTGTGGAAATTCTTTTCCTCCACTAAACCACTGAATTTCTGTGTACACCCAATGCAAGGATTGGAAACTTTTTCATTCCCCCAAACATACTGCTTTTTAAAGAACGTTAAAACTCATCTGTGATGTTTTACATTAGCTTAATTTCTTGACACTCTTTTCTATCAGTATAAATGGTTGCTACTTTAGAAGCTACAAGAGCAAGTTTTACTCATGGAGCAGAATGATAGGTGCATGTGGTTAAATCTTATTGGTGAAGAGGGACTGATCTGAACTCTGAAAAAAACCAGAGTGTATAGGTGAGGTTTGGGGTGGTGATCCACCTGTCTATGCAAATGTGGGAAGGAGAAGTGGTGCTGGCATGGACCTGTGGCAGGTTTGTGTGTGCTTGTGGAAGACCTTGTAAAATAAATGTTAAAATTGGGCCATTAGCTGGGACATGAGAAAAATATAAGGTTTGCATAGACGTGCACTTAAATGTCTGGATGAGTCCATGGAAGAGAAGAGACTTGCCTGGTCCAGTCAGTGTTCATCGCAATGAGCAGATAGTTTCTTCTTCCCTTCAGACATAAAGATCTAGGAAAATATTAAGGTGAAGACCCACAGAAATATTCCAGGCTGTGACCCAGTGTCTGCTTGAGGCATAGGATGATGATTGAGCCTGGGGCTGAATATACTTCCAGGTAATGCTAATTCCTAGTGGGGAGTTAAGCAAGCCTGCAAACTCCCTTGTTCAAGTATTCCTTTTTTGGCACGTAAGTGTCAACAGGTGTGAACAAGTGTATGGAGGTACGAAGTGCCAATGTTTCATTGCTGGCACAGTGTGGCCTTCATGCACAAGAGATGACAATTGCAGTGTTGTGCAGCCTGCCCATCAAAACACATTGTTGCCTGGCACCTATATATCATTCAACTTGTGAGCAGGCACCGTGCCATCAGAACAGATGGTAGTGAGAGAAAGCAGCCAAACTACCACGTACAGTAGATGCATTAAAGTATAGGTGTGGAGAGTGATTTCCAGCCAAGAACGTCAAAACAGCTCTCTTCGTCTTGAATTTACATGCCCAGAGTTAAGGGGATGGGCAAGCATTTAACTGCTCTCCCAGCTGGATACGGTTCCACACACACACAAAAAGCTTCTACTTCAGCTCACTTCAAGTGAGATTTTGGCCTAGCTGAATTAGGCAGGGTATTGGAAATGACAGAGAGAAGCGTTTTAAAGTGATCTCCACCTTTTCTGGCTCTTCTCTGGAAGTCCCCCTCTATGGAATAGGTGAAAAGAAACTCTCATGGCCAATTGTTATTTATGGAAATTTGCAGGGTGCTGTAAAGTACTCTTAGCTTTCTAGTGTAAATGACTTTACAAAGAAGGCCATAACACTTAGAAGTAATGGCATAGTCAGAAAAAAAAAGCATGCCGTGTTTAAAGAGCACTGTATTGTGGTTCTACCCTCTCCTATCCCCTATCCATAGGACTAACATTGAGCAAAAAAAGCATTTTCAGATAAAGATGATATGGAAGTGTATGGTATCCTAGTCTGGCATACATACTGGGAATATGCCTCCATGCTAATAAAAAAAGGAGCATTAATGATATCCTAACACAGAAAAAAAAATGTTGTTTAATATACTTCTTCATGAGCCATTCTACTGAAAATTGTACTCTTAAAATGGCACTGCAGCCCTCTATGTTTGTATCTTTATGCTTTCCAGAGCAAATTTACTTAGTTTATGAATAAAAAGACACTGGGTTTGGGGTTTTGTCAGACCTTAGTTTTACAAAATTCTGCCTAGGAATTTAAAGCCAGCCCTCATCTACCATTGCCATAAAGAACTCAGGCTGAGTTCTGTCCCCATTTTCACTTGTGAACTGCACTGCCTTTGGATTATGACCTCCCTCACACCTGTAGCCTCATTGTTTTCAAGACGAAATTTTACTTCTTTTTTGTTGTTGGCCTGGTTTTGATAGCAGTGTGAAGAAGGGTGTGTTTCTCTGACAAGCTGCAGGTGCAGTAATACTTTCATTTAAGTCTCTAGAGCTCTAATAAGCACAGATGAAGGGAAAGGGGATTTTTTTTAAAAAAGGACCATGTGTTCTGTGGCTGCCGTAAGACTGCTTAATGTCTTTCAGAATCAGCCTTTAAAGCTGGAATTTTCTTATTTGCCAAATGTGTTTGGAATTGGGGTTTGGTTTCAGCCCTATCTGTTGAATGAATTAAGTGAATCTTGGTTTAAGATGAAGAGTGGAAGGAGGAAATAAATTTGCCTAAAGAACAACAAGACATTACTGAAGTTGAATTCCTGTGTTTTAACTAATTACAAGAGAGTTAAAGGGTTGAAAACAGCTATTTTTCTTTCAGTAAAGTAGAAGTGAAGAGCCCTTATCTTCTCATGGGGAAAACCGTTGGACTGTCTTATAGGAAGTTTCTTTCTGCATGGGGTTCTTAAGGGAGAGTATAGTCCCCACTGCTACAGAAAAACCTTCCTTAAAGGATACAAGGAACTCTTCAATTCAAAATCCTGATACAACAATAAGTGTTTTTACAGTTCATTTATTTCCTCAGTATTTGACTTCCTGTTTTTCTTATCCCAACTGATCTTCCCATAATACCATTTCAGAAAAGCAAACCTGTGTGCTAGGTCCTTCTCTGCCCCCCTACCATCTTACCTGTTTGTGTAAGTGCTAGTAAGCCAGCAGTGAAAGGTAGATAGGTTCTCTGTGTTGGGAAAGGATGTGTGTGTTTAATGTATGATTCCTTGAATGGGGAAGTGGCTTCACTTGCCTATTCTGAAAAAATCCTGGTCCATTCAGTTGGGTGAAGGTGCAGGCATCTTTGCAGTCCTGCTGTTAATCAGTGTTGCCCCAATTTAATGTGTTATAAACATGTCTGTAGGAGAAAATTCTCCATTGTGTCTGTGAGGGACTCTGTGTACACTTAGAATAGATGTTCTAGATAGGGAAGAGCCAGTCTAGGCTTTGGTGCCACAATCCAAAGGGCTAGTGGAGGTGGTAGCTTCAATACCTATGTGGTTTCAGCCTTAAGAGACTTCGACTTGATGCTGTTATCATTCCTCAATGTTTGGCTACAGACTTTCTCTTTCACTCATGTAAATGTTGTCAGATTCAGGTCCCTAGATATTACATCTGTGCTCAGAAGCAAAGTCGATTTGACATCGTACAGCTCGCTTCATGTCATTGCCCCTCAGTCTTCCCATCTACAGAATTAGAAATACTAGGATCTTTTTCAAAGGTGTGCATGATCTTAGGCCTGGATTTCAGTGTAGAAACTCTCTTTTCTGCAGCACTGAGATTGGAGAATGTAATGCAGCTATGCTGGTCACGTAAAATTGTGTTTTGAACCATTACAGTTTTGCTGGGGGTCTATTGTTGGTGTCATTACAACTGGAATGTTCAAATAACGCTTCCAAAGATCCTTGGTATATACATGGAGCCCAGGCTGTACTCATATGTACAGTATATACACACAGATGTATGGAGATTTTGGCAAATACACTTAAGGAAGGAGCACTAAACTGAGACTCAGGAGGTGTGGTTTCCTTTCCTGGTGAATAGAGACTACCAGTGTGACCTTGATTAGCCTGCAGAAGATAATTTTTTGTGTATTTGACAGCCACTTTTGTTCTTAGACAGGTCAGGGGCTAGTTAGAACAACGAACTGAGCTGCATGGTGCTGTATATAACTAAGTCCTAACAGCGTAGGCCAGCACCTTCTTACCCTTGGCATACACAAGCAACAGCCCCAGTGTTGTTGACTTACTGCCTGGCCATCATTCCCAGGCACCAGATAAAATTCAGTGGTGGGCTCTGTGTAGCTAGACTGGCCAGTCTTAGCTGCCATTATTCTTGCCTTGCCCCTATAAAAAGCCAATGCCTCTAAATTGTCTTGCTCCGTGTCCATTTAAGTTATGGGATCCTGATAGTTCTATGCTTTGGTGGAGAAACAACTCTAAGTCTTAGTATTGAGTGTGAACAGTACGATAAATACTTCCTGGGCCTCAGTTCCCCTTCTGCAGAACACAAGCAATGATTATCTTTCCTTGCCTAGGGAGACTGTAAACTCTTCAGGACAAAAGTCTGTTTAAAGTGGGATTTTAAAGGGGGTTAGTGCAGGGGCATGAACACTCAATGCAAACTGAGGCTGAGGTGTTAAGGGAAATTAAGACTAAAGCAGTTTTGCACTTGTGTTCATGGTTAGAAGATGTCTTACAAGTGCACTAAGTGGGCCAAAGTGGTTCCTAGATGACGCATTTCTGCTAGATAGACAGGGCTTCTGGTTCTGTAAAGTGCTTTATGATTGTTGGAAGAAGGCTGTAGTAGAAATGCAGAGAATTGGTACTATCAGTGTGTGATAATGCATTTATGGCTTTTTTCCTAGCCTATCCTATGCTATAAGAAAAGAGCCTTAACCCATTTTGTGTATGTCTAGTCAAATATATTCTTAGATAGGCCCAGGTGCATCCTCTCTAAGAGAAGGTACTTAACAGCATCCATTAAGGGGACAGCTACCTGGTTTTCCTTCTTAGTCAGTGAAGGGCAATAGTCATCTCAGGGAGCAATTCAGATTTTATGTAGTTTAAATTGCTCCCTAGAGGTTCCTGTCTCTGCCCCTGTGGAGACATTAGCAAGAGGGAGCCCAGGGTGACCGTATCCCTCAGTGAGTGCCTCAGGTATGCAGGGTGGTTCTAGACCTGGCATGAAATGTAGGCAGTCTACCCAGCAGATTTCATATCAAAACCAGATGGGAGGCAGTTGCCTTCTCTTTAGATAACTACTGATGTTGCCGTGTTGACTGAAATGAAGCTGTGGGTTTTGTTTCCTGAATGGTGTAAAATGGAAAAGGCCTTATTCTAGCGGCGACAAAGGTTGCTGTGCCTCGGTGCTGAGTTTGGATGGACATGGACATGTGGCTTCACCTCTGTGCTCCCCTTCCATCCTTTGTCTGCCTGGCTGCATCAGCTGTGTGTGGAGGACTGTGTTTGACTCAGTAAGGATTATTTTGGTTGGGACTAAAGGGTAGTAATGTAAAGGCAAACAGACCATTTAAGAAGAGGGTTTACTTTCTATATAAATACAAAACCTGGTAGACAGCTTTTCTGGGTTCTGTTTGAAGTCAGTCCCCTGTTTTATATAGTTTATATAATTGAAAAAGTTGCTGACTTTCTCTGTGTCTCCTATTTTTTTGACAAATAGGTATTACACATATGCTTACTGCATTGGAAGTGGTGTGATTCAGTACCATCACAGTGTTAGTATACCTGCAAGACTCACTGGTGTCTTTTCTCTGGTTTGTGTTCAGCCATTCCTTCCTGACCCTGGAGGATGGAGGAAACATTAGGCACATGTGAGAGTTGTGATGGGCCAGTTTCTCAACCTGGGATGGACTTCAGCTTGTGTCTCAGTTAAACTCCTTTTCCAAATCACTGTGACTCCATTTGGGGATATTAGGAACATCCCAGTTAGATGCAGGTGGGGCAAAGGTGGCTTAAGCATCTGAGGGAGGTCATGGCGTTGCTGATTGAGTTTCACTGTTTTGGCAACTGTTGGTTGAGTAGAAATCTGAAAAGCATGCCTCTTTAGAGGCAAAACATGAAGAGGCTCATGGCCCTGTCTTGCACAGTAATTTCAAACAGTTTTGGGTAGATAGGGGAGATAAGAAGAGAAAGATCTCAAGACAGTATCTGAGCACATGTGTGTCTATGTATGTGTATATGCATTGTACATGTGGCAACAGAGCAGTACTGGGACAGTGTGAGCTGAAAAAGGCCTGTACACTAAATGGCTTTTGTTGAGATTTTAACCTTCAAATGCAAATAGGAGGGAGGTATAGTGGGAAGGGAAAAAGAAGTGATTGCACAGTAAACATGAGTGATGGTTACAGGATAAATAATACTATTAACTTCCATTTTATTACTGTGGCTGCTGTGATAGCAGAGGACACTTTTTAGAGACATACAAGTAATAATAGCCCAGAGAAAAGCACATGGTCCATCAAAACCTTGCCTCTGGCAACAGAAAATACAAATTACCAGGTATGGTAGCTCACCATCTTATGCACAATTATCTCTCTTATGACTGCATGGCTACATTCACTCCCTGCTCCAAACATGTTCAGCTCCCTCTTGAACTGATGTTCACAGTTTACATCTATCACTGACTTCAGCAAAGACCATTTTATTCTGTGCAATGACAGACCTTTGCAGACGGATATTCTGTCTGAATTCCTTGTAGTGCTTTTTGCAGTTGTTCCCTTGTCAATGTCAATCTTTGTGACCTCTTGTTTTGAATGATAAACTTTCAGAAAGCTTGTTTAGCAGTAATCGATTCTTCTCCTTGCAGGATCCTCTACATTTCTGAAGAGCTTCTCTTCTGTTTCTTCTCCTTTCTAAGCCAGTGTATATTGACAGTCTTCATGTACAGTTTCTCTATAAAACCACAGATTAGAAAAAGCTTTAAAAATAAGGAGTAAAATAGATCATTGCTCCAAACCCAGCTGGCTGGCCGAATAGTATTCTTCTCATTTAGCATGGATATTATTGAAAGGAAAATGTGCATTTAATACAAAAAGGTGTTCTAATCACTCTGTCCAATTACAGCAAAGCATGAATGATCGTAACGTGTTTTGAGCTTCTAAATAAAACGAGAAACATTAAGCTAAATGCAATGTTGTTATTCCGCTGCAAATGCCTTTGAATTTCTTCCTTCAGTAGCCCTTCTTACTGCTCTTATTTCCTGAGGGAAGTGTTGCACCTGCCAAAATACGGGTGGTAACTTGGCATTCTACCTGATGGAGACGTTTTGCTAGCCCGATACTAATAATGGAAGGCTGGTTATCTGTATAAGAATAAGTAGTTCTAAAGAGCACACTGGAAATGCTATGAATGTGTGTTAGAAAATATAGGCCAACTTGTACTTACCCCCTCAAATTCACTGACACTCGTGTCTCTATTTCTGTTTCAGCAGCAGGATTCTGATGATAAATGCTTTGCAGGCTACTTTTGATTGTCTTCTGGTGGGTTCAGCTGTGTCACAGATAAATATTACTACTATTAGTACAAATATTTAGCACCATTACTACTATTAGTGGCTAGTACTAACAGTAATGCTAGGCACTAGTAGTACTAAATGCTAGGTACTAGTGCTACCCCTGTACTAGGTAATAACACTACTAAATGTACCATCGAGTATATAGTATATTAATGATATTTAGTATTAAAATAAATTGTTTGGATGAATACACTTCAGACTATAGACTCTTCGAAGTCCATCACATTTACCCTTTTCTATCAGTAAATCTAGGCTGATCCCATAAATCCTCACATTTGGTTCAAGAGGGAAGTCACAATAAATCTCATCCAGTATTTTCAGTTTGATTCAATCATATTGTCTTCGGTTTTCTGTTGGACTCCATGACTTCAAATTTCATAGTCAAAACACTAGCTGAAGACTATAGTGCCATAACGACGCTATAAGGCAGCATCTAAGACTTTGTCCGTATTTTAAAACTAACATTTTTCTTTTTATTTTTAATTCTTACAAATCCTTCTCTCTCATAACTTAAATAAAAACAAACCCTTGCCTGCTCTTTCTTGCAACAACAAATGATTTGTTTTAACAGCTTTCATTTTCTTGTTTAGTGAAAGACCCTTGGCATAAGAGATAACAAATGCTTTCAAATAATGGTTTTAAGTTCAAGGTGAGCTAATTCAACTTAGTTTGTATTTGCTGAGGAGCCAGAGTACATACACAAGGGAGCAAGCTATTGTAAATTAGTGGCTGTGTGGTAACTCGGCTCTCTATACTCTTACCCTGTCATAAATGCAAGGTAGTTCACTCTGAATTGAAAGATGAGGAAGTGTCCTCACCATTACCGTGAGAATATACACTGGTAATTACTGATATGTAGCAGCTGCTTCCCTGTGTACACTGCGTCTTGTGATATATGTGAGATAATTTGAGGGAGTTTATCCCTAATAGGTGACTCCAGGACTGTCACTCCTTACAGCGTGAGAAAATGTTGTATTAGATTTGAGGAAATAGAGCCTCTTCTTTGGCTATTTATTTGCAGTGGGTGGTAGGTCACACAAATCACTGTACTGTATCATTCCTTCCCTCTTGCTGGATATCTGAGTTGCAGGTGGCACTAGTTCCCTTGAGAAATTCTTCATGAAAGATCTTTGTGCTGAAATTTTTGTATCTTTGGAACTTATGGTTATTTTTATGAGTGCGCAGTTCTTGTCCAGGACCTAGCTGATAATGGCTCATGTGGCTTTAGAAAACAATAAAGAACCAAATATCAATAAAATACTTGCCACACAGATTTTCAATGACAGATCCCAGCTATAAGATAGAAAATAACCTATGTTATCAAAACCCAGTCTTCCGATGATTAGTATGTGTTAACTTCAACTCTAATATGTTAAATGGCATATTGTTCCCCCATTTATTCATTCACTACCTCTGGGCCTTTCTGTTAATAAATGAAATGTTGTGTTTTCCAGCTACTGTTTTTAATTTAACAAACTGATCTTTTTAAATGTTGTGAAAATAACTGAAGTTCCTTAGAAACATTATCAGAATCCTTCCTTTTAAAAGTACATAGAGCCTTTTAAAACATAAGATTTTAAATGCATTTTCTAAAAATTTGTATGTGGCCGAAGATTTTTTCAATGAATGGAAATCTATCAAGAATGGAAAAAATAAATTAGTGAATTACATTTTTTCTTTCTTTTTTTTTTTTAGCAGTCTACCCTTTTACATAGGTTGCTACTTCATTGCTTCTTGCAAAGACTCTCCACTTGCATTCTGTTCCTTGATGTCATAAAGTTTTTGTGTGCCTACCCAGAGTTGATTGTCTTCCAGCGGTGGGTGAAGAGAGCCCTATAAGTCTCTTATCTCTTTTAGACATTGTAAATCTTTGTAATGTACTTAGATTCTCAGGATGAGAAACAATATCGAAGGGCAAGGCATTATTTAGTTCAAGTTCTGTGGACTATTTTATGTTTTTGTCCTTCAAAGAAGTTCAGGGCTCAGTAAGTGCATTATAAAGAAAGATAAAAGAATTTTGTGGTACGGAGCCTAAGGAAAGAAATGTATCTTTCATTACTTATGAAATCAACACTAAAATTATTGTCTTTAGAAATGCAGATAAACACATTACATCCCTAATAGGCTGTGTTTCATGGAAAAATATATTGCAGTTTGAGAGGTTCTCTCTTTGAAGTCATCTGATAAAGGATTTTAATTGAGATCATTTCAATATGCAAATATGGTCTGGCCATTACACATCATTAATGCTTAGGCTTAGCGTAAATATTCCAGTCTAAAGGCTGGCTTTCTGCATACTTCCAACCTACACAGAGAGAGCTTATCACAGGCAATTATCTTACCCAAATAAAAAATGAAAATGGGAAAGTTAAATAAATAAAAGAACATTCTGATGGAATCACAGTAATGTGCTTCTTGGTTAACATTAGCCCTGACTTTCGGACAGCTAGATTTGTTAATGCACTTGTCCTTTGCTTATGCATCAATCTCAGTGAATCTTCCTGTATTCTACAATGATATATGCCTAGTCATACCTTTCCTGTCTAACAAATAAGCCATTGAGATAACAAAGGCAGGATCAATACAGAAAACTATAATCTTAAGAGAACATCATCTTGATTTTTGGTCTCAATCGGAAGTAGAATCACAGAAGAAAAAAGTAATAAAGTGAACTCCCTCTGGAATAACTGATATCCTATGGGTTTTGGATACTGTGCGAGTTAGCAGGTACTTAGCAATCAAGCTCTGTCCTTGTCATAAAAATGCATAATTACATATAGGCTTTTTTTGGATGCTCAAAAACAACAGCAAAAAAGGCATCCAACTCCCGGTGACAGTTGAAAGGAGTGAGATGCCAAATTTTCAGTTGTACTACTGAAAATCTCCCTTACTGTGGCAGAGTTCACATATGCAATATTGGGAATTTAACTTACGGTTTTCTGTCTCCCAGTGTGTCCTTAAACTGGCTGCAATAAGAAAATCAAATTCTCAGAAATTAAAGCTATTGCAAAAAAACCTGTTCCAAGTTGCACATCTCGTTCTGCATTAGAAATACACAACTTCTCAAGGTCTCCTAGAGCAAGAAATTCATTCTGTTTGGAAGCTTAATATAGCACTTGTAACATTCATAACCAAACCCATCCTGTGATTTATAGGTTATGGTGACTAATTTTAATGTCGATACATTTATTCAAAGCACAGTCTAAATAAAGGTTTAGTGTCGATCACATTTACAAACACTACAGTTTGAAATAATTAAAACAAACAGACGAAAAAAATACCTGCTAGTTAATTCCACTTATACATGTATTTATTATTATGCAAATTAGGGAAAAACCTTTTCAGATGGTGTTGTCTCATCCCTCGGCAGCATTTACAATATCTGTATTCAAGCTAGTTCTCTCTGGCTGCCCAGGCGGTGGGCTGGAAATCAGGAGGGCCACTTCACTCCCTATTTTTGCTCGCTCATTTTTAGTCGAGACACTTGGTCCCTCAGCATCTCTGTTTCATAATCTGTAAAATGAGAAATACCCTCATTTGTAAGATATTGTGAAAATGATGTATTTAAAACAGTCACCAAGCTTCTTGTGTCTGTGGTGCTTTCTGAGCTGTTTTTTTCTTCAGCCAGTGATGTGGACTAGGTCAAGGGAAGGCACCCCTACCTTGCAGTCTCTGCAAAACATCCAGCTTGAGTGAATGTGTCCCATACTTAGTATCTACCGGTGAAAGTCTATGAACTGCTCTTGACCCAGCAGTGGAGTTTTGTCTTGTGGGTACATGAGGAGGTTTGTAGGAATGAGTTGGCCACAGTCTAAGGCCTGGCCAGGATTTGTAGCCAGCCCCTTTGGCAGATTTGCTCAGTTAATAAGGACCATGTTTCCATGGCTTAACCTGTGAGCCATATCTTTCTGTACTCCCTCCACATCCACCCTCTGATTGTCTCTGTCCTGACTCTTATCAGCTTCCATCTTTTTCCACTCCTATCTGTATTTTCTTTCCAGCCATTCTTCAGTGGATTCTTTCAGAGATGTCTGTTGAAGTGTCTCTACTGCTTCTTTTCCTTGGTCTATAAAAATTTAATGTAATGGACCTTCAGAGTACGTTTCAAAACTCAGAAAATTATCAGAGCCATTTAGAGGTGGGCTGTGGGAGAAGGAAGGAAGAATCTTGTAACAATGAGGAGTCGCTGGGACGTGGTTTGGGGAGTCTAAGCAGCCCTGCTTTCTTCGAGTGGATATAATGAACAGTCCTGCTGGACACATATGTGTATTTGTACATGATTTTGACTGTCTGGACCAGTATTCACATCAGTCTGCCCCTAACTTTCTGCCCATGTGACCCCCTATAGACAGGTCAACTGATGACAGACTTCTGCAGAATTCCGAGCCTCAAGCTGCACTTCAGAAGCATATGCAGATGCCCTAACCATCCTGTCCATCGTGGTCAGTGGTCGACACGTAAATTCATACGGTCATTTGCTGCTTAGATGGGGTGTGTGGAAACACGTGTCCCCGGCTGTGGAAAAGGGTATGCCGTAGTTGTGCTTGCTTGATGGGGCTTCTAGATTCAAGTGGGCTGAAACCAAATGTTTACCTCAAATGTCCATGTAGCAGCTTGGTCCTTTCAGCTGTCCCTTAGCAAGAACAGTGCTGAGTTTAGCACGCTGTCCCAGGTCGCAGCCCCAGGCTGCACACAGGAGAGTTCCTGCTACTGGCACAACCCTTCACGTCCCAGGACTCCTGTCACGTAAGAGGCAGCGCAGCTCTGGTTGTCCAGGGATATTTGCTCAGACCAGGACAAAATGTGGCACTTGCTTATGTACAGCTCCTGCTGAGTGCAAATGCCAACTGAAATCCCGTCTATGTTGTTCAGACTGGCTAGGGACAGTGAGAGCACAGGACACAACTGTTCCTCCCCAGCAGCTTGGGCCCTCTAGAAATCCAACCAGCGACTCCAGCTGTTGCAGCCAAACCTGTATTACCTTTAAACTGTGCAGCCAAGAGGGCTTGTTTTGGGCAAAATATTTTCCTATTTTCTTAGGTTCATGAGGATCATAAAATTTTACTATAACTGTGGTGCTAGTAGAGGTCACATTAGCTAATTTAAAGCTAGCTCAGTTATGCCTACAGAATGCCAAGGCTAAGGTGGTACTTGATCCTGTTTGTCATGATGTACTGCAGAACAGCAGTGTGTACCCAGGGACCATAGATATGCAAGGCATTTAAAATCTCAACGTAATTTCTCAAAAAATGTCTCAAAACATTTCATCTCCAACCTGTCACAGTTTCTTCCTCCCTTTTCTGAGAGCACTTTGAAAAATCCCCTGGAATTATTGAAAATTTTGTGCAGATGAAAATCTAGGGAGGACATCCCATTTCAGTATTTAGGAAGGAAGGATGCATTTCCAATTCTATTTTGAAATAAATCTTGTTTTTATTTTCCTTGTTATATACTCTAATCTAAATGTCATGAGTCAAAGTGAAATTTTTATGCAGCATTTTAAAATTTGGACATTTTGTTCAAATTCAGAACAAAGCCAGTGTGTGAAATCCAGAACCGGAAGTCTGCCGTCCACGAGGCTTTGCCAGCCACCAACCATTGCCAAAATCTGGGAAAATTCATCTGACTCTCACAACTGGACCCAGTTTTCACAGGGCATGAGACCAAAGCTCTAGATCCAAGCGCCGAATCTTTCAGAATATTTATTCAGGAGGAGAACTTTTTGTCTTGCACTTTTCCTTAAAAAAACTAATTAAAAATTTTGGAAGAATGTGTGGTTTCTGTGATAGGAAAGATGTTTGTGTACTGGAATGAGGCTCGAAGTGAGGGATTCTTGACTCGGCACAGAGACCTGCAACAATTCAATTCATGTCCAAGAGGAAAGGAGAGAGAGAAGAATAGGGAAGAGGCAGGAAAGAAAAAGAGAATCAAAGAACTGGGGCTGAGGAGTGACTGGGATACAGAGAGAATGTACATTGGCAAGGAGCAGAGAAAGAAAGGGGAAAAGAAATAAGGGGAGAGGATGGACAAGACAAAGAAATGGGGGAAAAATAGAAAAAAGTACAGAGGGCAGAGAGCAAAAAAGGAAGAACTTAGAGACAGAAGGAAAAGCTGCAGGGAAGAGGGTTTATTAGAGAAAAAAATCGCAGCTTGCTGAAATATGGTTGGCGTAGAAGATTTTTATTTCATACCCTGCTGCCAAGGCTCTGATGATTCCTAGGCTGAAGGTATATGACACTGGTAGATAACATACGGGCAGCTTCTGTGCTCTTCTGAAAAGCTTTTTGTGTCCCTGACAACTTGTTCTAATTGCACAAGTTCAAACACTTCAGATGTTCTGTGTGGCTGCAAGCACTTTAGAAAAGGTTGATGTAGAAAAGCCATCTCTCTGTAGTACCTGTGGACTGACTTTTCTTCACAAGTGCTTATGTTGACAGTTTAACTTTGTTAACCCAAGCACAGAGCAGACACTGTAAATATCTTGAATTTTTAAAAAAAGTAGATTGCAGGAATTTTGTAGGGAAAATGAAATTTGCCTCTGTATTTTCAGCGGGACTGGCTGTATCTTTTCCTGAACTAAGCAATGTTCAAGCACTTCCTTCCGTCTGCCTCCAGCACACCTAGGTTCTTTATCCAAACCTAGCTCAGCCACATCAGCTGCTGACTTCACTTTTAATGAGTAATAGAAAATGCTTTGAACCTTCAAAGCCCAGGAGAGTACATGAAACTTATTATGATGTGACCAGGAAAAGAATAGTATATGTCTCACCTGGGACCTCATTTGAGGTCCTCTCGGGAACTGATCATGGAAATGGCAGGACTGACTGGAGCTGAAAGAGCAGTATAATGGGGGGGAAAAAAAGGGTTAGCAAGCAGAGATGGGTCTGGTAGATTTTAAGGCTCCTTTCAGTGCTGAGGGGAAGAGTTGGTTGCACAAAGGGATTGTGGAGGTAGGAGTTCAGAACCAGAAAGCAAAGGTTGCAGATTAAGGTGGAATAATGTTCTAAGATAAAGGAGAGGTATTTAAAGGGGAAAGACTATGTGGGAAAAGAAGCAGGGGACTAGGGGACTTTAACGCTTTAACGCTTCAAAATGTATATTGTACTGTTATTTCTTGTTGCTAGTTTGCATCACCTAAAGTGAAAGCCTGGAAGTACCTGCTCTGTTTGTTGTGTACAGAGGTGTGAGAGAAGACAACTACAGATCTCTTAAACAGAATAGCTACTATGTGTCTTTGCACTTAGTTCTTTGAGCAATCTTAAAAGGAAGACAATTCAAATAGATTATAATGCAACAGAAATACAGGCGGTTAGGCAATGGAGGTCAGGGAAAGTATGGTATTTCTTTCCACTTTTTTCAGCCACAACCAATTTCCAGACAGGATGGAAATAAAAGCATCTTAGTCAGCTGGCGTGGGGGAATAATATATCTTCATAAAACATTCTGTGACCTTCAAGGCTATAGAAGCAGCACACGTAGGTTGCACCTAATCTGTGATTTGCTTGGCTATGCAATCCAACTTGCAGACCGTGAACGTGTTGTGTTCACACAACACCACTCAGATGGAAGAATCTCTCTTGCAGACACCCTTCACCATTTCCAGATATATCACCATTGGGTGTGGTAGAAAGATATCCTGGACATGTAATTCACACTTGGGCTAGACAATATATTCACAATCTGGCCACCACTTTGTCAGAGAACTGGAGTTGTATGGCATAAGAAGTGTAGCTTTGGAAAATGTATTGACATGGAAAAAGCAAGAAAAGACTCATTTTCTTGAGTCTGCTTGCTGAAAGACCCCGCTCCCAACATTGCAATCGTGGTAGCACACAGGAGACCTATCGCGTTACTGGGATCTTGGCCCAAAGAGTATAGACTCATACGAGACTGCTGGGAGAAGAGGTGACAAAGCACATATGGGGTCATGAAATGAGAGTTATGATTTTCGTTTCAGTGAAACAAGACTCCCTCCCTCTTAAACATCTACTAAAATGACCTTTATCTGACACACCTACACAGGAAAGTTGGCTATTCAGACGTTGCGGGGGGGTGGTAGTGGGGGTACTTGGAGAGAGAGTTGGGCCCGTAAAAGTTAATCTATAGTTTAAACAGTCCCAGCTACTCATAAAATCAAAAGATGATAACAGCAAGATTTTTCTTCCGCCTGTTTACATATGTTATGAAAGGCACTACAAAGGGAACATCAGTGGTATATTTTGACAGAGTGCAGGAGATGGCAGATATTTGTTAATTACAAGAATTCAGGTAATGAAACAGTACTGAGGATTCACAAGAGATGCCACATTTGCACACGCCAGTGCACATGTGCATCTTCTTTCACACACCCCCATTCACCAAGCAGCACCTACTCACCCAGTTGTTCTTGGGCCGTGGTCAGCGTAGAGCAAAAAACATGTAAAAAGAGATGTGAAGCAGGTGTCCTTTCCAAAGACACCCTGAACCATAGTTGGGTATGAACTCACCCACTGATGACCCTGCTCATCTGAAGAGTCTAGGACAACCAAGGAGCCTGTTGCTTCTTCTAAAAATATGGGAACCTTGCCTGGCTCAGTGGTGCACTGCAAGGACTGAGACCATGTTTGTAGTGTGCTGTCAGACCTTCAAGTGGGAGAACGGTGTATAATGGCTGCAGTTCAGAGCTGATTTAGGTGATAGTTCTCTCCCAAAGCCCTTACAGAAGAGGGCAGTCAGACATATCATGTCAACAATGGTGTGAAAAGTGATATCCCTGCATACTTTTTCCTGTAGACGGCTTTTCAACTAAAAAAAAAAAAAAAAAAAGGCAGAGTCCTACCTGAGGAAAACCCTCATTACATAAAGAACAAAGGAACAAAGTCCATGTTCAAGCTTGGTGGGGGTGAAGCCTGGCCTAAGCAGCAGAGCCTTCTGGCTCTGCCTTCAGGTGCCACCAGCTTTTGGGATCTGGGATAACAAAATTGGCTTTTGTCAGATAGCCAAGTTAGTTAGAAAAACTTTGGCATTTGTGTTTTAAATAGAAATCACCTTTGCCATGATGGGCAATGCTTCTCCACAGACAGTGCAAAAATGCATGGGGCAATGTTTCAGGGAGGCAATTCTGAGTGCAGGGGACACCTGGAAGTGCCCAACCCAAATAGCAGGTGCCTATTCCCTTGCAGTTAAGAAATATCAGTTATGTTATTCCTGGTTGCTTATTATTTTATTTTGTCCCAAATGGAGATATACAGTGAGAAGAATCAAAAGAAAAAACACTGATTCAGTTCAGTGAAACTTCCAAGCTGGGTTTTGGGGCAGACTGGGGATCTGGAAACTTTGGTTAAATCATGTCTCTGCCATAAATCCTTTTGCTATGTTGCTCGGTGGGGCTGTTCTTGGATGCTCTAGTTCCTCACCTGCTATATGGGGCTCATGGCTGTGTCACAGCAAGCCTCATAGCAAATGGTGAGATTAGCTTTATCACAAAAGTTAAGGTGCTTGGAGACCTTTGCTTAGTATATGCTGAAAAGTGCAGATTTACGTTGTCTTGAATTTCTCTGTTCAATAAAATAGATATGTAATGATTGATTCATGGCATGTCTTTCTTGTAGTTAATCTGAGCATAATGTGAAATCAGTTTTCTTTGTGTTTTCTTGCCACTTCTGCTTTGAGTTCCAGCAGAAATCCAGAAATGCAGAGGTGTGTTAACATACTCTCGACTTGCAGCCCAAACTAAATATTTATTCTCTCTTGATGATTTTTACCTTAGTCCTAAAAGCTCCATAAAGCAGGTATCTGTGCAAACTCTGCAGGAAAAATGATTGTTTGTTCATTTCAGGTCATTTTGGGTGCTCGCAAATTCATCATTCAACTAGATGTGAGTTATTTTTGCCACAAGAGCAGTAAAGACTTAAAATGTGTTCAAATTTACTAGTTAAAGAGTAGATGTGGGAAGAAAATTCAAGATGTGGTTAATACTTGTTGCCTTATAGCTCTCCAAATTTTCTCTTCAAGCAGGTATTTCTCATACTGCTGCAGTATGTCTGCAGGAGTCCTATATTCTACCCTGGAATATCTGCATAGCCTAAAATTGATGCCAGTGATAAAATTCAGAGTGGTTAGCAGGGTGTGTGGGGGGCAACCAACGGTCAGCTTGAGGATTTTCAGAACAGTTCCTGAGACAATTTCTCTTGTTTCTACAGAGATCCAGTGGTAGCTTTCTTGACATGAAGGCTTAAGAGAAACCAGCTCTGTTCCCCATAATGGATTCTCCATGCAGTCCTGCAGCAGAGGGGAGAGCTGAATCTCCAACCTCACTTGGAAATAGTTTTGTTTAGTTTGGAGAACTGGGTTTGTGTCAATAGGGCACATTATAACTGTGACCAAGGAGGGCAGATTTAGTGTCCTGCTTGATTACTCAAGTGTTGTTAACAGTTCTTGAAATATATCTGCAGCCTTTCTTGCTGGGATTACTCTGAGCATTGTTCTTTTATTTGAAAAAATCTGCATTCGTCATATCCAGCATTTAGCATCTTGCCTGTCATCTCCACAAAAGTTAATCTTACAGCAGAATAAGGTGTAAGGTTGTATCTTTGAATGGTTTCAAGTGTTTGTCCACTAAATTACAAAAACCATATAGCTGAAGAAAATATTTAAAATTAGAACCAATCTTGTCTGTTTTCATAGGTTACTTTTTACATTTTAAATTATTTTTTATTTCCAAAAGAAATATATTTTCTCTCTTTTTGCAAGTTTTTCTTTACTGGGTTTGTACAGTCATGGTTTTCTGTGTCTAAGGCAAGTAGTGGAACACAAACACTATGCAAAAAGGAACAGATTTACACTTGTCCTCTAAAGTATACGGTTATACAGAAGTGAGATTAAAATTGGTCCCTAACTGGGTAGCTATACATGAAAATTTGTCTAAAATGCTTTGTGTTATTCTAGTACTATTATTATTGCATGTCCTGATCTTACCTGTATTAGTTTTCATGATACCCCAGTGAGAAAAGCAGATTAGTACCCCTTACATGGGAGTAACATGTTACATGGATGGGGGACAGAGGCCTAGAAACAAGTTTCCAAAAATCAAACAGAACATCTCAATTAGGTCAGTGAATCAAACATAGGTCTTCCTAAATACCTGAATAGTACTGAAGCCAAAAGAAGCCTTCTGTGGAACAAGCTAGTAAATGTTGAAAACATTTGTGGGTAGCTTTTGAGAGTCCACATGAAACCATATTCTCATTGTCCAAGAGCGGGTCTATTCACACTGTTTGTTAAACTTCTAGTCCGTCACTAGCATTTAGGATTGCCCTAAAGCTGAATGAAATCTAGATTTCCTAATATTGTTTCATTCAATTAATTCGATCATCCCAAGTGTGCCTGTTGCAGGACATAAAGCGCAAGACAGGAGTACTTTGGAAGTGAATTTACAGCAAGCTGAAAAATACAGCAACACATCTCCTCATGTCAAACCCCGATTATAGATGAGCTGTTTGCTCTTATGTCCTTCCTCAGCCATATGCACTTTCAAAACCAGGTTTTTAAACGTTTGTGTTGAATGAGCCTTACAACTTTGGAAGACAAGACCATTCCAAGGGATGCTGCTCATACCATGATGCAGACAGAATTTCTCCCCTGCCGATGAATGAGAAGGAAGTTCAAAATATGTCCCTTCTCTCTTAGTACATCAGTTGTGTCAGTCCAAAAGGCTGCAGTCCCCGTGGTGACTCTAGTGGCAGCACTGTTCCTTTCTGGTTTGCATCCCTGGTCACTGCTGTGCAGTGCTGCCTGAGCTCCACACAGTAATCATTTTTCACCTTGCACCATGAGTGCTGCTGGAGGATTTCTGGCATGTCTTGGAAGGGGTCTGACTCTGCAGGCTGCAGTGGCTTCCTTGAAAAAGCTATGGTGTTGTGTTATACATTGTTGGGGTACGCTAATGGTGCTTTTTGCTCCTTAAAGGGCTCTTTCCACATTCACCCAACCCATTATAACAAGTGCAGCTGAAACATATTCAAATGTGTTTGTATTCATATGTGCTCAGATTCCTGTGTTTGTGTTGGAATTTATCCTTGCAGCAATTACTCCTCAGCCTATTTCAAAGGTGGGAGTTCGGTATGGTAGACTGCAGTGTCTCAGAAGGTCTATGAACTGTGGATCAGGAAATGAAAACGTTTTTAATAAGAGAAGCTTCCATTTTCTCTTCTGTCTCTTCTGTCTCTGATAGGTTACCTTTCAGTTGTAATGGAAAGTGTGCATGCTACAACTAATGTGGAGTTTTTGTGGAAACAAAGTACTCTGTGGTGATCAGAAATGGTACTCTACTATCTGTTAATTTGCAGCTGTGTTTTAAACCTTTTCCTCAAAATGCTGAAATGACGCATGATGTGACTTCCGTCTTCTAAGGTAAGCAGTCAGACTTTCTAGGTTCAGAGGCTGAATTCTTGTGTAAAACGCTACAAAATGTAAGGGCTGGCCATTTGATTCCAAGGCAGATGTTGCAATTACATTTCCCAGGAGCTATTAACTTTCTTGTCACCTTACTTGTAATTTCAATCCTTTACCAGCATGGAGCATCATCAATGTAATCAAGTCTTTGTCATGAATAGGAGGATCCATGTGGTAAATGCATTGTGGCTGAATAATGAAGAATGTGGAGTGAAACACTTGTTTCCTGTGTCCCACACTGCCCTAGAGTGCTATGAACAAGCAGGCTGAGGTTTTAAAAAGTTATTCTTAAATTTGTGTAATTAATAGTCATGGCATAGGATTTCCATTTTTCTTAAATGACTTTGACACTCTCAACAACAGGATTCATTTGGTGGATTCTTTCTTTCTTTCTTTCTTTCTTTCTTTCTTTCTTTCCCTCTCTCTCTTTCCCCCTCTCTCTCATTCTCTGTTTTTTTTTTTTCCAACCTAGTAGCTAGCAAAATAAATGTTAAAATAGAAATGGGAATTAACAAATGGAATAAGCTGCTGACAAAACATACATAACAGTTGTGGTGTAAACACCCTGCTCAAAAGAACAGATTTTCCATAATATCTGTCAGTTTGCAAGAAGGGAAAAAAAATGCTTCATGGAGCAGTATAAATAAATAACAGTGTGATGTGTAACTAATATTTTCTAATTTTCATAGGAGCCACCATCTTGGCAATATTGTGTTGCTTAGGAACTAACAAAAACATGTCTTTTTTTGTTTTGTTTTTAATGGTTCCTTTGTGCCCTGATATTTTTCCAAGTTGGCAGCTGTAAGGAAAAACAATGTGATTTGGTTAGATTCAGCCCCTCTCTCTCTCAAGTCTGGAATAGAACAGATAAGAACTTGTGTGTCAGAATACAAAGTTTACTCAGCACGAGTCAAAAGCTTTTGATGTTTGCTATCCAATCTGGCCCGGCATCTTTGAAGTTCAGTTACTCATACTATAGCCCCATCAGTAAGAAATAGCCATTTTCCCTGTTAGTTAAAACACTTGATGAACAGGAACAGCCATAGAAAAAGCAGCAAGATATTGTTTTCAGAGCTCATCTAGGTGTTTTTATTTCTGTTGGTCTGAAAGAGTGGAAATATTCAATCAAATATAAAGAAGAAAATGGAAAGAAAATTCTACAGTGTAATTGGGTATCCTGTTCCTGGAATGTGTTTCTGTGTGTTGTTCATCAGTTAAATGTAGGACAAAATTTAGTCATTCTAAAGGCTCTAAAATACTCAACTGCATCCTCTTTGTATGCCTGTCTTTGAAGTTAGACATTGGTCTCATTTGTTAAAAAGAATGAAACTTCTTAAATGCTTTAACCAATATCAACAAGTAACTCTTCCGACACAGAAAATGCATTTCCATTCCCATGTTTTTTCTTGGTCAAGAGGTCAAATTCACAGCTGGTGTAAATCAGCAGAGTGCCTTTCCAGTTGGTGGACCTCTGCTGATTTACACCAGCAAAGGATGTGGCCTGGGAAGGCTGAGATGAAGGAAATTGCCCCCAGTAACCCACCACAGAGCGGGAAGTGGAACCCAGCCCTGAAACTCTGTCATGTGCTTTAACTACAAATTCATAATTAAAGCAGGAAAAGCAGTATGGTTTGTGGTGTAACTCTTATCAGGGTCTTTTGAACTATGCAATGAATTGTTTAATTGGCATGGATAAATTCCTTTCACTTGAACAAAATCCAGCCACAGTGTTAAATATTATGGATGTCAAATATTAAAATTATTTTCCTGCATTACTAGTAGTGTTCTTTGAAGGAACAGTGTCTTTGTTCTAGGAAATAAAGCCATACAATCAGTATACAACTAGTGAAGTCTCACATTCTCTACCTTTTACTGAGTAAACCTTAGACAACAAAGCAGAAACTCTTCTCTTTCATCCTTCATGGGTTCTCAAGGAGACCAGTGTTTGTGATTTTTTTAAGGCTATTCTAAAGGGTCAGTTAGATTATATTCAGTAGCCAAGTGAAAACTGTACAGACAGAAGGAATACCACCACCTTTAATTGGAAATCTGCAGTCTCAACAAATCGTAACAAATCCAACTTCTATTTTTATTGTAAATATGCCCGGAGTTAGCTGTTGGGAAGATGAAAGGCTGATATAAAGGATACAATTGAGTTACAAAGAAAAATGCTGCACAATGGAGAGATCTTTTTTTTTTTTTCAAGCTTTCCTTCTGTGAGACCTTGTCAAGTAAGCATTGAGGATTTTTTTATTAACATCTGGGTATTTAGTGTATGGTATTGAAATTCTTTCTTTTCTCTCTTCTCCCTCTTTTGTTACATTCTCAGCTCTATTTCATGCTTTGCCTCTTACCACCAATCTGTTGACCTTTCCCATTAGAAGGATACAAAATCTGGGAGACAGGTACCATTTCTTAACCATGATAGAAAAGATTGCACACAGATTGACATATGCACACTCCATCCAGTAAAGGAAGAAACTGAATGACGTTAAGCGCTGCCCCAGAGATAGATGTATTTTGCCTTACTGAAATATATGGAAGCTGTTCATAATATGACTCAGAATGTTTGAAAGAATTTGTCTAGTCTTGAGTTGCTGTAACACTGTCTGGCCTGGAATGTGCTCCAAACATACCCTTTTTTACCTTGGAGCTAGTGGAAATAACAGGAAGAAAAGCTTCTACAAAACTCAGGGATTGTGATTGTTGGTATTTCTACCGTTAAAAGAGAGACATTAACATGTCTTCTTGATAAAGTACTAGGTTATTGTCAAGTCTCCTTTTTCCCTAAGAAGGAATGAAAAACATAGAAAAGAAGGTTAACACAGAGGTAGGGGACTATGTTACTGATTATATGACCTCAAATATTTCTATAGGAGGGCATGGATACCCCTCCAGCCAGAGAGAGCATTTGCTCTACATGACCAAAATTCAGGTATTACTCATTTCAAAACAGGCAGAAGTAGACTAATGTGAGGTAAAGTTAGGAATGAATCAAGGAATGAAAAAGTGGTTGTCCTTGACCTGTTGCCCAGGTCTGTTTTCCCCTGGCTAGCCCATGGGAAGAAGTGAGGAAGGCATGTCTGTGTAAACCCGTCTTCAGTGGGTTTACAAGTCTTGTTGATGGGTGCCAGAGACCCAGTGAGTTCCCTGTTCTCCAGAGGCTTGGTGCAGGTGGGTTTACCACTCAGGGAGAGAGGGGGATTTCCTTGTAAGAGATCCTTGTAAGAAAGGACAGATACACAAATAGATACAAAAATACTTCTTTAGCAACATGTTAATTAAGAATGACCAATGTGTTTAAATTCAGCAGGGAAGTAGTTTCGCTGACAATTGATCTGTCCTTGCAGAGAGTTCTGTGCCCTTATCAGAGTGAGAAGAGGTAGCTCATGGGATACTGGGCTTTTTTTTCTTTTTTTACTCCCTGTAGAATAATACCCATCTCCCAGGGTAATACTATTAACAAAATTTTCCTCCTACACAAATGGCTGAAAGGTGGTTCTTGAGATACAGACCAGCAAGGGAAAATCAGCATAGCTCCACAAAGCTGATTTACTGCAGTCTTTGTTTTGATCCAATGGATCTGGTCTGTAAAATGAACCTTTGCCCAACAGAGGATGTGACTTTTACATTGAAAACAGTATGTAATCCTAGGAAGATAAACTGCTGGGAGTTTTTATTTCATGTGCAACATGACTCTTTTATGTTGCTTGAACAGTGGAAAGAAATCTTAGAAGTTCTTCAGCGTAATTGTGAATGAGATCTTTGGACTTTAATTCCTATATGCGTGCAAACTCTGAAATTAGGCATAAAGTCTCTGTGTTCTTAATAATCCACTTTGCTGCAATATAGTTGCAGGCACTGTACAGCCTTGGCGATACTGTTTTTTCACATCTATTTGCAGTGAAAGTATCTGTGTTTGGACTCTAGAATAGGAAGCTCTGTGATAAATCCACGTTTGTCTCTGTATTCTGTGCTATACAGCAACTGCTGCTGGTGGCTTGCTGCAATGAGACTCACAAGCACATTGTTTTGTTTGAGGACATGTGGAGCTCATTGCATGAGAGCAGCTATCATTTCTGGTTCAGACTTAACCATGGCATTTGTGATTTGAAGGTAT
Organism: Haliaeetus leucocephalus; assembly: GCF_000737465.1. Lineage (NCBI taxonomy): Eukaryota > Metazoa > Chordata > Aves > Accipitriformes > Accipitridae > Haliaeetus > Haliaeetus leucocephalus. Next base: position 1,188,417 of record NW_010972962.1, on the reverse strand, counting down.
TACGCTGTATAACATTCTTTTATTTTCCAGATTCTCCTTCCAAAGAGTGGAAACTCGTAGGCTGATGTTTTGACAGTAAAGCAAATGTCGATTGCTCTTTTATAAATTCTGACAAGCTACTGCATGTAACGTTTATTTAGTGCTCTGTGTGTGTTGCCAGCAACACTAGCTAAATTTCTTCAGAAAAAATAAAAGGGTTCAATCAATCATATGATCTGGGCAACCTGTATTTATATCTCCAGTGTGTCATAACCTAGTGTTGCTTGTCATTTCTTATCTGATCTACAAATATTACAAAAGCAATCTTCTGTCAGACTAAGGCTTGATCACAGTTGACCTCAAAAGCCTAAGCATATTCACTGGAGAACCTCCAAAGCTCCACGAATATTTACGGGTGTTGTTCTCTCTCTGCTGGACCCATCAGTATCAAAGAAAACCTACCTGATGTTTTCCAGTTAGCTTCCTTCCACCTTCATACACCCTCCTGTCACTTACTTACTTGCCAGTTTCTAAATGTTCTGGGGACAAAAATAATGATATCTCTGTCTTCAGCTGCACAGTATATGAGCTTAGAGAGACACCCACTTTTCTTATCTTGCTCTCGCTCTCTTTCCCTTTTCTCTCTCTTACTAGTTTGGTCTTTGTTATTACAAAATGTATCTCTTTTTTGTTGTTTGGAAAGTGTACAATGAAAACAGAATGCCAGCTGCATCTTTGCTGAAAGAGCAGCCTTAGTTAGCACAGTAGCTTTGGAGCACACTGGGAAACTGTTGATGCTGCAACCTCTATGACTGTGAGAATATTGCTCTGTGAGTTGTTTTTTATCAGGAACTCATAGCTGTTGGCTGGATGTCTGTGGATTTTTCTGGATTCAAATTTATCTCCCCCCCCACCCCCCTTTCTCCCCAATACCAGATTTATCTTTGAAGTGTACTCACAGATGGTATAAATCATTTCTAAATGTCCTCAGTACAATGCAGTTTCTTAGGAATTCCTCTTCTCTTGTTTTGCAAATGTTTTTTTTCTTTGGCATATTGAAGTGACCTTGGTGTGTCTTACAACACTCAATATCGGGAGGCTTTATAAAACTCATATCTCAGAAGTGTCTGACATTACATTACAAGAGGATCTGTAAACCTCCGTGAGATGACGAATGTCTTTTTTAAACAACAGACCAAGACTTCATTTAAATTAGTAACATGGAGATTAGAGGAGCTCTCACAGGCTGTGCTGCAGCCATGCCAGGACTCTAGGAATATCAGTCACATGAAAGCTGTTAAGTTTGAGATGGAAATAAATCAAGGAGCCTGTAAAAACTGTCAGCAGGTCAGGGAAGTTTATGAACTCTTGCTGTATCTAATCATAAATCATAAGAATAAGCTAAAACTGAGAAGAAAAATGTCCTCTTTTGTAATCTAATGCTGTCTGTTAAGGCAATAAAACTCAAATGAAATGCATGCATTGCAATTTTTAGTTGATACTTTACATTATTACCAAAGTGAAGGAAGAGTTTCAAAGTTATAAAAGTGAGACAAATGAGAGGTGGGCCTGTGCTGGTTGGCATTTCCAGGCCTGTGTCTCCTCTACCTTCCAGAAACAAAGAGCACTCATCCAGCAAAGCACTTAAGTGTGTGTGTAACTGCAGACACTCAGGCAGACTTAATGATGGGAATGGCACAGATTCACATGCTTAAAGTAACATGGGCATAAGCTCTTCGCTGGATTGGAGCTTAAAGGACAGGTGTAGTAATCGGAATCGCACTGCTGTACAGCAAGTGAAAGATAGATCTGGGGTGGATGTGTGAGCTCCAGTCTAAGGAGTGAAGTCAAAAGCAGAGATGTGTGAGTGTTTGAGCATTGTGGGCAGTAATGCAGATAATTTCTGGAGGAGACCAACCATTTAACCTTCCAATTTCTTTCTATTGTCACTTTCAAAACCCTGATGACCAGCTCGCTTGCTTTTAAAGTCCTCTAGCACTAGAAACCAGAAGCCACTCTCATAGGGCAGAACTGGCTTTGCAAGTTTTAGCCCCTTTGTGCCTTAAACCCACAATCTTTCCATCTATGTCACTCAGGAAATATTCTGCATCTGTTTAGAGCCCCATTGACTTCAGTGATGCTTTGTATAGGGGTGAGGGTTTATTTGTGGGGATTGGATTGCAGGTTGAGGGCCATAGATTGAAAATCTTCCTTGCCTGGCATACTGTTGAAAAGCACTATGAATGTTTCTGACACTATGGATACTGTTATGCTGGCGATCCATCTCAGAGTATAGTTAAGTGTTCACAGTGCTTTACAATGGTATGCCAGGCAAGGAAGATTTTACAACCCGAGGCCCTGACCTTGCAATTTGATCCTCACTGACAAATCCTTTACCCTGTCTGGAGTACCACTAAAGTCAATAGGACTAGCTGAGGAGTAAAATACTATTCAGGATGAATAAAGGAATTGGGAGGAAAAGCCTGATACTATGTGAACAGTGCCTGAAAAAGGGAGAGGAAACATCCCAGCTTGCATTAAGCAGAATACAGAAAAGTTTGAGGTTAGGTTTTCTTCCTCTGCTTCTTAGCAGGACTGTGTACACTGGCCTTGGAATCATCTGGACTGTATTTGCTGCTGAGAAATTTGAAAGGATTATGTGTGTGCGGTTACAGAATATGTACATAGATTTTACACCTGAGTGTTCAAACTGAAGGTGGCAGAAGTCAGTGTGAAAACATACTACTGAGGAGAATATATCAGTGATAAGGAAATCTTGCCAAGGTTGTAAAATAAGTACAGACTGAACACTATACTACTGTAAAAGTCATACAGTTGTTAAGGCATGATACAAAGTGGAGTCACACTTGTTTAAAGAAGAGCAATGTGAATGTCCTGTAGAAACAGAGTGAAAATCTTTTACTTTCTCCAAAAATACTGTGCGTGATTCTTCTGCAGAAGGCAATACTCTCTTGCTGCAGTTTTTATGGGACAGGCAGTGAACCCTGTGTTCATAAAGCTGGGGAGCTGCTCCATCTTAGCAAACCCATGAACAGGAACTGACTACTCCTTGTATTTTAAGAACCAGATGTTTTTAAAGCCAAGTCCTAGCTCTGTGGCTTTGAAGGTAAGCACTGGATGAATTCTCCTGACCTCAGATAATATAGCAGGATCTTTATTATACTGCTAGTATGCTTGCTTGATAAAGAAAGCTAAAGATAGTGGTGGAGGGGGAATGCTCTGCAATCAGGAAAACCTGGAAACAGAGGCTAGAGTTTAAAGCCAGTAATAGGCATTGTAGGTGTTTCTGACTCAGGAGTATGTTTCTGTTAGTCAAGATGCTTAATTTCAGAGGATGGTGTGTTCTTAAGACCCAAGAAATTTTGGTATCTTATGGTAGTTCCTTAAGTTTAATGAGCCCAGAGGGCTTCTAGTGCAGTTTCTGTAACAGTGGACAAACTCAGCAATGAACTGGAAGGTGGATGTGCTGCATGGTGCAGCCATGTGTGCTGTGCCATATACAGAGCCCTGGAGCAAAGGTTAGCACCAAGAGAGCCTCTGCCACTTGCTATGAAATCCTTGATTTGCATAAGACATTACAGAGCTAGCTTGGTTTTGTGTGTGCGAGTTGAAGGAATAAAAGCCGTGCTTCGGAAAGAAAACTCCATATTCAGCTGTCATGTGGTATTAAGGTGAGGAAAATCTCCCACCTTGAGAGGGAACTGCACCTATTCCAAGTCAAACACCTGTACTTTTGATATTTCTGAACACAGAAATAACAGTTCCCCATGTGGTCTGTCCCTGACATGTTACCTGGTGTGCTTCGAGCCAAGCAGTCCGACCTCAGGAGAGGCTGAAGTGCCGCCTCCCGCCAGGGGTGAGAGAAGTGCAGTGGGCTGCCAGGTCTGAGGATGCAGAGAGGTTTGTGTGGTGTCTTCTCTGGGTCCCTGAGGGAGCACGTCTGTGGAGCAGCAAGCCCTTTTGCACAGCTGTGTGACTGGCAGGTTAAACGGGCTCCTCTGGCGATTGTGCACAGAGCACAGAGCTAATAAAGCCAGGATAATGGATAGGAGAAAGGGCCAGGGTAGGCTCCCTAAAATCATTCACCCAGATCCCTTTTTTGCTGATGTACATGGGCTCCCATTTGCCTCCCCCTATGCTCGTGCTGACCTCCCGTCTCACTGAGCGCTCAGCCTGCTGTTTGTCCTCTCTGCTTTAAAACCAGTGAGGGGCCTGATTAACCTCATGTGTGAATTGCCTGGTGAGGACTAATTACTTGTACTTCCTTCTGTAGCACTGAAAAACATGTTTTATACCTGCCCTCCAGACACGGACAGGACATCAGGATTGGGAAAAGGCTATAAACCAGCTCTTCATTAGTTTCTCTTCATTGTTACTGGGACAGGACCTTATGGCTTCATTTCCTCTGAGAGAGGGTTACTGAGACAGAATAAAATGCAGGTGCCCAGGTGCCCATGACATAGTTTTCCCCTGCAACCAACCTGAATAGCTTTCAAGAAGAGAGATCAGAGACTCCAGCTTTTGTAATGTCAGCATCCTTGTTAAACATTTAGCAATCTGAATTCAGCTGCAGTAATGCCTCTAGCTTTTTTGTTCAATGGACACAAATCCTTTAACAGACTTGTAATGATATTAAAGATGAATGAAGAACATACAATATTTAATTCCTTGTCTGTGATCTTTAGTGCAGAGCAGGTTGATCTGAGTGTTTGCTTATTATACCGAAAGTGAAGGTTTAGTAAATAAGAAGGAAAATTCAATGGGTGGGATGGCAGGGAGAGCAGGGATGGGTAGTTTGTGACAACCGGTGAAGGATGGACTGGAAGGCTGTGGCTCAAGTAGAACTCTTACGTCTTCAAACCAGAGGCAATGAGAGAGAAAATAGGCAATGGGGGATTTCCTAACATTCCCTATATCAGAAGGATAAGGAAAAAGGTTATTATATAAATCAAAAGCTTTACTAAAACATCAGTCAAATGCAGACTCAGGGGACTAGCCTTGGTAGCAAACATCTTTACATTGTTAGGTCACTCCTCTGAACTGGGTCAGAAGCAAGAGTTTTATTAAATGAAGGCTGTTGAGAAGCAGGTGTGGAACAGATTAAGGGTTTGGAGCTCAGCTGGCTGAGAATGGCCAGACACAGAAAGAGACAAAAATTAACCCCAAACTATTGACCAGCGGTGATGTCAGTGTGCGGCGTGGCTGGGAGAGCCATCAGGCATGCTGGGGAGCGAATGGACGGGGAAGTGTAAGCAGTCAGCTTCTGCGGTGAGAGCTAATCACAGTGTGTCCTGACACTGACACTGTGCCGGCTAAGTAAAAGGGAATAGAGAGCTCATTTTCAGTACGAAAAGTGGGTTTTATTGGATGTCCTCAGGAAACAGGGCCACAAATCAACACTGTTTGTCACTTTCAAGAGTTTAAAAGAAAGAACATTATCATGTTGGTACACTCTGCTGATTATACAAAACTGCGTGCAGTGGGTTGCTTTGGCTGGGTTAGGTGAGACTGGGCAGCATAGTGGCAGTGAAAGATGCTGCAAGTAAAGGCAAATAAACGTATATGGGAAGAACTAGCTCCTAATTAAATGGCCTGGTATCACTTCCCATGGCTGCGCGAATCCTCTCTTTGCTCACCTGCACTTGGGGCTATCCCTAGGTTGCGGCAGGACACTTCCCACCGGTCAGTAACCGCACTTTTGCCACCTGGGATTTCTGAGGTCACAGTCCTGACAAAAGCCAAAGATAGCAATTTTTTAGCCACGTACTCTCCTCTGTTCCTAAATAGCTTTTTCTTGCAAAGCATATACACCCACCTATGTATTTTTGAGCCAAGAAGGGGAAACACTGTTTTAAGAAGTCCTACATAAGGTCAGAAGGAGCTGCTCCTCAGCACAGGGATGTTCCTCAGTGGTGTTTACTCTTCAGATAAGGCAATGGAGATGATATGAAAGAGTGGAAAGAACTGTTTAATGATAGTGAATGAAAGGATTCAACTTGTCTTCCTTAGGAAGGAGACAAATAACAGAAAAACATATGGGAAAAAAGCATATAAATTGTAGTGATCATGGCAACAGGATGTTGTTGAGAGCATTAATTCAGTGTGATTAAAGATTAGAATAGGTTCTTATTTGGCTAATGAATTTCCTAAAAATTACATAATAGCTAAAGGCAAAGATTTAAGATGAAATATGCTGTGTCTGACCTGAGATCTGGTGAACACTGATCCGCTATTAGAGATTCATTGGTTCAAGCTACTGGAAGCAGATGAGCATCAGAGCTAATCCAGTGTGGCAGACAGGGTACTTCTCTACCTCCTAGATTCTGAGTCTGAAACGCTGTGATAATTCCTGTGTTCCTGCCTTTGAAATGCTTTCACACCTTGACAATCTTACTCATTACCTAATTTTTCCTGCTTTCCTAATCCAGTTTAAAACTGAAACGGCTTTGCGTTTTTCCCTAAAAGTATTTTTCCGTTTTTACAGGTTTTTTTCTGCTTCTTAAAGGGCAAATCAGTTTAAACTTAAGTTCTTTTAACAGTGGAAAATGTTTGGGTTTCAGTGTCCAAAGGTGTCTTCTGTTGATTTTGATGACGTTTCAATTCAAGTATGTTAAAACCTCAGTAGTTTACACTTAAGAAAGGTCCATTTTGTTTATTGACAAATGTAATCTTTGCAATTTTGGGGAAATGGATTTTTTTTCCCCAGCAGTTCTGCTGAAAAATCTCTCTCACATTTACAACATAATTCATTATTCAGTAATTATCAATATAAAAATATATTCAGATTAGCTATCAGAGTACAGTTGGAAATTATTAATTTTTTGCCTGTTGCAGTAGCTTCTCAGAAGAGTGGGTAGGTGCATTGCAGAAAGGCCAGTAATTGGGACAAAAGGGAGAAGTGTTATCAGTCATTATGCTTCAGGGCATAATCTGATCACCAGCTGTAGTCAGAAGAGATCACTGTGTCTAGTATTTAACAGGACTAAATTTGTCACATTTTGATGAGGAGGTGAAGAAGAAGGGTATGTCTTTGGCTGATGAAGTATTGAAAACAACATCACTAGCAAAATAATTTTTTTATCTGAACTGAATGGGTGCATATGTTATACATTAGCTACCTGCCAGCTAACCAATTCCACAACTTTGTTCAAACTCACATTTTCTGAGGGTGACTATGAAAAGACAACATTTAAAGTGAGCTCAGGCAGTGAAGCAGTCTAAGCATGATGGGAGACCAAGCAGCTTGTCGTTGCTGATGAAACCAGTGGAAGGTCACTTTTTTGTAAGCTTTTGGAAATGTGAGCAATATGGAATTTCTGCTTCGTGGTGTTTACTCAAAGGATGTTGGTTCAGACAGAAGCTAACTTTCTTCACAGCAAATTGCAGGCTGCTTCCCTCTTCAGTCAGTAGAAGAGATTTTTCTGCTGGAAAACATCTCCAGGGAAATGTAAGTGGAGAAAGGGAAGTTTATTATTTAATTTTATGTGTGAATTGGTTTCACTTGTAATCAGTAGGAACTGTATTATCCCACTAATTGAAAAGGGTATCATAGGAAAACCCTAACATTATTAATATTGAGGTTGAAGTTCGTTCTATTTTTTCTCTGAATTAACTTCAACATTTTTCTTTAGTCCACCTCTCCTCGGGAAGGGTGAAAATGAGAACCATTTGGAGGCTTTGCCTGCTTCTTGAGCTGAGCCTGAACTCCCTCTGAGTTTCAAAGGAGAGTGGATTAACATTTGTGTAACTCACTTCCATGGCAGTGTTACAATTTATAGTGGCAAGTGGGAAATATCAGAAGGAAAAATGTTCCTGTGTCAAAATCCTTAAAAGGAAAGCATTTTGCCTCCAGTGCTAGGCTGATGGGGGTGAGTTTGAAGGCTGGGGTGAATGAGTGAATGACTAGTGCAGGTTAGCACTGACATGAGTGCACTCCCAGGTTCTCAGTTTGGTCTCTCTTGCTGGACAGTTGCTTTGCATCGCTCCACACTGGTTTCAGGGCCCAAGCAAGGGAGGCTGATGAGGTGGGGGTTGCTGAAGTTTTGGGGAAGATGCAGCTGCTGAGGGTGGTACTTAAATTTCAGCCACTGAAGCCTGAAATGAAGGGGAAGGGCATATGGGAAATGGGTGGGATGAGGGAGCTTGCCTGGGCTGCCTGTGCCACGGGGAACAGAAGCCTGTGTGCAATTCAAATGATTGGTACAGACGGACAAGGATGTGTAAAGAGTAACCAAGCATAAGGTATAAAACACCAGGGAAAGAAGAAGACTGGACAGATTACAGAATGAAATTAAGAGTGCAAAAGAGTGATAAGGAAAGCAAAGGCTGAGAATGAAAGGAAAATTGTACAGGAGGTTAATATGGATAATGAGAAATGTTTCCAGAGTGTAAGGGCCATGAGGTCAGTGAAGGAGAGCATAAGGCCTCTAAGACATTGCAAAGGTAATTTATTGTCAGAAAACATTTTTAAATGTAATGTATGCTGTGGCTTGATACTTACAAAAGGAGGACAGGGGACAGATGCCACAGGCGGACATAAATTTCCCCGGGGAGGAAGAAGAAATATGGGGAAGGGGGGAAGGTGTCAGGCTGACACAGGACTGCCTTGTGACCGTTGAAGACTGGCAAACAGTGGCAGGATGGGATATTAATTGAGAAAAAGAATGTCTTATCATTGTGCCAGCTGAACTGAAGATAACTGAAAGCAAAACCAGTCTGTTATTTCGGGCCATTACTAATGCATCTGCGTTGCTTCTGTGTAGCATCCTGTGGCCTCACTGGGAACCATTTTGTCTGGAAACTGAACTTTATTTTGCCAAATGTGGGTGAAAAGACTATAAAATGCTTCTGAAGTCACAGCTAGCTTTAAGTTACTCACTTTACTTATGTCTTGTCTTCCTGCAGTCCTGAAATAAGGGAAATACTTAACAGTTGTGGGGAATATGTTTAAGGCAATGATGACTTCCCATGGTACTGATAACCACCAGGGCTTCAAGCCAAGATTTTTTTACTCATTGAGAAATAATTGTGACTATATGAATGTGTATAGGGAACTTTCTCATGATAGGAAAGTAAGAAATATACCTCTAAGCTTTAGTCAAATTACCTTTGAAGTGTTGCATTTTGCTATTTACCTTTTACAGATGTTCCTGGGTATTCATAGAAAAGATCTTTTCTTGAAAATGACTGGGGCTTGATTCTTAGCTGGTGCAAGTCAGTATTGCTGCAATGAATGGAAAATGGAGTTTGATGCAATACTCTTGAGTATGTTTATGTGTCATTTTACTGTTCCTAAGGCCCTTATAAAATCTCCCTATGGTTTCCGGAGCTGTTTTCTCAGTCTAGACTTATGAGGCAAGATTCTTTTTTGTCCTAAGGCCTTTCTCAGCTACAGTCTGACAATTTCTAGTGAAGAATTTATCTGAAAATGAAGAATCTCTAAGGATGAGAGTTACTGGACCTGCCTCCTGCACCAGGTGTTCTCTCTATTCCCTGCATAAGGCGGAAGACAGGGAGTGTCCTGGGAATAGGAAACAGCTGTGCTTTGTTCTACTCAGTTGTCAGCTGGTATGAAGGTAGTTGCTCCAGCAGTACAACACAGAATGCAACAGAGTTGAGAGAGTCATGGATGGATCCTCCTTTTACTTGGGCAGTTTAGATGAAAGAGAAAGCCGGTCTAGATTTGATAAGGCAACAGGAATTTTTTCATGTTCTTCACTGCAGTTAGGTTGAGTCTGTACCACCAGATCACATAGCCCTTACTTTGGCTCTGTTTCTTCCCATGATTATTCCGGTTTGCTCCTGTGGGGGTGACATGTGTGAGCTAGTGCGTGCTCACTCATGTGAACAAGGGTGATGTGCTCTGTCCCACAAATACTTGTGTGATTAGTCATTCCTGTAGTGAGGGAAGGTCTAAGTCAATTGCCTCAGTTGAATGTAGCTCACAATATCCATTCTCAATTTTGGTTACCACTTATTTATTTGACGCAGCTTTTAAATTAGAATCACATTTTCTTGGAGACCTCTATGGGCATAACCAGTCCCAGCATACTGAGAATTCTGACAATCTCCTTTTAAAGCCCTGCTCACTGGTGATGTGGGCAAACAGAGCAACTGGTGGCTTTGCACTGCTTAATACTAGCATGTGTGAGACCTGGGTAGATTACAGATAGGCCAGTCTATCCCAATAAATCAGGTGGTGCTACGTTGTAGGACCAGGCACTGGAACCTGCTTGTTTATATGGTTAAATTATTAGAAAAAGCTTTGTCTTTTGTCACCTACCGCTATCCAAACAATTCCCTGGCATGGCTAGGAGTTAGCACAGCCCAGAGACTCTTCCCAGTAGGTATTTTGGATGCAGCCACCCTGTTCTGGAGACAAGGAGAGTTTAATGGCATAGATGCAATCTGTTTCATGCCAGTTGGCCTCAGTGCCAGTGAATGGTCTGAGGTACTTTTAATTTACCAGCAGAGACAAAGCTTTATCTGTCAGTAAACTGCATGGCATAACTTTCAGAGGATGGTACAGAGGACCTGATTTTTATTTCATTCCAGACTTGCACTAGTGTCACTATCAGTAAATTCATTCCTGGCTTGTTCTGCTACAAAAGAAAGAGAATGGGGCTGTGAAGATAGGTTTCCACAGAAATGTCTTGCAGACTAGTGGTCAAAGTGTGAACATCCCCTTGGAGGGACCTCCACAAGAAGGGAGAGATCTGCATCAGTCATGAGGTGTCTGTCTGTTTGCTATGACAAGCTGTACATCTGGAGATGTCCCATTGCAAACAGAAAGTTTTGTTGTGTGTGTTACTTATGCAAACACCAGCACAAGGTACTATTGAATCTTAGAGCCATCGGAAGGCCTTGAGTCTGCTTTTTGGCTCCCTGCTGCTCCAAAGCTCTAGGATCTCTAATTTTAGCCGAGGCTTATGTCTGCTGCTGTGACAGGAGCCTTGGAAGCCTGAAAAATCCCAGCTTGCGTCTTAGGGATGTGGGGCTCTCCAGCATGGCCTGCTAAGGCTGGCAGACAACTGGGACCACAGCATTCATGGAAATGATGATTGAGTTGAGCTACAGACTTGAGCTTCCAAGGATCACTCAGGTTTGAAGTGTTTCAATCATTCTGAAATAATTTTATTTTTACAGAAATGAGGCATTTCCTGTGGAGCAGAAGTTCCAATTTGCCAGCTAAAAAGTTATAAACTAAAAGTTGAGCAGGAAACAAAAGGGTAACAACCAAATTATGGCTGCTCCTAGTTGGTGTACTAAGCAAGTCACTCAGCAGAGGATACTGAAGAGGGAACTAGTGAAGACTAGACAGTATGTGATTAAAAAAACCTTGCTGGGAACAGTTATGGGTGGGTGGGGGGTGCCTGTTAATGTAACAGAGGAAGCAGACCTAGATGGGCTTCCTGACCCGTGTCTATCTTAAAATTTCCTATGTAATCTCCATAGACATCTCCTTCAGTGCGAATATACTTTGGCCAGTAGCCTTGAGGTTTATTAACACCATGGAAAGTAATTATTGCCTTGTCCACACTCCCCGTGGCAGTTATTGTTTAAGTATTTCCCTTATCCTGGATTGCAGGAAAACAATCCATTACATAAATCTACTGACAAACAGTTATGCTGCAGCAGCTCGAGAAGTGCAATATTCTCTCTGTGCTAATTTCAGTAAAACAGCACGTTTTTGTAAATGAGCTAATCCACAGAAAGTGACAGAATGTTACATTGCAGAGGCCTGGCTGAGCTAATGGTACAAAATGAAAGAATGTTTTCACTGCCTGTCCTCTGAGTTCAGTTGGCATAATAAAATACTGTTTTCCTCAGTAGAATATATGTCCTTCTACTTTGCTTCTCTGTCATAATAAATGACTGGCCTGGAATTAAATGGGTTGTTCCTGGACACGGGATGTTAGTGATGGAAAAGACCTGTTAGATCACTCAGGCCATCTCTGCCAGTACAATGCTCCTTACCTTGCATTTTGTGATGCTCTTTGTAATTTAATTTTAAAAGTCTCAAGCAGCCAACCTTCCAGTGCTCTCCTTCCAGGTCTTTTGCTCAGCAGCTTCAGAGCGTGAACTTGCAAGCAAAGAGAGTTGGATTACTGAGGCTTAATGAAGTAGCCCACTGTAATGATAAGGAAAAACACATTAACCTGCCCTAATAGCAAAATACAGCATGTAAGCATAAATTACAGCTGATGTAAATAAGAAGAGACCTTCTCAATACCACATGTTAACATGGCTCGTTCCATGACTGGGTTGGAATAAAAACTCTTAAATAGTCTGTATTGCTGTCTCAGCTGATGACTGAGAACTAGGGTAACTTGGTCACTTCTGCTCATGGTACTTGGAAAGTTTCCTCTCACTGTTGGACTTCCTAGTTTCATCTTACAACTTCCAGGTATATCCCTGTGCAGCACAGGTAATAATTTCCATTCCTGTGGGGTTAATATGTCTGAAAGGTCTGTAGACTGCAAAAATATCTGAGTCATTGTTTCATCTTGTAGAAGGTCTAAGTTCTCTCTTTGCTGACTTGTAGCAGCCCAGAAGATGTCTCTATACGTCCGCCCTGTCAGTCTATGCCTGCCAGTAGGGCCTTGATTCAGGTCTGAGAAAGGATGACAAATACCACCACAGCTCTTCCAGAAGGCAAAAAACAGCCTTGCCAGTCTGGGGGTAGAAGTTTCTACAAGTCAGTGTTTCTACTGTTGTATTTTTTTTTTCCTTCTCATTAATCTCATGTAATTTTGGAGTGACTCCAGAGAAAATGATGGAAATGCCTCTAGATAAAACTGCTGTAAATGAGAATGAAACCTGGTCCCTATACGATTCTAGAAGGCTCTTTTATTTTCCGACATAACTTTAATTGTAAAGCAGCACAGTCCGGCCACGCTTAATGGAACTTGATACTGATTGTTAAAGGTTTAATTATCGCTATGCGCATCACAAGCTAGCTGTCTCCAGAAGGATGGCTTTGAAAAAAATGACATGTTTAGATGTCTTTTCCATGAGGTGACTGAGGATTTTGTCTCTTGTCATTCAATAGTAGAGTTGCCACCAATCTATCTTGGGCTTCACATTTTAGCATGTTAGGCCCCCCAAAACCTCTTCTGCCTCTTAAAGAGGTCCCTTGACTTGATGTGCCAAACGTTTTAAACACAATGGAATTGATGACTGCTCCTGTCGTCTGTATGGGACTGCACTGTGTCATTAGCTGGACATTTAGTTTTATGCAGACATGTCAGATAACAAGCATGGCAAAAGCTTTTACTGTTCTTTTTTTTTTTTCACTATTGAGTCTCGATGTGTTCATTCAAAGCTCCCATGAGCCCAACATGGGACATTTAGAAATAACTGGCTTGATAAACTCTCAATTTAAAACTACAGCAAGTTAAGGAAAAAACTCAAATGCCCTGTAAACCTTAAAGGGAGATGATTACTGCAGTAGTTGAATTGATTTAGTATCCATTGGGGAAGTTTTTTTCCTTAAAGTAAACTTGGAGTAACCTCAGTTTTCCTGTATTTAGAAGAGCTCTGTGGCAGCGATGAAGTTTGTGAAGCACCTGTGGCAAAGCAGTGATGAGTGCATAGGTATGTCACGCTCTGCTGGGATTCAGGATCTGGCTTTTAAACTCTTAGCTGTTTCCTATAGTGAACTTGTTGACCCTGAGTATGTTTTATTACCCATGATACAAGAGGGCTCGTGCCTGAATGGGGTCTTTTAAAGATCAGAAATTGTAAACCAAGCTTCTTATTCCAACAGAAAAGAGCTTATTTAACACTAGGTTATCAGCAAAGTCAAAGGAATCTGCTAAGGTACCATCAGGGCTTTTAACTCGTGCCATGTTGTGTCCAGCTTCATCCTAGTCTCACTGGAGTTGCTACTTTGGTTGGAACACTATGGTGACAGATCTAGTTTTCATTTCAGTGATCTGTGTATTTTGCCATGTATCTATCAAATTGACAAGGCCTGGCTTGATAGGTGTGCCTGATATAAAGAGAACTTCTCATATATTTAATGTTGGTGATTAGAAAATCTGAATATTCTTGCCCTCACTTGCAACCTGACCACTGAAAAAAAATCAGTTGCATACTTTGTGACTGCAGCAAGTTTGTGAATCCACTGATAAATGTGAAAGGCAACTACTAGTGGAATGACTGACAGCATTTGGGGTTTTTGGCATTGTGGAGAGCTGTTATTGCAGACTCATTTTACATATGTAAAAGGTTTTGGGCATAAAGAAGACTCTTCACACTTATTTTCTTAACCTTTTATTTCCTTCAAAAATCTGTATGTCATTCTATTCCTTTTTCTGTTGTTTCTGGAGGAAGTGATCACGGACTTCTCAAATGTGCACTTCATTTTGTGTAGTGAGGTTTCTATCTATTATCTATCCAATAGCAGCAATGCTGTTGGAACTGGAGTGCTCTAGCATATTCTCTAGTGTTCACTTACACTCTAGCATAAGTGAAGGACCCTTAACCCCACAACTTGTTCACTTTTGTCGGTTATATCGGCTAGTCTAATAAAAGATATTAGCCCTTCCTACAAACCCTTATTTATCTAGATATTATTATCAGTAACATGAACATTGTGATGGCTTTTATGGCAGAAACACACGAGAGCAATAGAGTGTTTCTGCCCTAAATATGATGGTGGAAGAGGAAAGAGAGGCATCACAGGTAAATTGCATTCTGTAAGAATACTAGCATGGCCAAGAGTTAAACTTATGTCAGCTGAATATCAGTCCATGGCTGAGCCATAGGTACATGCTGCTTTCCAGGAACATGTACAGTTTGACAAGCTCTGTTGTTGAGCAAACAGGAAATGCACTCTGAAATGTAGATTGTGTAAGGGACCAAAAATATCTATAGATTAGTTCCCTCCTTACAGTGGGTTTCTGTTTGTTTGTCCGTAAATTTGAAGTGTTTTGCCCCTACGTATTTCAGCCAGTACAAAACAAGTGTTGAGTTCAAAATGACATTTTCATTTTGAAATCTTGTTTTAAAAAGGATTAAGCAGCCCCCAAAGTGAAAGAAATTCTGATTTCAGATTAAGCTGAATCAAATAGTTGTGGTCAAGCTAAATACATACTTCTTGTTCTGTTTTAGCAAGTGAGATGGGCCTTACTCACAATGCTTTGCTCCTGTGAGTGTCTCTTCCCACCCCCAGCTTGTGTAGCATTCTGACCCATTTATATCACTTATGTCATTACTTTACACCATTCGGGCAGACAGTTGTAGCAGGAATGGGTAGTGAGATGGAAATTTGAGGGTGTCATCAGCCTAGATTGAAATGGCTCTCCTTTAATGGCCTGTGTGAAATAGGTGGGTGGATTCAGTTCAGTTTCTGCACGTGCCCACACTATAAACTGGTTGGCTTTTTGTTTCCAAAACTGCATGGGCCAGGGGCAGTAGTGCTCTTCAGCCTCAGAGCTCAGGAGGGGGATGAGGCTTCTCTGTGGCTTCTTTAAACCAGGCTTTCAGGTCTTCATGGTCATGAGCCTGGTGGTTTGGGAAAGTGTTAAACACTGCTTGATTAGCAGGGACCAATGTTTCACACCCCTTCTTCTCCTGTCTGTTGAACCAGTTTTAGGGGCAAATAAAGCTAGACTCCAGGCTGTGCGGATGAGAGCTGGGAGGAAGGGGGCACTAGACTCAATTTGGAGACTGTGTTGGAAGTCAAGGATCCTCTTGAGCCCAATGCCTTGTCCACAGCTATCCCTTGTTTCTCCCCGCTGCCAGAGATACTGTCCTAGGGCACTGCAAAGGGGCTTTGGTGCAGGTTAGTACTTGTCCATTCATTCCTGCAAAGAGAGGTGACAGCAGCAGGCACTGAAATACTGAGGTGCTGTTTGTGTGGGTGCCCATCTTGCAAGAAACTATGGGTTGTTTGAAACTCCACTAAATGCTGATTTTGATGGATATCAGCACCTGTCAGGAATGATTCCATGTAGTATTAGGTCTCTGAGGTATTTGTAGCAGGAATGAACATGTTCTTGAGACCATAAATCACATCTGCAACTTTGCTGGACAGCAAGAGAAATCAACCTTTCAAGTGATGCCTGGGCACAATCTTTTGCTAGTCTGGTGCGGTTCACATCTGTGAATTCAGACCCCCTCTGCTGCCATGTCATGTGTAAATTCCATTGCAGACACTTATATCTTGGAAGCTTAGCACCTTTAATTTGGTGGCAGTACTTTGCATAAGCCTTTTGAGTTTGGTATCTTAATACTGTACACTCGGTAAGCCTAATATTTGTAAGGTGGATGTGAAAGACAAATAAACGAATTTGAAGTAACAAGAAGTCAAAAACATGTCTTCCCTTATTTTCTTTCCTGTTTGCCTAAGGATTATTTATCGTGTTTGCCTTGATTCCAGCCACTTAATTTTTCCAAACAGATGCAGCTGATTGATTAATGGCATTTCATGTTTAAAGTCAAAAGTGTCAGCAAGACTCTTGCACGCCTGTGTCATTCTCTCCTAGAACAATAGGTTCGGCTGAGAAGCAGGGCCTTGTGCCAAGTATTCTTGAGGATAGGAGGTCATGTGCCACTTTTCTGCTAGGAGACAGATATATATAAGGACAAGGGGAGGCAGGAGTTTGGGGGGTTGGAGGGCTAACTCGGTTCTAATAATAGGTGGATCACATGGTTGCTAAGTCACCTACAACAAGGCTTAGTTTGTGGAGGTGAATCAAAGTGCCGGGAATTAAGGACATTTCTTCGACTATCCTATGACACATAAAAATAGGCCAAGGGAAATACATATGTGATGAAGAAAGAATTGACTGTCTAGGCCAAAACTCCTCAGAGGAACAGCGGGACTTCAGTTCTCTCACCTCCTTTTATGATTTCTCTTCTCTTACTTTTTAATAACCCTGCATGTGAAAATAGCATACAGGTGATCCAGGTTCTCACCTAATATGTAATATTATGTATTTGTGTATAGTAGGCTATGGGCCAGAGCCTCAGCTGTTGGAAACAGAGATAGCTTGCCTGATGCCAGTTACCACAGTCAGGATCAGCCCTATCTGCTCAGCCTGGTGTGAGAACTGGGTGAGGAGTTGGAAATGGGGAATTACGTACCCATGCACCACATTGGAAACCTATTGCGTATTCTAGTGTCAGTAATAGAAAGCATCTACATTTGTGGATCAAAATGAAACTGGCATAGGCCTTCCTTTGACAGCTGTTTCAAATATACAGTTCATCACGTTGTAATTCTTTCCCAGTGTATGCTTAGAAACATGTAAAACACCAACAAGCGTGAGACCCAATTGTTCTCCTCTGCACGTTCAGAAGTGTTTTGTGTAAATGTATCTCAGGCCTTGAAGGCCAGATTCCTAGATACTGTAGTCAGAGACCAAGCTTTGCTATTTATTGTCAATGGCATTAATCAACAAGTGGGGAGTCCCTTTTGTTTCCCTGCCCTTCTGTATATTTTCCTAGCTTCACAGACTAAGCTTCAGAGGAAACTTCCTCTGAAACTGTAAGCCACTAGAGGCCTCCTGAATACTTGAATTGATTTTGCTTCCAGGAAGACAGAGTCTCCTAAAAAGTACATCAGGCTTATAGAAGAAAACGATTTCCAGTTTGCCAAGCCAGGCTGACACACGGTATAGTGAGGGTGAGCGAAAGATAGCACAGCTTGAAATAAAGAACAGAAATGCAGTTGAAATTCAGCTCTTAAAATACAGCCCATGTAATATTGAGTCACGGTGAATTACTCATTTCTATTTAGCCTTTATCTGTTGCAACCTGATTAGAGAGAGAAACTACATTCCTTTATTCAGGCATGAGGCCAATATTCATATTAGTCATTTTTGGCCAAAATAAATTCTACAAACTTTGGTCAAAATGCTTAATCCAATAACACAAATGTAGGGGCTCTTTAAATAAACCATCCCACAGCAATCTCTCTGTTTATTTTTTGTTTGCACCCTCACACCTTCTTTCTCTCTTCCTGTAGCTCTTTTTTTTCTGTTGCACCAGCCTCATTTGTGTTTACCTCTTTTGCATAAGCATCCATTGCGAAACCCCCATGGATATCAGAGATACTTCGATGACACTGTTGATGCTTCCTCTCTGAGCTATGCCAGGTTTGCCCATTGATCCAGGAGCATGTTCCTGTTCATTAATGCAAGGTCACCCCTAATTCCCTCCTCCTGCTCTTTACCTCCCAGCCCTCAGGGGGGCAGACACTTGGAGGAGAAACCCGTTTGCTTTCTGTGTCAAGAAGCTGGTTGGTAGCTTTCTGCTAATTACTTTGGCTACAATAATTCTTAACCCGATTACAGTGATACAAATTAAAGCACTCTTGGCGAAGGGCAGCTAAATCCACATGTCAGACACCAGAGCCTTGGTTTATTTAGGGACATCACATTTCTTCTGATCTTGTTACCCAGTTTTCCATCTTCTTTGGGTAATCCTGAGTAAATCTTCCTGCAGTGGAAATCAGCACCATACACATAGGCCCAGATTATTAGAGAGGCCTTTGAAATTGTCTCATGAGGTTCCTCCTGCAACCCTTTGGGGCAGTCAGGTCCTTCTGCCCCAAAAGATGAAGAACAACTAGTGATTTTGAGAGCTCCCAATGATGCATCTTGACAGGGCCTGATTTTCAGAGATGTTCCCTGCACCCCATACTTAAAATCATCCTCTGCAATGTGTTTCAGTGTTTGTCCACCGAAGGAACTTGCTCTTGCTAAAAATAGAGGTCTATGTACTTGTACAGCCTTTGGCCTTTGCTTATGCAAATCAGAGAGTTGTCAGCTAACCTTGTTTCCAGTACCTTGGGTGTAAAAAGATTGTTCTGCTTTCTGCATTCCTTGAGAAAGGAGGTCTCTTTTATGGAATATGGGTTGGGATGCGGAAAGAAGAATTATTTCCTTGATAAATTGGCACCACCTTCTATAGACAAGCAGCATCTTTCTGCATCTGTTTTCTTTGCTGTGGTGAGGACCCTTTTAATTCAGTTTGTTAATGAGACCATGCTCGCAGGTAGGAAGTTGGACTTCTCTCTCTCATCAGTCTGGCTGGCCCAGTGAAGCTGCATTTCTTAACTGCTATAGTCATGTGCTATAAACTATGAAGTACTTCTGTTAAAATAATGTTTCCAATATACTATGAATAACACTGATCACTGAATTAGTTCCTTAGTGGGAAGGAAAGTAACAAGATTAAAGAGAAACCTGGGAATAGATTTAGTTCTCTTCTACTTCTTTTACTCTGACATTTATCAAGCTAAACTCCCCACAAGTCAAAACTACATAAATATTGAGTAAAGACTGCAGGATTTAACAGTTAGTTCATGTCAGGTAATTATTAGCCTTTGGCACCCTCTTACTCGTTTGTAAAGCCACTAACATTAATGTATTGTACCAGATAACAATATTGCCAGGTATTTTATTTAGCCGGTCTATTCTGTTGCAGCTTCCTTTCAGAAAACCTCAGCTGTACTGTATGCAACAACCAGAATGTACATTTTCTGTACTTTAAGGTACCACAGTACAGTACAGTTGATCTCAGTTTGCTTAGCCATGATATAACCTTCACTGTTGTAGTTTCACATATCTTCTGTGAAATTGCACACTGCCGTTCACACTAAATTACGTAAACATAGGAATATCTTGCAGGCTGGTTTGAAAGTGCGGCATAAACTTACACTTAGTTTTTTCCAATTGTTTTTATACAGTTCTGGATATCTTTCATTGATTGATGTGCAATTTTAGGTAGAATGCACTTTATAGCTATGAGGGCGTTATATGCATTTTGTGAACCAGGACATTCAGGTAAAATAAGGCTCCCCCCAAATAAGGCTGAACTTGGCATGATAGGGAAGTACCCACTGCCTTGCTGAGAGCATGTGCTTACATCTTACATGTGTCTGGGTTAGCCCTTTGTAAACTTCCTGACTCATTTACCACACATTTCTGTTTCCAGATGTTAGGAGTGGAACTGAAAAGCTGAGGCCAAAATCTGTGAACTGTGTTTGAAGACTTAGACCTGTAAGACCATACCTAGTCATGTTCAAGTTAAAAAAAAAAAACCCAAAACACAACCAACTCCTGTTTTTCCATGCAGCTGCCATGCTCCCTGAAACAGAGCTTCAGGCACCTCTGGGAACAGGTGACCCTTGCTTGCATATGTAGACATGGGCTTTAAGCTTCTAATTTTAGATGTTTGAGATATTTGACTCAGCGCCCCATGTGCTCTGCACCAGAGTCTCAGGACATATTCCTAGGGGCATTTGGACCCAGCCTTGGTGTGTTTGTGTCCACCTTTTCCCTCTGTCAGTTCTGCCTGACTCCCAGCTCTACGCTCTCCTATGATTTACAAATGCTGGCTGTGATGATGCCAGCGATTTCTTGTGACCTTGTGAAAGCCAACAGGCCCCCGGGCAGACCAGGACCCATCTCCTGAAGAAAAGTTGTGGGAGGTCAGATATTCCACTCCTGTCTCGCTGAGCTCATCCGTCCAACTTCTTCTTTCCTTTCTTTTTTTTTTCCCCCTTTTTTTGTCCCTTTTTGTTTGGTTTGACCTTGGTCACTGATGACAAGGCTGCTTTTCCTGCCAAACCAATCAATAAGCTAAACAGAGAGAAGATGAGTATTTAGAATATGGGAAGCCAAACTCAAACACAGATAGGTTATCAGCCTAGCCCAGAGCAGACTTCTAAGCAAATATTTCATTAACAAATTTTTCATGGCAACTTGCATGTTAAAAAAAAAAAAAAGGCAACAACAGGAGAGGGAACAGTAAAGGGGATAAAGTGAAAGAACTGGGCTGGAGCCATCGGGCTTAGGCTGTTGCATTGCTGTCTTTGGTTACCAGTACTTTCCACAACACACTGCTGCTCCCTAGAGAAATGGTAAGCGGGAAGGGTGAAGACCTTGCACAAATGGGGCTTTGAAAGCTTGCTCTGTGCCGCGGCACCTTGTGCTTACCTCTCAGGCAGGGAAAGGCTCAGGGTGGGTGCGTAACCGTACCATATGTTTATGGTGGAGTGACATTCTGGGCACAGTCTGAAGTTTATAACTGTTTAATCCTTGGACCTCTGGCAAGGGTTGTATACATTTTCTGTTAACAAACAGGAGCCTGAGCCAGTTATGTCATTAAGTTCCCGGTTAGCTTAGTGACCTGTAGAAAATATATTTGTAATATTGCAAAACCTTGTGAAAACATATCCAAAGATCTCACTTCAGTGCTTCTCTCACCCCTTCCATGTGAGACCCAGCTTTTTTTTTTGATGCATTATTGCCCTCCATTTAAACCAATAAACACAAATTAATGCATCTTGTGCAGATCGGGATATTTTACTGCATTCTTAGCATAGATTAACAAACCCTCACATTCATATGTCATGGGAATGAGGAACAGGGCCTTAACCATTTTTTGTCTTGACAGCTATTTTGAAAGGTTGACTGAAGGGCAGGGAAGTTGCTAAATAACTTTTCAAATATTGTAGAGGGGAAAAATATAGGTCAGTAAGCAATAAACTCTCTACATCCTTCTGGCTAAGGAAGAGACTCTGAATCTCCATCCACCTTTTACTAAAATGAGACCAAAATCCAAATCCAACATAAAGCATTACAGCTTTAAGTACTGAAAATATTTATTATTTTTATACCAGTAATCCAATAGCATAATCTCAAGAACATCAGTGCTCCAGGAATGTCTAGAAACACAATGGATTTGTCTTTATTCCTTTATCCAGATGTTTCTATAAAATACTCTGGATACTAGGAATCTGTAGGGGAATTAAAGATTTATTTTTAATACTTGAAAAACTTGAATTTCTAATAACTGTGATCCTTTAAAATGTTTTAACTGCAGATGCAACATGCTTTGACTCTTTGATGAGCTTTCCCTATACCTTTTAGCTTGCTTTCCAAATAATGGACAACTATTTGTCACAGGCAGCTAGCTGCAAGATAGTCACAGGACATGGACACTTTAGTGATAGCTGTAAATGTGAGAATTAAACTATGTGTTGGCTTCAGTTCAGAAATCTATCCTTATTCAGCAAAACTGATTAGATATTGTCTGAACTGCACTGTGTAGATATACCTGAGCTAGGGAAGGAATCATCAGCATGCTAAATAATGTGGGGCAATAGCCAGCCCTGCTTATTGAGGACTAACTTTTATTTAGCTATTGCAGGGTGGAAGGTCTTTGCATATTATGTCACAATCTGTAATGCTGTAATTTTACCTCATTTCTGAAATAAGATTATACCTTTTTTTTTTTTTTTTGACAGATAACAGCACTATGAAAATAACTTCTGAGCCTTGCCTGCTTATACTCACTTCATGTTCGCCTGGTACAGTAGTAATGTAGCTCCCCAATATGCAACGAACACCAGGACCCTTTTCAGCATCAGGGTAGTAGATGTTGAAACAGTGTAATTTTTGTGGTTTATAAAACGCTATGGATTTAATAACTTGTTTAATAACAAGACAGGTGCAATAATCATGCAGGATTTTATAGGCAGACCTCTCTAAAACTATTGTGTTCCAAATAGCAGGTCAGAAACTGATTCTCTGAGGAGATCCAGTGTAGAAATTTCACTGTATGTCAATATCCAATTTCATTTCTGAGTGAGTTGTCTATCATTTGTCTGCTCCTTAAATTCTTTGTGGAGCACTAGGTAGTATTGTATGTAACTGTTCTAAAATACTTCTAGATTTCTAAATGTGATGATAAAATTAAAGAGACAACTTTAATGTAAACATTGTTTACATTAACATTGGGAAATCAAATCTTCATCACAATTACTTCAGCTTACTTAGTTTATGAATTTAACATGTTTGGGCCAATCAAGTTCACAGTTTCTTTTTAATGGCCACTTAGATATTTAATAGATATGGAATAGAAATGGGATACAAATTTTTAATCAAAAGAGGTGATCAGAACACACCCAAAGAAATGGTGGTTGTCTTTTAAAAAGCTGTGTTCTGGCCAAAGCCATGGACTTGCTGCAGGAACTGCTGACTGAAGTGCTCTGATTTCCTAAAAACACAGATTAGTGGCTCACAGTAGTTTCTCCTGGCCTTAAAAATCTGTGAATCCACAAGTTAACCAGGCCTTTTGCAAATGGAGAACAACTGGGGGGGGTGGGGAGGAAGAAAAAAGTGTAAAGTGATTGTAAAGCCACAGATACTCACAACAGAACATGGGGAATGTGACACTGTTTTCAGGATCCAATTCCTGCTACCTCACAGTTTTCCTTGATGACTTTGGAAACTCCTGTGCATGTCTGTTCCTCTCTTCTGAAAACAGTGATAAAAGGCCTACCTTAGAGGAGCAGCATGTGGATAAACCAGATCAGAACAAGACAGGGATTCCCTTTGCTTGCAGATTCTCCTGAGCAATGTCTGTGACTAGACGCTGTCAGTGGCTTTCTGATCTGAGGGGTTTCGAGCAAGATATATGCATTGTATTTGTTGCATTAAATACTTTTTTGTTATGGGAGGGACATGCCTTACTTTCATCTGCAACTGCAAATACAGACCCTGTCCTACAGATTTAAGGTTTGAGACCGTCATTTGCTTAGCACAGTCCAGCAATTGCTCATCACTTCAGCACATGGTGGTATTACTTATGTTGACCTTTTAAAGGCAACCTTCTACCACGATGAAATCTTACAAACATGTCTGTAAAGACCAGAGGCAGTGATGTCAGTAGGGGCATGCCTGTGCCTTTGCATTGCCACCTCCCCTGCTCCTGGGGCAGATCGGAAAGAGGAGGGCAGCCAGCAGTAGCAAAAGCTGCTCTCTGCAAGAAGACACCTCACAGGAAGGCTTCTCACAGTTTTCAGGGTGGAGGCAGCCAAAGGCAGACAACTAAATCTTCCCTCTTTCCTCCCAGCCTACAAGAAGACTGTATGGCAAATGCCCAGCAGATGTGAGGAGAGTGTCTCCTACATTCACTTCACAGTGCGTCTGTTCAAAATGCAATAAATCGTCAAATGCAAGTCTGTCCGCAGACCGCACAGTGAATTAGGAATGCTCCTCATGTAGCACTGACTTGATCTCATCTTACACATACCCCAAAGCAATAGCGAGGGGAAAATGCTGTGAAGCATTTTTTCCTTTGTTAGTGCCCTTAGGGCTCAATCTGAACTTTGTAAGAGACAAAAAAGAATAGCTAGGAAAAATGGGGAATTTCTGCATGCCATAAGGACTGGAGGAACTTCACTGTCATCTTCTGCTTCTGTTGTGAGAGGGTTTGCAGATGTGACAGTGAGTAGGGCTTTTCTAACCACGGTCAGGTCAAACATGACCCATATTGCATCTCTCTCAACAACCACCTTCCACTTGGCTCTTACCTCGGTCCCAGGATGCAGCAAGATGCCACCTCAGTTGAAGATTATTTTTTTCAATACACTTATTAGGCTGATAAGAAGGTTCTGCTTTTATGCCAGACTCCTGTTTATGTTATATCTATTTCATTACTCAAACCTACTCATCTCTGAATTGTCTGTCCCCACACGCAGCTTAATCGAGAGTGAGGGCTTTGGGGTAGGGACTATGTTCCTTCTTGCATTTATGTACAAATGGCCTTAATCTGTGGCTGGAGTTCCCAGGAAAGGGCTACTATAAACCACATCAATAAAATTAATCTTAGGGAATAGATGTGGTGTGATATCTTACATGGAAACTCTAGGAAAAAAATGGGAGGCAGCTTTCAGAAAATTATTCCTTATGAAAAATCCATATTACTTGGTAGTATAGTACACTATGAATCTGAATGAAAGCTTGTGCAAAATGTTATCTTTCTGTATGTATGAGAATGTTTCAAGACATTAACCACAAGGGTCAGGATTAAGTCTCAGAATTCAAAGTATCAGAATTTATTTGAAGCCTAAAAATTTGGTTTCTCAAATTTTCCTATTTTACACAGAATTATCTGGGGCACAGAAAAAAATAAGGATAGGAAGAAGGAAGGAGATAAGCATTATTCTAAAGCTGAAAATTCAGTTGATCCTGTGCCAAATTCCATAAGAAATGACATAAAAATATTTTTGTGTGGTAAAAAACTTTACTGTTCTTGCAAAGATGTACGTATGTGATGAAGTTTATGTGTTCTGAGCCATTTCACTGAACTCAACAGTAAATCAAAAGGTCTGTGTTATCTGTACGGGAGAAGGGCCTTAACTGCAACACATGTTTACAGGAGTTAGGATATTGATACTCCTTGTACTCTATGTGTCCATATATAAAACTTGTAATATTCTCATAATAAGTTTAGTTTGTGAAGGATTATATGAATGGATGCTAGTGAGAGTGGGCCCCCAGTTTTTGTGCTGACTCAGCAGTGCAAACATAGCATAGACTATGACTTCTTCTTCTGTCCCCACTTTGGGTAAGAAAGCAAGATATTTCAATCCTTTCCGCTGGAAAACTTACTCCTGTGTGCCACATTGCTATTCTGGGTGCTGACTGGAGCATGTGGCAGAAGCTGTGCCCCTTTACTCCCTGTTCCTGAGCACTGCCTTGCTGTGGAGTGCAGCAGGCGAGTGGCTCACGCTCTCCTCTGAGGCCAGAGTTGGTCTCCAGGCAGGACCTGGTTGTGGGGTGGTTGTGGTGAAAGATGTCTTCAGCCTCAGAAGGGTTGTGATAGCCAGGGCTCTGGTTTGCACACGTGAGCAGTGTTTATTAAAAGAAAATTGGTATCTGAAAAGAAAAATAGTATCTATTAGATTGGAAAATACTTTATAAAGAAGAAATCACTTTCATGGTAGCTAGTCCATCTATCACACACAAAGGAGCTGCAGGCAGTGGGTGCCACTTGTTCATTACAGGGCCCTTGTAGGGAGGCTGTGAATCTTCACGGCACTTCTGAGTGCTGGATTTTCTACGGGGAGGCTGGGGGAGATTAGAGGTGTATGACCTACAGAGACGCTGTAGGTGAACTACTGTGTGTGGAAGTCCGTGTCTGCTGCCTTGTTCAGCAGGTCCCAGCTCACATAACCAAAACATCTGCCTTCAACGGGAGTGAGTGGAGATAAAAGGGTAGATTCTTAATGCTTTTTTTTAATTTTCTGCCCTGGATGTCTGGACATCATTGCTGAAAATTATGCAGACCCAAAGACATTTTAAAATGTCCTTTAAATGACTTCCCGTTTCAGCTCTGAGACTAGGTGGTCTAAAGTACCTCAGGACAGGTAGCAGGAGACAGCCTTGGCCTAGCAAACTTGCTTTTGCTCCACTTTGGTGGTGCAAACAAGGCACTGAGCTGTCTATCTCCTTGATAGACTACTGCCTTGATGCAGTTAGCTGTGTATCGCCCACTTGCCCGCCTCCTCATATGTGGAGGAAATACAGCAGTGTCAGAAAGGGCAGTGCAGAGATATGCTCCAGTCTGGTGATCCTCCTCTGGCAGAAGGGGCCCTCAGCCCACAAGATGCTTTGGCTTCCAGTTTGATCTCTGTTGATCCTAAGCCTGGGAAAGGCATGAAATTGGCTGAGAGCTTGGCACATTTAGGGTAACTTGGTCACAATGGTGTTGATCGCCATAAGTATTCCTTTTGGGCTTGCAACCAGTTTTCCAGAATTTCAGTATGAGTTTAAGAAGTCTGTGGGAGGAGTTGACTGAAAAGTAATGGAGAGGACAAGAACATTGATGAGAAACTGAAAATGTGCAGAACTGAAATTAATATATGCCCAAGGGCCATCTGATATGCAGGCTTGAAAGAAATACATTCACACTATGATGAACAAGCCCCCCCCGCCACCAAGTAATCAAGGGTAAGAAAGAGGCATATGTGAGGCATTAAACATCAAGTACAGGGGAAGACCAGAAAGATTACAAAGTGAAGTTCAGAAAGTATTAAAAATGATAAGAAAAGAAAAGGTAGAGAATGAAAAAAAGATTGCACAGGAGGTTGTGAAAAATAATGACTTTTTTCAAGTACACAAGGAAAAAAGGGTCTGTGAAAGAGACAGAAGGGCCTTTAAGACATAGCAGAGAAAAATTATTGAAAGGAAAGCGAGGTATTGCTTAAAATATTCAATGCATTTCTTGCTCATGCTCTGAAAAGAAGGTAGTGGTGGCAGACACAGGTGTCAGAAACAAGGATAAATTTCCCTAGGGAGGAGAAAGAAACACTGAAGGAAATCAGGATCATGCCAGAACAGTTATTATTAAGAAATTAGAATATCTGAAGACTTGCCAAATAACTTGTTCAAATGGGACACAGTCTGGTTTCCGTAGAAAACATCAAGAAAGGTAGGATAACCCCAGGCCGGCACATTTAAGACCCTGTTTGTAGGAGAGTGCATGGCTAAGGAGATAGCTGATAGGCTACAGATTTCTAGCTGCTGTGAATCAGGAGGACTCTGTCAACTTTGTGGGAAGGTTCTGGTGGCATAATGTTTGTCAGCTTGCAGTGGACTGCATCAAAAGTGTTCATATAAAAAAAAAAAAAAGCAGCATATGATGTCGGAGTTTAGCTTCTTAAAGCAGTATTTCTGTTCTGGACTCTGTAACAAACTGGACTTCAGTTATTTGGCAGGGTCCTTAGTCCTGCAGCCTTCTGGTGAAGCAGCCTGCAGTTCAATAGCAGATTTGTTTAAATTAAATTTATATAAAAGTTTACTCAATTAAGTACCTAAATGAATAAAACAATTGGTATTATTTATTTTGATACTGAAATCAATTTAATTGATGCTATTTTCCTGACGTTCACTCCCTACTTGGTTCAGTGTTGTAACAAAAATGCAGAACTGCATTGTAGGAGTTGCCATGGGGAAGCTGAAGTCTTTGGCAGTTGGGTAGGGGACAGTTGGAGCTTTTGGCACCTGGGAAGGCATGTGAGGCAGTTTGGGATTTTGGAGTAAATGCATTGGCTGGATGCTTCTGCTAAAATGATCATCAGTGGAATCATTAATAATGTTGGAATTTAAATTGACAATTTTTGTTTTAGCATTAACACACTATTGAGGGGAATGGGGCCGTCCACACCTCTCAAAGCTATAGTGTCAAGGTATCTGCAATGTCAGATAAATATTGGCTTATGGTCCATTAATGTGTTCAAGGTTATCTTCACAGGCATGGCAGTCAGCAAGATAACATGTAAGTTTTGCTTCAGAAACACAGTTGTGCAATAAGGGAAAGATGCTTTGGTGTATTCCATAGTACCAGTATCACAGGCTACAGGAAATTCAGCTAGTAGTTCAAAAATATACCCAGGGAAGAACTAGAAAATTGCATGTCTATAGGTTTGATTCATTTTAGTAGTTGGAAGAGAATAAAATCATAAATCAGAGTCTGAAGGAAGGAAAAAGACTAAGAGACTTGTGATATTACTGCAGATACTGTCCGTAGGTGTACAGAAGAGATAATCTACTGGAATTTTTAAGGAAAGCCAGGAAAGACTGGCTGAGGAAAGGCCTGGATACAACTCATCTGATCCTCGAGAAACCTTTTTGATCTGGTATCACACAAAAGATTGCTGCTTAGGTCAGTAGGCAGGTTTGGATATGAAGTACATCAGTGGATAAGGAACTGATGTGGATATCAAAGAAAGCATTTGCAAATGGACAGGATTCAGGTCAAAGAGGAAAGAGTAAAGAGTGAAGTGAAACAAGAACTGGTGTTAGGTTTGATTTTCTTCACTTTATTTATAAATGGGCTTTGATGAAGAAATATGCAAAACTGGTCTAATTTCAAAGCTAAGTGGAGATGATTGGAAAGAGGGATTAGGTAGCATAAGAAAGAGGGAATGAGGGCGCAGAAGGGGACAGAGGAAATGACCAGCATTGATGCGCTAATCAGTAAGGAAGAAAGAACCAGGATGTTACAGGGGTTGCTCACAAGCCTTTAAAAATGTTGCATGAAGAAATTCCTTGGGAATTCAAAAGCCATGATAGCCTCTTCTTCCTCCAGACCATTTCCCTTCCCTTGTGTTATCAGAATGGTCCGAGAAACGTTGCTGCTGGAAGGAGCAAAGTTGGAGAGGAGTCAAAACAGGCAGGAAGTGATAAGACCTCGTTCTCCGTGCTGGAGAAAACCAGAGCATCAGCTGGGCCACTGGCAAATGTAAGACAGTGGTTCGAATGGTCGTGGTAAAGATACTGACTCAGAGATATGCAAAAGTTCATCTGTGTTTGTGTGTCTAAATAAACCCTCACTATAAAAACTTCATCTTTATTTTCTTTGGGTTTCCTCACTTTTTAAATTGATTTAAGATCTTCAGTCCAGCCTTTAGAGAATACAGTAGTAGTTACATGATGGAAAGCATTCAGTATTTCAATATTTATCCTTTATATTACAATAATGCTACAGATGAAATACACTATTTTTGCATGATTACTGGCCAGAATTAAAAATCAAGTTATTTGAACTAATATGAAAAGAAATAAACTGAAGCTTCTGGTTTTGCTGGCAATTGCAAGCAACATGTATCTACGCTGTCCATATCTCTGGGTCTCAGGAATTCTTCCTCAGGCAGTGCCATCCCCTTAGCAAGACATCATCCATCACCTCTGCATGCTGACAGCCCTGGCTATCATCTTCAAGACGGGCATGTAAGAATGCTAAGATAATGTCCTCATGTATTCCAAAGTAGGACAGTGTAGTAATCTGATCTGTGACAGATTCAGTGTCAAATGTTCTAAGCCTGGACAAGTTCATTATGGGTCTTGGAGCGTGTTGGAGCCCTGTGCATGTCAGAAGAATGACTCACTTCAATTGATTGCACACACAGTGTTTGGAAGTTTGAGCCTAAAAAGGTCTCCTGTGTTCCTTCATGGTGTCCATTCCCATGGTTTCTGAGCTGGTTTCTCAGCTTGTGTAAGCTGGTGAGACCTTGTTGAGGTTAGTAAAACTATGCTCCTTTACAGCAGCCAAAGACCTGGCATGTATTCTTCCATTCCCTGTAAAAAGATGCTTTGGTTTAAAATGTAACAAAGCAGCCATGTAAAAACAGTGGCCTTGTACTCATCATAGCGACAACAGCCTATGTGCCAAATTATAGGAAGACTACTTAGGTCTTGTGTTTCAACATCCAGTGCTGCTGCGGAAGAGCAAACAGAACTCTCTTGGGCCTCCAAGTCAGTGCGGATGCCAGGAAGGTCTGAGCAGCGGAAACCTTACCGCTGCTGAGGCTCTTGATTCTTAATAGCAGAGAGATCGCAGCTAGGTTTTCAAGTCTTAGGATGAAAGGGCAGAGTTGGCAATAAGGAAAATCATCTTTGGGTCTGCAAACAGAACAAAGGCTCATATGGAAGGCACACAATGAGAAAAAATTATACAGAATGCCTCATTATTTACATAACTGTTTTTCAGAAGGCTAGATGCACTTTAAGCAAAAGTTAATAAATCTATTTTAGTGTCCTAATATTGTTCATATACCAGTTGCTATTCCTAACATTGCTGAGTAATATTTTGACTTCGCTCCAGGGCTAACAAATAGTTGCTTTACGATTCTGATATGCCATATCTTGAAATCTGTTATGACTGTTGCTGCTGGCTGGGCTGGGAAGAAAGACAATGTATGTTCATTAACTTGTGCGCTAACGGTTGTTATATCTCATAGACTTCAGAGGCTGCTGCAGCAGGTGAAGTAGGTTTGGATGGTGGGGGAAGGGACTGGGTACACATCTGTCCCATTGCTGCTGAGGTGGAGCACCCTGAGCTCACCATAAGGAAGTTACAAACCTGCCCCAAGGCAGCTCAAAGGCTTGACTGGCTCAGAGCTGTAGGAGAACCTTTTTTTTTCAGTTATTAGTCCAAGCACCCCCAAAAGATAGAAAGTATTATTTTAGGTCAGCCAATTCAAGAGATGTTCTTCTTAAAAATTATGTTAAAACTTTTTTTGAATTTCAAAATGAGACATTTAAAAATAAAATCCCTTTTTAAATGAAAAAGAGCATTTCCCTTTAGCTCCAAAATATTGCCTCAAAAAGAAAAGTAAAAAAAAAAAAAAAAGACTTTTCCAAAATGTTCCTTTTTTTCCCCCCACTTAAGACTCTTTATATTAATGAATACTTTAGGTTGACTCAAAACTGCATTTCTCAGTGAACAAATTAGTTAATTGAAAAATTCTGTCCACTCCAAAATGACATGAATTTGATGTAAAATATTATTAGTAGCATAAATAATTCAATGCTTCTTGACCTGTAAAGCCATTCAGGATACTATCAATAAAGTCCTAAGTACTCCCGTATCATTATGAAGGCTAAGGGAATATATTTTGGTACTGGAGATAAGTATTAGAGGGATACTGGGAGGCTGCTAGTCTGTTTAACATCTGTCTTACAAATAAGCTTCATATGCTCTCTTTCTAAATTCTTTGCATATAATTTGCAAAAATAATCAAGAAGGAACATTTGCTGTCTTTGGACCAAATCTTGAGGCCTTATTCAGGCAAATGCTGACTGAATAATTAGTGATCTTTCCAGCAGAAGGAATATCCGACTGACTGGAGACTGTACAGAACAGCTTGACATGGTTTAGGCTATAGTTTTGTCACCCATTGCTCTGAACACAGGGGGACCTGGCTAGGTGAAAAAACCACTCAAAATTAACTTACAGTTTGGCTTATTGCCTTTTAATAGGATTCTTGCAAAGTAGTAACTGAAGAAGCAGTTTCTTCCAGGGATGATTATGCAATGCCATAATATAATAAGCTTTTTTCATTTAAAAATATTCCAAGTGTGAACATGGTCACTGCATCTTGCCCACAGTATTATTCAGGCCCCAAACACTTGTTGCCAGCGGGGCAAAGGCTTATGTCCTGCTTCCCTGCTGTGCAAGAAGTGCCAACCAGTGAACCTTCTCTTAGGCTCTCCTCGACCCTGCACCTCTGGAGCTGCCAGATGGTGAGTTCAGAAGGAGCAGGACCCCCATTAGAGCAGGTGCCCATAATCTTTCTTCTGCCCTGTATTGCCTCCCTTGTTCCCAGTTCCCTGCTGAGTCTTTGCTCTTCTACTTGCTCTGATTGCTTATGCCCCAAACAGCCCCAAGCTGCTGCGAGCAGACCCCTAGAAATTAAACAGAATGGAACTCCCGTTACCTCTAAGGTACCCACGAGTCTATGTCTTTCTTGCCTCTTGTGTTTTCTTTGGTTTATACTCTGGACTGTGTTCGGAGGATGTGCCTGTCCCTGGCTGTAGCAGACAGGCTGATTCAGGAAACTTCGACACAAAAGGATGCAAATGCTCTAAATCCATTAGATAAATAAGACAAAAGGCTAAGCAAAGAAAACGCATTAGGAAGTAGAGAAGAACGGACACTGCTTGCACATTTTGCCTGCTAACTTGAAACAACATGAAGAAAGAAACTATGAAAAGAAATTAATCTTTTTCCTGCTTGTGGTCTTTTAATTATCCTGTCTCTTGTGTAGCTATTGTCCTCACAAATGCTTTTACTGATGTTCCAGAAATGTCCATGAGTTCCTTCTAGCTTTTATAATTTCACCTTGGTTCTTATTTGTGTCTTTGCACTCCCTCCCTTTGTTTTTCCTCTCCAGCTCCTCCACGTACCTTTTATTTTCTCCCTCCTACTCTTTTACTAAGAGTCCACCAATACCAGGAAATAAAACTTTTTTCCTAAGAATCAGAGCACACTCTGATTGCTGTCACATATGGATATCTTCCTTTCAGGAGGTTTGCTTGGCCAGGTGAACATCTGTTCCTTAGTAGTCTTATGAATAAACAGCAATAATTCTGACAGAGTGAGCTTAAGATGACAGCTTAACTACTTTCACACAAGAACTTAATTGTCCTTTCTTATCTGACTCCCCCTCCTGGACCTGCACACACGGATGCACACACACACACACATGCTTTCTTATCTTAGCTATTAGACCTAGTTTCACTCTGGAATATAAATCTGCCTCTCTCTGTTCTGATTCAAATGAAAATTTTGTTAAACTGTACAGCCTTTTTGTTACTTGTTTATTTATTAGGCAAAAAGGTTTGATGTGAAAGAGACTTGGAGTGACGCCGATCTCCTCTCTCAGGTGAACTCCTTGTTTCCTGGCTGTGTAGTCCCTCTCCAGCCCTACCAACATGCTCTCTGTACTGAGACAGCTCCTTGGCAGTGTTTGAGGGACCCCCCTCCCCGTGCCCCTCTGCTGCCTGAGGGTTTCCCACGCAGTCCTTTCTGGTGTTTGCCTCTGTTGCCTTTGCTGGGCAAAGTCATTCGGGCAGCGATTCTAAACAAGTCGTGGAGGGAGCTGACAAAGGATATTCGAGAGGACGTACCTGGGTTTTACCTGTGCGCGTCCTTCCGGGTAGATCAGAGCCTCACCTCCCTCATTACGATCTGGGAAATCCATCCAGCGTAACGAAAACAAAATTTATTCGCTGTTTCATTTGTCACTTCTGTTTGCTGCTGAGAGAAGGCACTGGATCTGCAATTTGCTGTGGCCAGAGTGAGGGGACAAGGGTGTGTAATGAAGAATAAGAAGTGGGTACGTGGAAAATGTAGTATGCTTCTGGTATTACGGCTGCTGCTGCCCAACGGTCCACACGTAGCGTAAACCTGAACGGGCAGCACATCACTGACCCTTTAGAAAGATCAGGGTTGTGCACGAAGCCGAAGCCCTGGCCCTCACCTGGGGGGGCTTTGCGCGCAACTTTCTTGGCTTTGCAAATAACGACTGCAAATGGCAGGGACTCATTCTGCTGCTGGGAAAGGGGAAGTGGCACAGGAGCCTCCCACTTCACAGCGGGTCTGCTGCTTGTTTCCAGCTTGGCCTGTGTGGAGGGGATGAGGCGCTACGTCTTCTGCTCTGGCTTTCCTTACCTGCAAGGATGCCTCCCTGAGTAAGCCTAAGTCATGCCTGTGCCTTGCTTCAGTTAAGGTGCAAGTCCTGTGGATACATGAAAACTAGTGGGGGAAAGGAGTTATTTTTAATTCAGGAAAAGG
The DNA here is from genome assembly GCF_000737465.1 of Haliaeetus leucocephalus. NCBI lineage: Eukaryota > Metazoa > Chordata > Aves > Accipitriformes > Accipitridae > Haliaeetus > Haliaeetus leucocephalus. The sequence continues at coordinate 1,154,529 of NW_010972962.1, read as the reverse complement.
GTGTGCACAAATAAAATGCAGTTAAAAGCTGCTGACACCAGAGAGCCCTTTTCTTTTGAAGACCGGGTGTGGGAACGGGAAGAGCAGACAGGGAAAGGCAAGAGAGCACAAGAAACGGAGCAGGATGCGAAGTGAACAGGACGAGAGAGTTGACAAGTTGTCACTTTCGCTTGTGTCGGACGAGGAGGAAGCGCGCGCCCCCCCCTGCACGGCACACTCGATGTATCTCAAGGCATGACAATATGGCTCTGTTTGTTCTGGTCTGGGGGGAGGGGGACAGTTTGTTTTCTTAAGACTATTAAGTCCTTCTAAGTACCACTATCAGCATTCTATGATTGAAAGTGACAAACAGAAGCAACCCTATTTAAAAACTGCCACTTTGAATTAGTGGAAGTATCAGCTTAAGTTTTACAATATTTTACTGCTCCATTTTTGCACTCTTTTACATAAGGATGGCCAAATAAATATCCCGGCAACTTGTCTTTGCCAGAATTCCTCCTCGTGCTCCCGCCCCATTAGCTGCTGCCTTATGAACGCCGCGCTAAACAGAAAGTGACAGCAGCTGACAGCGCAGCCAGGGCCAAATTATCAAACGTCTGAAGTTGCGCCCGTGTAGCCATGCACAGGCTCATTCTTTCACATGCAAAGCAGATAACTACGTACAAACAGGTGCTCATGCGTGCGAAGACATTCTTGCAGGACCCCCCTCCCCAGCTGTGCACTGTTGAAGGCTGCATCTAAGAGAATTTGGTACCTGCAGGTCCATGGTGTTAGAAGCACAGGCTTTTGACACGGGGAGTCATTTTCCATAAAGAAGAAAATGGTTTTGTGCGGTTTAGCTTTAGAGTGTGAATTTAGTGCCAAAATTATGAGCCTAGACTGCCCGAGCAGTCCACAGGGTTAAAAAGAGGCTTCCAAGAGGTGCTGTAGGTGTGCGAGTACTGACACCAGCCCGACTGAGGCATGCTGAGTTGCTTCTGGGAGTGCATAGTCTGTAGGTACCCAATCTGGCTGCTTAAATTTGGGCTGTCCAAGCCCCCGAGAGCTTCTTTCCCACCCCAATCCCATCACTGGCATAGCTGCAGTTCCAGTTCACGTAAGCCCTGGTGGCTCTCCCACCTGCGAGACATCAGCCTCCAGCATATGAGATGTGAGCTACATTGTGCTGTGCAAGTGCGGTGTAATAAAAAGCTCAAGTTGCCACCTCAGATCTCCTCTTGGCTTCAGTCCTGTCTGGGAATTGCATTATGAACTTCTGCCTTACCCTGTTTAACAGGAAATATCCATTTCTCATAATTTGTGTGCTCCCCTTCCCTCGGGAACCGCTGCTATTTCTGTTGTGCAGCCGGCTTTCCAGGCGGGCTGGCAGGATAACCTGAGGCAGGAGGAGGACTGAACCTCAGGCTTTGCTGAGATCCATGTCTGTGGGGAAGGAGAGGACGCGGGGAGGTGTGGGGAGTTGAAATACTTCTCGGGGAGCCTTCATCTGCTGCAGTGGGCCAAGGTGCAGTGTGAGCCTGAAGCCTGTACATAGAAGCCTTCCCGGCTGTTTGAAGGGAGTAAGGCATTTGGGCTTTCAAAACAAAGATGCATTTGCAATCTTTCATCTTTCTTTTCTATTCTTTGTTTTTCATAAGGAAAGACACAGACAAAATAATGCAGACAAAGCAGGTTATTTGTAAGCCAGCTTGAGTACCCATTAAATCTTAAAGGCTGCATTATTCTGACTTTCAATACCAATGCACAAATAGCTTTTCTTTTTTTCCCATGGATCTTCCATATGGCCAGATGAACAGGCTGGCTGCATGGTGAGCAGCAAAAGGAACAGCTGACATATAGTTTGCAACCACACTGCAACATCTGGGCAGAGTTTGGTCAACTGCATGCCTGATAATAGTTTTTACATTCAGGCAGAGAGATTCCTTTTTATGGGATTGTGTAAAGTAGCAGACAAAATATTAATGTCAACTCTGAAGTGTGCAATGAGTGGTGTGTTGTAGCAGCAATGCAGCCAAGCCTGTGCGCTACAATACACAGAGCATTGAATTGGGAGGTAAGAAATGAGGCTTATCTCTGGCTCTTTCAGTACCTTTCTGTGGGATCTTAAATGTATTATTTTTTCCTGCTTTTTAGCCTCTCTTTCCCCTCCTCCTCTCTCCGTTCATGGGGTTTTTTTTGCCTTGCTAGTTAGTCTGTAAACTTCTCCATGAGCAGTTGATTGTCATCATACACACACTCACAATTATGGCCCAAAAAGGCATTTATGCCTCACTGGTCAAAGCATATAGTTTTCTCTTTGCTATTCACCACTACAGATGGCATAAAAAAGATACCTTGGGTTGCTACTTGTGGAGATCAAGAAAAGCAATTGCTAAAGGTCAATAGCCTAGCAGTTCTGGTGGGACTGCTCCAAGAATATGGGACCACAGAGAAAGAGAAAGAAATACACAGGTGAAGCATAGATGGAGTCACGCATACATGTATACGTGTGTGCTAGCCCAGAGAAAAGACAGTGCATTGAGCAACCTCTCCTCTTCATCCAGATGAAGAAAAACACTGTGGCAAATGTCACAGAAAGCGCTCACTTTCTGTCCAAATGCTGTCGGTTCAGCAGCATTTCAGCAGCAGCAATTAAGGCTTCCAGTGTATCTGATGTGTAACCTGAGAAGGTGAACTTGCTATTTCCCCTCACTTTTATTAAATATGAGGAGGGCAGCTGGTGCATGGAGCTATTTCTGAGGGTCTCTTCCAAGGCTTGCTCCCCCCTGGTTAGATGAAGGAATGCCCCAGAGTACTGCAGATCCCTTTCGAGGTGCGGTTTCACAGCCCCAGCTGAATCAGCAGTCAGCTATGCTGGTTTGCACATGGAGGAAGGCTCCATATGGTGTGTGAATGGCATCCCAGCACAGCCCCTCCTACCCAGGTGTAGAGCCCAAAGCCCGGGCCGGGGGGGGGGCATTCTGCAGAGGAGGGGAGTATGCCAGGGAGACAGCACTCCCCCGTCTGTGCTCCCTGGGCCAGGATCCACAGCTCCTGGCTCCCCTCTGCCTCTTCTAGCATTTGGCCCAATGTTTTGTCCTCATTTTGCTTGTTCTGTAGCAACAGTTTCTTAGCAAACACCATTCTCAGAGTGGTGCTGATATTAATTGATGAGGCTGGTGCTCAGAGTTGTCTTGGCATGGTAAGGCACTATCTAAGTAGAAAAATAAACAGCCATGTTCACTCCAGTTCCTTTCAGAAAATGGAAAAATAAATCGATGCCTCCCAGATGGAAATGAACAAAATCATCAGCAGAAAAATATCTTAAAGCTCCTAAGAAAGCTCTGAGAAGGGAGGATGAACAGCCCTAGTTTGCTGGGGATTTTGTTTCCATTAAACAAAGAACTACTGCTTCTCTGATGTGCTGCGAACAGAGGAGTTCAGGGCTTCAGACAGGGCATAACATTTTAGGAGTTTAATATCCTTTCAGAAAGAAAATCCCTATCTGCTGTGGAAAAATAGTGATTTGTCTTGCAAATGATTGGTTTTCCTTTGAAAATGCAGCAATGGGAGATTTTGTCTTAAATTTAAATGTTTCTTTCGTTCCTTTTAACAGGCCTGACGTAAAACATTTTTTTTTAGCAAGTCTGTTGCCACTGACTCAGGCTGCTTGAGGGATACTGTTCTTGCTGTAATGGAGGGGACAATTTTATTGGGTTCAGCTTTAACAACAATAAAAATAACATTTAAGATCTGAAATTTCTTGAGAAGATATCTACTAGATAGCATTATTTCTAATATTGACTAATGTGTTTTAGATGCTTTCTCTTTTTTTAAACTATAGGAACTCTCCCAAATTCATGGTGTAAGTTTAAAAAATATACATTATTGCCTTAAATGCAGCCTAGATGAACTGCTTTTCTAGCGTATGACATTAAGTATGAGTAAATACATTTTAGAATTAGTACATAAATGATCAATAAAAAAGAGCAAACCAAAACCATAACCTGAAATGCAAAGATTTGAGCTTTCTTTGAGATTTTTTACGTTCATTTTTGCCTTTCATGTCTGAAGTAGAAATGAATTGTTTTAAAAGACCTTGAGGACCCAATACAGTAAGCTTTGAAATCATGGACTGCATATTCATTTTAAAGAAACTCAGTAGCAATTTCATAGGGGTCTTCAAAGCAGAGTTTATAAATATTTCATGCTTTGGTTTTCTATTACTTTTCACTAAATAATAATGTAAAAGACCCCTCACTCTCCCTTTTTGTTTCAAGGATATAATTTCTTTGGCTTCAAATGTTGTCCCCTAAAAATGATGCCACTAACGTTTTCACTTAAGTTAAAGTTCTCTGATGACTGGAATAAGGCTCCGTCTGTGAAACATCAGCCATCGTTTGTTCAGACTCAGAAGGAGCACCTGATTCAAGTCTTGGGAGAAGACAGGACACAACTCAGGGCTGTCACAACAAGTGGTTGGTCTTCATCATTTTTCATAATAGTGTCCTAGTCAAGAAAACTGGTATGATTCTCAGGATCAGCTATCTACTCACTATGAATAATCCAGAGTGAACAGTGTGTGTATGACCGAAGAAGTGCCAGATTGAGAAGTGGAAATTGAGACAACAGAGTCAACACATTCTCAGAAAGCAGGTGATTTTAGTCCAGATTGTGAGATGGCTTATCAGCAAAGACCTATGCAGCTGTATTTAAGAGTATGGTGTCCAAGAGTTATGGTGGCTTTCTGAACAGCCCTCTGAAGACAAGATGCTAGGCAACTAACAGGTATCTCTCTTTTGGTGCTCTTTCAGAGGAATCAGCGTCAAGGTAAAGTGCAAGGTGGTAGATGTTGTACATGCCCTGATAAAAGTTCAGAATAATTTTGTGATGTAAAATGTAAAAAATGGTTAGAATAAATGTTATGGAAATTGGCCTTTGTTACATTATTTGACTATAATTAAAAGAGAAACCAAGTGCTGATAGCTTAGCAGAGAAAATATTTTCATAGTTATCTAATCTGTGGTTTTAAGTAGGGACAGACAAACTCATTTTGCCTAGTTTCAAACCCACTTGAACACTATTCAGCAAAGCACTTACGGTCGTATTTTCAAAGCGTGAGATCTTTTCTTTCCCCCACAATGGTATCACTGCTGATATTCCTTCAGTGAGAAAGTTCACATGGTTTTACAAATGAATTTCAGGAGCATCTGAGTCTAAAAGCTCTGTGAAAGTCTGAATTATAACTCTCTGGTTGTCTCTTTTCATCCCTGAGCCTGTCCTTTCCTCTCCTTAAAGCGATTGGCATACAGGTCGTTAGTGAGTTGTCTATCCAGCACAGAAGTGCATGGAGTGAGAAGAATATAGGCTGCTCCTGGATACCCCGTAGGGTCCGCGTCTAGCCAATTTTTTCAGAAAAATCTATGTGTTCAACTCAGGTTTCTTGGTACCCTTTTTTTGATTCAAGATGAAGTTAAGACTGGTTGGAAGTCTGAGAAGCTGCAGGATTTTGAGGTACAGAGTAGGAAACACAAAACAGTTGCCCTTGAAAGCTTCCCTGTCGGGCTGAAAGGGGACTTCATGCTAACCCGCTTTGTTTTAACTGACTTTAATAGACCAAGTGCAGCAGCCAGTAAAAAAGCCCAAAAGCTGTGAAAGCACTAATTAGTTCTAACATCTGGTAAGAATGACCTCAAGCGTATGGATGTTCATTATATGTCTGCACGATCAGGCCTACTATTTGTACCAGCTCTTTTGTATGCGCAAACTGGGGACCAGAGTGGGTTTTACCTGCAAAACAAATGCAAGGGGTGTGATAAGAGACATTATCAACTTACTACTATGAGGTGGAAGACGGACAGGATTAATAGAGTCAAAATGCGGATTGCTTCATATCACTTTGCAGCTTTGAAGAGCTTGTATACACCCTGGTTTTATTACCATTTTTGACTCCTCTTTAAGCATATATGCCAAGATAGAGTGCAGGTGAAAAGGGAGGAAAAGCAAAAATAACTCTCTTCAGCCCTTTTGGGGATGCTCTAAGGCTGTTCTGTCCCATTTCATACTTGCAAATTGATCTATAACTGTTACTGATACACATACACTCCTGCGATACTGTGAGCTGACAGGCAAAAGCAAGCATTGCTTTCTCGTCATTTGTCCTTCTTAGTTCAAACAAGACAGAAAATTAGAGTGAAAGGCCAATCAGAAGACAAAGATCTGAAAAACTGTTGCATGACTGCACAGTGAGACCAGATGGTTGTATGAACTGTCTCTCCGTACACATAAGCACATGGATAATGAAATAAGATGCACACTGATCATCTCTCTGTAACGTCCACCTTGTCACACGGAGCCTGTGACCAAGTATTAAAGATCAAATAGATGTCTTTTGTCAGAATGATGATTAACACACAAGCCTTGCTCAGTCCTGTTCCTCCTACACATAGCTTTGGAAATCTATCATGATTTGTCCAAAAATGAATTGCCTGCTGATGACCCATGTTAGCTGTAAGTTGGGAGTGCTAAAGAGATTGGCACGTACAGTTTTCTGTGGGAAGAGCTCTGTGTAATCCCTGTCATCCAAACCAACACTGGAGACTTTTTGGCTGTTTTCTCATACCTTCTGCTACAACTTTATTTCTGTTCCTACTACATTGTTTTCTCCAGAGTCTAAGACAGCTGTAGTTACTTCTACCACACTTTCATTTCATCCTCTGTTCACATTCTTTAACTCCCATAAAAGCAACCACTTCAGATCTAATCCAAAGTAAGATAGAATTGAACTACTAGAACTGATAAGTTTTTTGGCATCCTTGGTTCTGGGAAATTGCTTTGCAGCTGCTTGTTCTTGGCTGAGACAGGACTGAGACAAGAAATGGGAAACAATGATGGGACTCTGAAGGATTCATGAACTGTTTAGCCAATATCCAATTCTCACAAACATTTCCTCATCTGACAGTATTTTTCTGCCCTATTACTTGAGTTTTTATTGCTACTGTGTATCATTCCCTGGAGTAACATGGTGCCTCCAGGCATGTTTTCACATTATTAACCAATGAGTCTTTCCGTCCCTGTAATGGTTCCCTTTAAAGTACAACTGGCAATGCTGGCTGTCTCAAAAAGCAGATGACCAATGGCTGAAGTTGCAAGGTATTTTCTTCATCCAGGAACTTCAGACTACCACTTTTAGAAGTCATGTTTTAACATCTCAAGTTCTCAGAAGTCTTTTAGGTAAAGTATTGGGCTATAAGAGTGAGGTATGAGTTACTGACTTCATTTGCTGTACTTGAGTATTCATACAATTCTGAGTGGACACGTCAGCTCCTATCCATATGTATTGTGTTGAATTTAAATATGAGAAGATATTCTCTAAGTCCCATCTCTGCTTTATCTATTCCAAAATGCTGGCTAAGAGTCTGATGTGACCAGGGAGTTTCAGAGTCATGCTCCTTTCTTCCCCTGGCCAAATGAATACCAAAGTCTTCCACATGTAGTGAAACAGCTTTAACAGAATATTCCCATGTCCTAGCCTGCTTTATGGACCACTGGTTAGCACAAATTTCTGGAAACTAGAATATATAGGTTCAAGTCACTGCAAGCAGATGGAGGATATGAGGTCCCATCTTTCGTGCACCAAACTGACTCCTCTACTTAGGTGTTTACCTCCCCTCATGAATCTAGGTATTGGAGTGGAACAGATCCTTGAGCCACTGCAATCTTCAGTACCGAAGTGGTTTTCTCCTGTACTTTTTTTTAATTCATTGTTATCCAGTCTGTGTCCTCCCACACTCTGGATAGCTTTTAAAATCAAGACAGGAATCTCATCACATACTTTCTCCTTCCTGAGAAGGTATTCCCTGGAGCAAAACCAAAAACCTCTGATTGAGAGAAAAGCAGGTTAACAGGGAAAGTGGATGCGTAATGTTGGAGTGGAAGTTTTCAGCTCAGTTTAGCATTCCCTCCAGGGTTTACAGAGACTAGTTGCTTGAGATCTCTGGCACCCACATGAGTTATATGGTTTATTCTTTATGTGTAGAAATGAAGATTGACGCAATATTCTACAACAGAGTATTTAAATAATGCAGAACTAAGTGTGCAACTACCTATGTTTAATTATGTCATTGCACAGGAAAAAAGTCAGTCGCTGAGCTAAGGTTGCTGCATTGCATATTGCACCACAGCAAAACAGAAAAAGCAATTAAACTGTTTAGCAGCCTATTCCGCCCATCAGCTCTTCCCAGCTTCGGCTACCTCCCTTCCACCACCCACAGCCCACATATTTCTATCTTTTCCCTGAGCAATCAGTCCTAGCAGTGTTCATCAGTTATAGGTGCACTGTTGGGTGAATGTCACTGCAGTGGGGTTATTTCCTTGAATTACAAGAAGCTCAGATGTGTCTTCAGCTTTGAAGGAAAAGTGAGGTAAAGTAACAAGTCAGAATGACGAAAGGTAAGTTTTTCTGTAACACTCGGGGAAGCATAAGTGTATGGGAAGATGGAGGAAGAAGTGAGGAACTGTGATGCTGCTATTAATTCTCAGTAAAAAGCATGCCACTTAAGTCTGCATACATATGTGAGTTGATGAATCTGATTTCTGGGAGCTATAAGACTGTACCTTGTTTCTTAAGGGTGGAAGCAGTAGACTGGGAGACCACAGCATCTTGCAGTGTCCTTAAGACATCAGTGCCATGTTTGAAGACATTGAGATCGTTGCTCTAATGTGACAGAAAATGAGGACAATCCCACGAGAGACACACTAAGAAGCGAGGTTGTTCTCTGCTAACATGAGGGCAGTACAGAGATGGGCTTGTCCCCAGTTAGCAGAAGGCCCTGCTTCAGTGTGCGATGGCTGGGCCTGAGTTGAACAAATATTCAGGGTACTAGAGCTGGCTCAATTTCTGGCATGCTCAGCCTTCGAGGAAGGGAGTGAATTGCAGCTATAGAAAAGAATCAGTTCCCAAATCTCTTGTTGTTCATTTTTGCTTGGCTGGTGAGTTGTGACACAGCCCTTGGCACAACTTGTTACAGCACATCTCCCTATGGTTTTCCTTGTGTGCCCATTGCCACAGAGCCTGGAGACAAAGGTGGAAGTGTTCCCTCCCCCACAACTATGTTGTGCTTCAACAGGCATTTAAACACAGGGGAGAAATTCAGTTGCTTAATCCCAGTCTTATTCTGCCATTTGAGACACCCATGTTTATCTGAGAGATTTCCTTGGGGCCACTGGCATGATAATGGACCTATGAGAGACCCACACCCTTCTGGAGCAGCAGTGGCCACCAGGTAGAATACCTTATAGCATCTCCCATGGCATGAGCTGCCTACATTAGGCAAATTGATTGAGCATCTGCTGTTCATCCCAGCAGAAAATCCAGTATAGGCCTAAAAAGAGCTGAGGAAAGTTTCCTCTAACTGGTCATAACTGTTTTGGGACTCTTGTTTATTTTGACTGAAGCAGTTGAACGCATTGAAGCTGGAAAGATTAGGTATGGGCATGGGTGATGTTTCTGTGGGTGACACACATGGTGACTGTCTGTTATCCTTCCTTAAAATATCTCATGTGATCTTGTTCATGACTGAATTTTTGTTCTTCTCTTTTTTTCTGGTTGTCTCATTTGTATTTTGTTGCAAGAGTTCCCTTACTGCTTGAATATCACCATCTGCAGGCATGGAGCAATCTTTGTCAGTCAAATTGTATGACTGCTCAGGAGCTGATTCCTTAGACTTACTGAAGGAGCTGAAATTAAATCAGACTTTTCTCAGGCAGAAAATTTGTAGAAAAAGTCAGAAGCTATTGGTCCTCAATCTGAGAAGAGAAATTTGGAACCAAACAAGTTTTTATTACAAGAAATCAGACGGGGAAGAGGAATTGTCATTTGTTTGAATTCAGTCTAAACCAAAGCCAACTATCAGACTGCTCTAAGAAATAAGTGGAAAATCTCAGCTAGGTTCTTACTGGGCATGTGTCAATGTCTTTAGTGGCATCCACCACCTGCTGGCCCACATGGGAAGAAGGGGCAACAGCTGGAGTGGGATGAGGTAGGATTTGACTTTGACTAGTTAAAATTTCCATAGGACCTCATCCAAAAGTGCAGTCTTATGAGCATGAAGTCCTCAGTCATAGCCCACAGTTCTTACAGGGGTCTGGTGAACCAGCTCAGAAAAATTATTTTCTTGAAAACAGTCTTTTTTTTTCCTGTTACTTTTCAGCCAGATCAGTTCCCTGATCCAGTTCAAGATGCAATTGTGTGCGCCCCCAGCAGAGAGTTGTACAGACACAAAGACAGGCAGCCCAAAACAGGATGCCTTAAATTGGCCACGGAGGCTGCCAAATGCATGAGTAGGTGGCAAGAGTGAAATGCACAAAATGCATGTGTAGGAGCGACTTTGTAGGTCAAGAGAGAACGTCACTTTACAGAAATGTTAATCCAGCACCTTTTACTAAAACATTCACTTAAAATATGTGTTTGTCATGCTGGAATGTGCTAATGGCTGCAATCAAGTTGTCTTTCATCTGCAGGCAGTTGCTGACCTCATTAAAGCAAATGGGCTTGCTAGCCACATATCACTGGTGTTCCATAGAAGAAAAGGTTTCCTTATGAAGAAAGATAGATGGAGACAATGAAAGACTTCACCTAAGGAATTAGGCTTCAGGGGAAGCCAATCAACTTGAATCCACACAGGCCAAAGCATTTTCTCATTGCAAAGGTAAGGACCTGGCTGCTGAGCAAATGGTGGGAGTTCAGGGGGACGTAGGAGAAGCAGGGTGAGGTAGCCCTGGAAGGAAGTCAAGAGAGAGAAGGACCTTTGGCCAAAGCCCCTTCTGAGAGGCAGGCTTGAATTCTTGAATGGGGAACTTGCTTTTTCTCACACCTTCTTTTAGAGAAACAAGAGTTTCTGTGTATACTTTGTAAATAAGAGGGATTATATCAAAGAAACATCTTCTCCATATGCTCATTTTTTTCTCCTAATTTCTGTAGGTGAATTAGCAAGGTCACGGGTACCAGTTAAGGCCAAGGTTCAAGAGCAACTAAGATGGGGTATAGATGTGCAAAACAAGGGGTTTGGGTATTGCAATATGCTTTTTTTTTTTTTTTCCCATTACTGTCCTGGTTTCGGTTGGGATAGAGTTGATTGTCCTCCTAGTAGCTGGTACAGTGCTGTGTTTTGAGTTCAGTATGCGAAGAATGTTGATAACACTGATGTTTTCAGTTGTTGCTCAGTAGTGTTTAGTCTAAAGTCAAGGATTTTTCAGCTTCTCATGCCCAGCCAGCAAGAAAGCTGGAAGGGCACAAGCAGTTGGCACAGGACACAGCCAGGGCAGCTGACCCAAAGTGGCCAATGGGGTATTCCATACCATGTGACGTCATGCCCAGTATGTAAACTGGGGAGAGTGGGGGCGGGGGGAATCACCACTCGGGGACTAACTGGGTGTCGATCAGCAGGTGGTCAGCAATTGCACTGCGCATCATTTGTGCATTCCAATCCTTTTATTATTACTGTTGTCATTTTATTAGTGTTATCATTATCAGTTTCTTCTTTTCTGTTCTATTAAACCGTTCTTATCTCAACCCATGAGTTTTACTTCTCTTCCTGATTTTCTCCCCCATCCCACCAGGTGTGGGGGGGGAGTGAGTGAGCGGCTGCGTGGTGCTTAGTTGCTGGCTGAGGTTAAACCACGACAATTACACAACTGCAAAGACCTCTTACGATTATGATGGAATTTGACAAAGATTCACTGATCATATGTTTTAATCAGTTTTGGCATTTTGAGAAAAAAAAAATAAAAATCACACAAGACACCCAAGGTTTGAAAAACAATCAGCCACTGCTCATGTGCAGTAAATATCTTCTACCAAAATGTCACAGGGATTTTTCACAGAGGGATATAATGTACATAGGCAGCAGGCAGGCTGACACAGAAGAACTTTGCAATGGTTACAAACAGGTTTGATGTGAGCTGCATTGCCTCTTTAGGTTTTATTAATCTGATGTCATCAGTTGTGTAGGGAAAACACTAGACTCTGCAGTGTGATTTAGTGGCAGGTGAAAGAAGACGGATCACATTTTCATAGATTTTTGTTTTAAAAACATAAATGCCTTCGTGCTGTCCAGGAACAGAAGTCACTCTCATCCTAGTGTCTGATTGATGTCAGCAGAGCTGTACACATAAAGTAGAGGACGTTATCACACCCTGTAGGAGAAATAGATCCAAGAAACCAGAACTCTTGAATGCAACTTTCAGCCAGGCTCATTTCCCTGTTGAGCAGTCTGGGGTTGAGTTAGTGGAACAAGGGGAGTTTGGATCTAAGCATTAGCTATTAGGAGAGCTCCAAACCAAAAATCCCTGTGAACCAGAAAACAGTAGTAGCTCCTCCTGGTTTTAATTATGCTCTGGGAGGATTGACCTCACAGTGATTGGATATTAGTATTGTTATTATTGGTCTACTAGCACTAGCTGTGAGGCAAGTCCTGCTGTGCTAGGCTCTATGCAAACACAGGACAAGAGCTTACAATCAAAGGGTAAGAAAACGGACCACAGGTGGAGCTAGAAAGAGTTGGGTAAGGTGTCAAAAGGGAATGGATCCTTGTCGGTCAGAGAGGGAAAGGAGAGTGCACAGCACTGTGTCTGTACCCCACCCTGCGCTGCACTGCCTGCTGCGGGAAAAGAGGCTCTGTAATTCATGGCAGCACCTTCTCTAGCAGCTGTAGCGCTTGGCTTTGCACCATTCCTCCTAAATGCAACTTCTCAATAACCAGGGATGTTTCATGGTGTTTTGGGGTTCTTGTTTCTCCATTATTTCATGAAAAAACATGCAATTTGTCTGTAACTGGATTGCAATCATCCTCTACTTGCCCCAGCTTCAGAAATCAGCTTTTTTCAGCTGATGTCTGTTTTGAACGTGAGGACTGGAAAAGACAGAACAATAACTCTGTGTTTGTGTGTGTGTGTGTCCATGCACACATGTATGTGTGTATGTGCACTGCCACTTAGCTGTGGCACTAAGAAACTGGAGAGTGGAATTAGAAAGACAGGTTGATGTGCTGGGGAAGATCAATGAATATGAGAGGTTCAGTGATGACAGATGGCTGGTTTCATACTCCGAAGGAGTGACAGAGGAGGAGGAGAACCAGCTGTGAGCGAGTTGCAGGATGAGTGCATTGGAAGCACAGCCTTGTGCAGGAGAAGCAGCCCTGTTCCAGCAGAAGCAAGAGGATATAAAGGGCAGCGGCTGGGTAACTGAGAAGAGGTAGTAAAGGAAGGAAGAAGTGTAATAAAGAGAGGGGGGCTTGTGCCAGCGCCCAGTACATTTACCAGAGTTTTAATGATTCAGCAGACAGGATCTCACAAAATGGTGAAATGAGCATGGGGAAATCTGCAGCAAAATTAGATCAGAGAAGTGTTGATGGCAGAGTTGATGTTGCAGATAGTCGCTGCTGTTTAAAACACCAAATTCTCGCACAAACACATGAGTCAAATGCTTCCAGGGAAGGGGCAGGGGATTTTTAGTCAGTGGGCTATGGCAGATAAAATAGCTTGAAAAAGAGTCTAGCATAATGGATGGTGATTTTTATAAATGATGTAGAGGGAAGGCATGCAGGTGTTGTAAAAAGAAAGCCTTACATCCCTTAGCTAGCCAGTGGAAGAAGAAAGCAGCATAATGGTGTTTTCCGGTATGTAAGTGGTTCGTTTTACCACAGATAAATGAACAGATCTGGGTGGGGGGGAGATGCGAGAGGTTTGGGGAATTATAAATGACAAAACAGAGAAAGCAAAATGGCAAAGGAGAGATGGCCTGTATTATTCCCAACCCTATGGGAGCAAACAGATTGTCCACTAATAAGGAAATGATCTAGCCATTTTTTTAGATTAGTGGTGTGGGAGGAGAAGAATTTAAAGGAGGGAATGCATGGATCTCTCAGTAATGTATCCGCTGCTTGTCGTTGTAGGAGATAATGAGAATGTAAAGCAAAGGTGGGAGGAGAAAATATCTTCTATACAAATGCTGTGAGCATATTAATAAGGTCACCAATTGAAAACATGCATTTCCAAGGCTAAGCATGATATGCCTGTAACACGTGAGCTAGAAGGGACTGAAAACGGAGTAGGGAGATGCAAAGTTTATTAAAGGGGACAGACTGTGTTCTTCAGTCACAGCAGAGACAGCAGTATATATCCATGTCCAGTGCAGGAAGCACTACAAATGTTTTGCCTGTTGGAGCAGAGGCTGTTTGGGCAGAAGCTGAGAAAGGACAATGAATGCAGTCATGTTATTCCTGGATGTTGCTATAGACCCCCTGGGCAGGCAAAGAAAGTAGGTTGGGAAATGTTTTTACAGATAAGAGAAGTCTGTAAAACAGCTAGAACATTGATCACGAGGGATTTTAATTACTCAGCTATTGATTGGGACAGCCACGATGCAGAAGTGAAGCGGAGGAATGGGTTTCCAGAAGTAATGCAAGATTGCCATCTCACACAGCTAGCTGAACAGCCAAGCTTGCATAGTCTGAGGCTATTCAGGTCCTAATTCTAGGAAAGATGCCAAGTCTGATCAATTAAGTTGAAGTTGGGGAGTAGTTAGGATCCAGTGACACCATCTATCATTAGAAAGAAAATGCTCAAGAGGAGGCAACACAAACACTTCACACATGAGAAGAAAGGAGTTAAGCAAATGAAAGTTGTCTTAATGAAATTTGACTGGAATACTGTAATGTGTTGGAAATGTGATAGGGGATATTTCTTGAAAGAAGCCATAAAGAGGGAAGGGAAGGGAATGGAGCAGTAATTGAAATTCATCCTAGTTCAGCCTAGAGAGGGAATACAGCAGCAGAGGCTAATAGCTGCAATGATCCTTGGCTAATGGAGAGTTCAGTGGGGGTCATGAACACCTGCATATTTTAGAGCAGCCCTGACACTGCTCTAAATTATGTGGCTGTCTCTGGCTGTCCCTGGCAGCTATAATAATACCTTTATACCTTGTACCTCTCAGGTATATCAGTTGATGCTCCAGAGCTTCTGAAACATAGCCTTCTATTTCTTATGGCATGAGTAGTCTGAAGAAATAAGTGTCTCTGTGGCAAAAGTAGAAACACAAAAGAAAACTAATTCTTGTCCCAAAAGGTGAGAATGAAGGACGATTTAATTGGGCTAAGAAATGACAGCATTAAGAAAGAGATGAGCTGTTCCTTCTCTTCTATCAGCAGTAGATGAGGAAAAAAACCCTTATTTGGTGATAACTAATAAAACCCACTAAATCTCACAGGTGATATGACAAAACCCTAGCATGGAAAATATTAAACTTTTTGTCAGTTAAAGGAAATTATTTGGCAGTACCTGATTGTTCCCAAAGCAGACTAGCCTCTGAAGCCTGCTAGAGGAATGTGGACGTTAGTATATATAACCAAAACATGAAAAAATCAGTGGTAACTACAATAAGAGCACATGACCTGGTGTGGACTTTCTAGAGGATGAGCTGACAGGTATGAAGTACATCACTGACCTCGGATTAGAGCAAGAAAAGCAAGCAGGAGAGCATACCAGGACATGGCATTGCCCAGAAAATTCACAATGTGAAAGTGGCCTGCATGCAACAGAGTCAGGCGGATGATGTTGGAGAACTGCAGCAGCAAGCACCTGTAAAAGGCAGCCACTGGCCCAGGCAGGTACTTTACCTATAGGTGGTGGAATGAGCTTTGTTTACCTTGCCTCCTCAGCCTGCTTCATTTTGTAGGGTTGATTGAGTGGTCAGTGGCATTCTTCCTCACCTGCAGGGTGTGCAGGGTAGACCTCTCCATCTGATTCAATCTCTCTGGCTCCACTTACAGCTGGTGGAGAGCAATGGTCATACTTAGGGCTTAAATAACGTGTGCTAAAAATTCCTGCTTCTCTCCAGCAGCCCTGAAGCAGTATGGATGATGAGCTCAGATGTAGAAGCCTGTATTGAAGGCATCTATAAGGGGACAGATGAAGCTTATAGTCAGCCTGCAATATCAGGGCAACTGTTCAGGTTGTAGGATGCCAAGTCCCTCCTTATATTAGGCAAAGCAGGGACTCTGACTGGTGTCTCCTACCTCCTTCATTACTGCTATATTCACTGGGCTTCTGGCTGGCCAGGCTGTTCCCTTGCACCCCGTTTCAGTAGCTATCAATAAAGAATGTCAGTGTTGATGAAAGGCATTGCTCCAACTAGATCATTCAATTGAATGGTTCCTGGTGAATTTTAGTAAGAAACCATTTGCTTGCAAATTTGTCCCCTTTTGTTGCTCACTGATCAATATGAAGGAAGATCTAGCAAAAGAGAGAGTGTCCTAAGACATACATATACATGAACATACAGTATAAAATTACCCATTGCTTTCTGATCAAGTATTGCCAAGACTGTGCAATAGTTCTTAAAAATATATCAGTAGCTGATGGTGTATCTTGGTCTACACAGAGAAAACCCTACTTACAGTAGTGGTTCCTAATGCAGCTGTACTTGCAACCAAGTCAAAGACTTATTTCCCAAATTCACAAGAAATATCAGAATAAGAGAATTAGAAAAATACAGTATGGAAAGTTTGTTCACACATAAGCAGTATCAGCGTGAGCAGCTGACCTTTTCTGTGGGTATTGAAAAGACACATCAGTGTATAATGTTGTCAGAGGAGTTATATTTAGGATACTCCCTCATGCTTTGGAATACGCATTTAGTTCTCATTAGCCTTCAGCAGCATGGGTGGTTACAAAGATTAGCATCTGCAAATTTGGCATGAATACTGTGAAAGTAGCCTTTCTTCTGATGTGTTAGGCAGTCTAGTTCTAGTACACCAACAGAATCCTATGTCTGAATGTCAGGGAATAGCTCAACCTGTGTATTTCCATGTGTCTTTGTCTCTGTTTGAGTGCCAAATTCTACCTACTCTTTCCACTTATATGAAGAGACTGGGAGGTAGGGAAGGAACAGCAATGAGGAGATATAAGGCAGAAACCAAACCCCAAATTAAAAAAAAAAAAAAAAAGTTAGACTGTAGAGCCTAGAAAGAGAGTTCATTCTGTTAGGCCTAGAAAATTGTCCTGAGGCAATACCCACAGATTATAGGAGCCTGGCAGGCAGTTTTCAGCTTGGAAACCCATATTTGTGTATCTTCATTCTTTATTTTGATTTCTTTTGTTCCTGGCAAGCTAATTTTCTGTGGGTTGAGGACTACAAGCCCATGGTCAGCTTGAGTTCAGATGAAAATTATATTTCAGTATTAACATTGTTAGAGTATTTTAGAAGGAAGCAAAGATGGAGAGATCTGTGATTTAGCTCCAAAGGGAAGCAAGTGAAGATCACTTTTCCTCCAAGACCAATGATTAATGAACAAATATATAACAAATATGTGTGAAGTGCTGCATATGAGATATTAAAAAGAGGTTCTGAGCATGACTACAAAATGAGACAGTAAAACAATGACAAGGCAAGAACAGGTGAAAAATGCAGTAAGATTGCAGAGGAGGTTAACATAAATAATAAGAAAGTTTTCAAGTATGTAAGGTCAGTGAAGGAGATGTGGTGAACATGATTTATTGACAGCATAGGTAGACATAGCCAGAAACATTAATGGATTCACTGCCTCAGTGTGCTCGCCTAAGAGGACGGGGAACCGATACAGAGGCAGAAAATAATTTCCTGGGATTGTGATACCGGGGGAGAGGAGGAAGAAAAAGAAACAGTAAAGAAAATTGGAAAGCTCCCACCAGCTTGCCCCATGTCAGAACACATTTTCCAAAAAGTATCTGATTTATAATTAGGACTGAAGCAAGATGTGCCTTTCCCATGAAGGCAAGTAATGTAGATTTGGCAATTTACTACACAAATGGTTTTGGTGGAAGCAAGAAATGGGAAAGGTGGTCAAATAGGGACAAAGTGGTGACAGAGAGGAAACACATGTTTGTAGGCTAAACTAGATGAGCATGATGCCTAAGAGTCGTACACAATCCCAGTAATAAACTTGCCCGGAAATGAAAACAAAAAGGTAAAAGAAGAAAGCTGCTGTGGACCAACAGAGCAAGGCAGGAAATAAAGGGCTCTGGTAGAGCAGAGTGTACAGAGGGAGCAGAGTGACTGCATCAGCTCTAGAAACTCAGGTTTGGTTTGGTTTGGTTTGAAACTCTCTAGTGCTCTCCGACAGTCCTGCAACCCTGGGCTCATCTTCCCAGCAAGGGCCAGCCGACCGGACCAGGAGATTGCCCACCCTGTCCTACCTCCTGGGGTCAGCATCTTGGCTCTTCCCACTCCACGTTGGGGAAATGCTACAGGAAACACTGGGGAGAGACTTGCATGCAGGCACAGAAGCAGGACATGCTGCCATCCTCCCACCTGCCTGGGGAAGATGTTCCACCTGGGTGTGAAGGGATAAAGGAAGCAGCAAGCTTCAAACATGACGATGACCTCAGGGAATAACAGCTATTGTGTTCTAAAGCATAGGAGTTACTCGGACGAGGGAAAGCCAGTGCCAGGTCTCCCCAGGCATATGCTTCTCTGAGGAGGGTGAAGAAAGGAAACAGGTTCAGGCCAGAACAAACGGGAGACAAGGCAAAGTGCTTGAGAACAGTGGAAGTGTAACGGTCATAGTGCTTTCCCATTCTTATCTGGAAGCAAGGGTCACATCAAAATTACAATCTTATTTATGAGGACGAGGCTTTGACTTTTTTGCTAAATCTGTTCTCTTTGTTATTGGCTCATGCCACCCTTTTTGCTTTTTCACACATGAGTTATTTCCTGACTGACTTGTTGACTGTCTCTTTTCTGGGGGCAAAGGCTGTCTCCTTTGTCACTTAGCCCTAAAGTGTCACACGGGCCCTGATCAGTAACTGAAATTTTTAGCTGCCACAGTCACCTAAGTATTAATCACAAAAGCAGCAGCTAAGCCTGAGCTTCTGCCCTGGATCCGCACAACTGCAGTATAGGCAGAAGGCTTCAAAAATACAGCCCCTATCAGACGGTAGGTGTGTCGTGTGCCGGTGGCGTGAGAGATGGGAGCACGTGGGGCTGATGATGGTGGGGAAGGTGGCAGGGCATGCCAGGGAACAGCACTCGGCTGGCCTCGCAGGCACCGGTCCAGTGTCTGTTTGCTGAAAGATTTAGGGTGAGAGGTGTTTTAAGAAATAATCTGAAGTCCAAGGGTTCTTCTTATGCAAACCCTCAGCAGCTGGCAGCACGGAGGAAATGACTAACGTTGTGTTTGCTGTTTCCCGTGCGGCACTTGTGTGCGTGGAGCCTGCAGGAGGGGGATTTTCTCAAACCGTGTCTGCAAACAGACCCTGCTGATTGCTTTCCTTTCACTGTTAGCAGCTTGGAGGGGAAAAAAGGGGCTCATCCCGGTCAGCTTCACTTCACATGGGGAGAGAGGTGCTTTTCCCCCGGGGAAATGACCAAGCAGTAACTGGGGGGAGGGATCTAGGGCAAGATGTGTGATGACTAATGCTCCAGGTGCTCACCACCTTTCCTGCAGGGTTAATAAAGAGCTACAAAATCCTTTGGGTTCGGAGCCGTGCCTCATCTGCTGCGGTTGCCACCAGCGACACGTGGGGAATACACACCTCGTTCAGGCTCCGAGTCCTGAAGTTATGCCAAATCAAAACTCTCCCTTACTTCTTAACTTCCAGTCCCTCCGTAGAGCTGGAGCAGCCAGTCTCGCCGTTTTACCTCCCAGGTGTCTATGTAGGAGGTTACCACCACTAATCCTCCAGGGAGAGCAGACGAAGAAATGAGGGAGATGGAGGGAGACTCCTCTTGCTTCCTGGGCAGCAGCATTGTCCTCAGGACAGGGGCAGCATTCAGGTGCAGAGTGACAGATATATTTATGATGAAAGCGTGGCATGACCGAAATAGTAAAACCACAGCTGAGACAATGATGTGTGACTGGGACTGGGAAGGGCGTAGCAGGAGCTGAAACAAGAGCTCGACAGAGGCACATGGAGACTTTCCTTTCACTTCCAAGGGCCTGCGATGGGGCTCAAAAAACAACTTTTAGTTGCACATTTCTAAGGAGAGCAGAGATACTGCAGGGCTGCCTGAGAACTGCACCAAATGCAATGATAAGAAGAAATGAACATTGGACTCCTTTTTAAAAAAAAACAACAAACAACAAACAAAACCAACCTTATCCAATCCAAGGAACAACTGAACACAAAGGAAGGGGGAATTCTGATAAATACATCAGGGTCCCTATGGCAACACATCAGTTTTACTAAGTCAGCCCTTGCTGCGAGCGGGTGTCCACTCAAGTGGAGTCCTTGTGAACAGAGAGAGAAGCTGGAATGCACTCAGACAAGCAGAGGTCAAATGTTTCTGTTGATGAGAATATTTTCTCCTCAATGTTTGGGGCATTCGGGGCAGTTGTTTGCTGTTGTTGTTGCTGCAAACCTGACAAAAGTTCAAAAAATCGGAAGCTGACAGTTTCTGTTGCAGAGGCCACCTGGTCTTGAATGAGGCCACTTTTCTTGAATGAGGCACCAAACCAAAGCAAAACAAACTTCTGGTGTTGTTTATGCTATTGTTGTTCCCTTTTCTATTGTTACTGTATAATTATTTTCAAATAAATGCCTAAGGGCTTTTTTGTTGTTGTTTTTAACCCTAAACACTTTCAGGATTATTCTGTTCAGAAAAGCCATAACCCTATTAATTGAACTGTTCTGTAAAACCTTTAGTTCAAAGAGCTTTCAGGAAAATAAAAGAATATGCAAGTAATTTAAGAATATGCCAAAGAAGAGAGCTATCCTGCCTGCTTTCAAAGAGGGCATGGAAGGAAAATGTATTTAGCAAGAACTGGTGGATTATTAAGTGGTTTTATCTCCACTCGACATCTCTCTGTAAATAAGTCAAGGTTTGTTGCAACCTTGTGCAAGTGCTGGCAAAATTCAAAGCCTTAAACAGTGAACTGCTCTGAAGAAAGCTTATCTTCCTAATGGAAACAAATTATGCCCATTATTTATATATGTGGTAAAACTTTATTACAGCATGGGGGGGGTTGGCTTTAGTTTCCCACCTTAAATAGGTTGATTATTTAACTTCAAACTTAAACCTTGGATTATGGCATAGTGGTAGAATATGAACCATACACTGTAGTAAAAGCAAATAAACTCATCCTTTATGTACCACCAGCAGTGTTTTAAATCACAGATGTGAGCTCAAAGTTATCCATTAAAGAAAGTAATGCAGCACCAGGAAGATATTAGCTTGGAGAAATGCTTATAGAATTCAACTGGATAATCTTAGTTGTGCTCCTTGGGTGTTGGATCATACCATTGTGAGTCAGATGTATCTGATACATGTACCACTGCTCTGGAATAAAGTATACTGTCATCATGGAGAAATAAATATAGGTTTTGATATGTAGGATAGCAACTGGAAAAAGAAACAATTTTGCTTGCTTTCAATTATTTAAGCTCTTGAACAGTTTTTCTTAACTTGGTGATTTATTTTTTTAATTCTGCATTTCTCAGTCAGGAAAGGTTAGTCTTGATAGTTACAGCTTTCAGTTACAGATCTGGTTTCCATTTTTGACTCTTATGGAAATGTGCAGATTTATGGTGTTAGGATTCCCAATGCTTCAAGTGAGTAGAAGTAGCCCTCTAATTTTTTTTTTCTTTTAAAAAAACCCAGAAATAACACAGTTGGATTAGGTTGATAATTAGGTTGGATAAGTGAAACACTTTTTCTCAATATTTTTATATATATAGACAAATATCTACTTTTAAGGTATTCAGAGCTGACATCAATGCTTCAGTTTAAGATCTGCCTCTGCTGTTTTAGGCTAGCTATTGTGGTGCAGAGGGCCTGTATGAAAGTAAATGTATCTGAGCTCGCTATAAGTAATACTTGAGCATGAAACTAGCTTTCTGCCAGGATTTGAAACTGGGAATAAGTTTCAAAGCCCTTAACAGTGGAAGAAGAGCCACTGGATTATCTGGTGTGATTCCTAGTGCATCCCTAAATTACATCCCTAGCTTGTGGTTTGGGTAAGGACTAAGGGGGCTCAAGCATGCCTTGTGGAACCCCTCTTTCCAACACAAGGGTATCACTCTCTGGTGGCCTTCTTGCAATGTTTTTAGCATGCACAGCTCACCTCACCCAAGCCATACCAGTGGCTAGGCACAAGATCCAGGCTCTCCTCTGCAGCAGGGCTGGGGAGCCAGGAGGCTCGGGGTGCGTGGTGGGTACTGCAGAGCTGCTGGGATTGGGAGCCCCAGCATGGCTGTCAGGGATGGGCAGTCTTTCCGATTTCGTTTGTGACTGTCAGCATCCCAGGGAGCGTATTGCTTTTGGAGACACAAGATATCAGCTGTCAAGAACTATATTTGGGTTGCATTAAATTTTGTAAAAAACAAAAATTAAAAAAAAATTCAAAATTAAGACAAGAAAAGAAGTTGGTACATCTAAAAAAAATCTCACAAGTATCTCTAGCTCCCCCCCACAGTACTATAAGCCAACAGCTTTGAAATGCCGCATTCCCTGGATAGGGCAACTTCTCCTGTCTGCCATGTAGATAAGATACCTTCACCTTTGGCCTGTTGTCCATTTCTGGGAAAGATGGCTGAAGGTGAGGCATGTTTTGTACTGTACATAGACAGCTTTGCCATGTAGAGACCCACACATCCAAAATTAAGTGTTTTGGTACTGCGCTATCCCTGGGCTGGAGTATCTGAGGACCTTATAACTTTGCTATATTTGTTTCCTTGACACCCGACACACCTGGAAAGCAAGAAAGTCCTAACTGTATCCTCTCACTGGGTGGAGAATGAAGGCAGGGAGAGACTGAGGGCCAGACACTTTGAGCATGTAGCTCAAAAACTTCTCTGAAGTGATGTTAAACACTTAAATGAGAGCCTGTGTGGCAACAGCTGGGCCCCTGGTCACGAAGGAAAGTAGAGCAGGGAGCTGGAAACGGTCTCTGAAATTGTATAACCACAGGCATGGGGGTATTTTGCCTTCCTTTTAACTTTGCTTGTAAACTGATACAAGAGCACAGAGAGAATATTGTTATTAGATGCAACATAAAGTAACAAACAAAAGCATATCTCTCGAAATGTAAAAAATAAGTTTGGTCAGAAGTACTTTGTTGACCTGACTGAAATAACTCCTTCTCTGACCCAGATACAGCATGTGTAATCCACTTTGTAATGTCACTACAATGCTCATCAAGATTTCTACCTTGATATGACATCTGTAGATCAGGCATTCATTGTTCTGATCAGCAGCGTTCTCGTGGTTGTGTTGCTACCTGGGCAGCTGCTGACACCAAAGAGACTTTGGCTGTATAAGATCATTTGAAATTTGCAGCAGTGGAGCATTTAGGATTTGCAGACAAAACCATTAAAGTATGGGCAGGATAGTTTTCTTTCCCTCTAAATATGAAGGAAGAGGACACAGGGATGACACTTTATTTAATTTGGATTAAAAGAATGCTGTGAGGTTTCATTTTTTTGGAAAGGTGAGTTTTGATGTTACCTTAAACTGGTAAAAAAAATATATGAAAGTTCTGGTTGAAACTGTTTCCTCTGGAGTTTATTTCTAAAATCAAAACGCCTCTCTGATTTGAAGTTCTGAAACCCACTGCTGTGAATAAAAATGTGCAGCCATTTCATTTATTCATTTTGGAAGAATGAAAGAGGCAATGAGTAAAACTGCAGTGGGGTGAGGAAAACCTGCTGATCAGAATGAAGGTTACTTATATTACAATAAACATGTGTTGGTCTTGGCTAATATTGGTTTAAGTCACAGTCTCATTTGAACTCAAAGTGCCTTTTGCTTTGGCTGCTCAAAGGACACAATTGTCATCAAGGAAGTAAAATCTCTTCTGTTCCCCCAGCTGGAAGAAAAGAGATTGGAGGTGGCAGTGGAAGGGACAGGGCACAAGAAAGAAAAGGAAAGGAAGGCAGACGCTCGCACACAACTTCTTACAATGGCTCCAGCATGCCCTTCCATTGGCAGGAATCCTTTTGATCAAATCCTTGCCCTGGGCTGAAAGTGTTTTAATGAGCATACAGACACCGTCTTTTTTTTCTGGGTCTATTTTGTGTTCTTAAGGATAGATAAGTAAAGTGTGCACTTAAATGATTGTGTCTGTGCTCCTTAAATGCGCTCTAGAGGAAACGTGTAGTGCTTGAATGTGGAGGCTGAGCGGTGCCAGCCTGAAGGACAGAAAGAAAATAACGGAGGAGGAAACTTGAAGTCAACTTGTTTCCTTTAACATTTTGTTTGCTTTGGGAGGAAGAATATACAACCTGCAGAGAGGTGGGGGTTTTGGGGGTGGGGGGCGTTTTGTGGAGACACCCATGTCTTGCTAAATTTCCACAGCACTAGTTTTTTGAGATTCCCATCAAAGCTACTGTGGTTCACCCAGCTCCTTCTGCCCGCATCCAGGGGGGATGTGTGGTGCCCTGCTGGGTGACAGCACCTGGCCTCTGTGGGAGGATGCCCCGCACAGCTCCTTGTGGGAGTTTGCTCCTCAGACTCGGTCCTAGACCTACGCTTTTAATTCCCCTGTCGGGAAGGACACGCATTATTTGGTCTGCAGTGGTGATCCAGCGGTCCCTGCTTTTGCCACCGTGCTGGGGGCAGGTATGGGACCACATGAAGGAGCTCCTTTCGGCAGCAGTCTGAATGTAGTGGGTTTGTGGAGCTGAGGAAAACTTCACTAGCCTGGGCTGCCAACATGTCTCTTCCCACGAGCCCTAAAACACATCAAACGTAAAAAAAAAAAGAAAATATTACACTTGACAAAAGGCAAATGCAGTTTAGTTTGACAGATCTTATTATTCTGAGGCGTTTGTAGGAAAAGACAAACTTTGTCAGTATGTCACAAGGTACTAACAGTTACTAGAAATCAATAAAGGGACCTGCTCACCTTGGAAAAAACACTTATCGCTAACTTTCAATTTACCTGTTAGGTTTCAAAGACGAGGGTGCAGGAGGATGGAAGCCAAGACCTCTGTGCAGAAGAAGCAGAGCCTTCCCCAAACTGGGATGGCGAGAGTTGAAAGAAAGTTTTGCCTTGACAGCAGCTGCCAAAATCAAAACCTTTTTCAAGTTTTTTTGATGTGAATCGCAGGAGGTGCGACTACTGGGATTTGCATCCAAACAGGAACCCTGCAGATTTCTTCAAATCCTGGTGACAAAGGTATGACATTTACGATTTGCGACTGTTATTCCACATGTGTGAATTGCCAACAAAGCTTTTAAAAAGGCAACTTTTATTTGTGACTGATGCAGTTTGTAAACAAGAAAGCGCCAACACTGAAGCACTGTCTGGTTTAGCTCAGGGTACCAACTGCTTCCCAGGTAGAGCTGCTGACTGCAACTGATTGCTCCAATGGTATTAACAATGCTCTTTCAATAAGGGCAGTGTTAGTACTGCATAGCTTTGGCTTGGCTAACAGGAATGTGGGAAGTAACTATACACTTTTAGCAATGTGGTACTGGGTAAACAGTGGAAATTTATCTCATAGGAAATAATTTTGATGAGTCCATAGTTTATCTAGTTAGATATTTTGCCTCCAACGATGGTACAAACAGCCCTGGAAAAAAGGGAAACTGCCAAATATGGCTACCAAGCAAAAATTACTTAATTTATAATATTTAGGTATTTGTATAGGTTTTTGTAACTGCTAGTGATAATTCAGCTCATGTCATTATTAGTCCCACTACTGCCTTTTTAGCTATCTCTGGTTATTTTTCTCCATAGCATCCTCCAACAGTGACCGTTCCATAAGTTAAATATATAATATGTAAATAATTTGTACTTCCAGTTTTAATTTTACTGCATTAGTTTATTCAAGAGTCTCGGATTTATCCCATGTATATTATTCATTAATCCACTCACTTCTGTTCATCTTCATGTGAACTAACCTGCAGTACAGAAGAAAGAAGGCCCAAGCATCAAATCACTTTTGTTTCCATTCTTGGTAATGATTCTCTCTGCTGCGTCTTTTTAAGAGAGGCAACCAGATCTGTGACGCTAGCTAAAAGGATGCCTCTTTTTTTTTTTTCATTAACAGTACAATACTTTTAGTGTCATTCTCTTTCACTTAACACACCTTTACAGTTCAAAAAATGTTCCATCTGGTAAGATTTAATTTTAAAATATTCATCTGTTTAAAGATTTGTTAATTTTTGTGGTAGTTCTACCCCTGTAAATTTGGGCTGATTTTCTTTAACTCTATCCAAATAATACTCACAACTGACATATTCTACACATACACACGTATATGTATTTATAGATAGATATATCTGTATCTAGCTCTGTATATGTTTGTGTATACACACACACACATATCTCAACTGGCTCTGCTTATTTCAGTCAGCTTTTCAAACAACCCTACCTTCATGCTTCCTGACTACAAGCTGTATTGGCACAGGGCAATTTAGAAAATAATTAATTCATTAACTAATCTCAAGGATACCTGAACAAAATACCAAACCCAATAGAAACAAAAACTTTGGGGGCTTCATCTGTTAGAATGAACATGTAGAGAATTTGGATAGTATGCGAGTAACTCAGAAAATGTTTATGTGGAAAATTGTCCATGCATTTTATTACTTGTTCACAAAAAATCTCAGTGCACAACTTAGCTAAATTACCGGCAAAGTTAAATTAGGCATGCACACTTAGAATTAAAAACACCCCTTCTGCCTGCCACACAGAGGCTGCTAGTTCTTAGGGAAAGGGAACACAGAAATACCTGCTCTTCAGTCTGTCAGAAGCTGGTCTGCTTGGGTATCCACAAAACAAATTATTAGTAGAAAACTGGACTTAAACAAGGACATTTAAAAATTACAACAGGATGCGTTTCTGCTATGGTATTTTTATATGAATCATACCAAAGCACCAATTCTCTTATCAGAATAATGCAATAGCCACTACTGATAATGTTGCAGTGTCTCATTTGTAAGTTGCAGTGTTTTGGAAACATACTCTATCAGAGTATTTGGAGTATTTTAGTATTAAAAGTAATGGCCCATGCGAAAATTTTTTTATTTCCTGATATTTGCTGTTCTCTCAGACAGTACTTTATATATACATAAGCCAGTCTCTTTTCTTTCATGTAGAAATTGTCAAAATTGTGTATTTACAAACTTAATTGAACGAGTCAGATTGCTGGGGTACATCCGTAACCCAAATTAGGTTCAGCTGTGCCATGCTGCATAGAGAGGGAAACCTCCGTGCCTTCAAAAGGCAAAAGGTCCAGAACATCAGGGGTTTGGATGCCACAGAGAGCGTGAGGCCAGGCTTGCACTACAGTCCTAGGCGTGCTTCTCGGAAGAAATCTGTGACACTCCTTGGAAGTCACTGCCACTGTTTGTGAGATTGAGGTGGGGTCATATGATGGCTTTATTCAAGCAGGGCTATGTGGCAAGTGTTCCTGTGAATTTATATGCTCTCATGTGAATAAATTATATTTAAAGTGACCAGGGGCAGAGAGGAGGAAAAATGGGTTCATATTTCTCTCTTTTCCTTTCTTTAAGCAGCTCGGTGCCAGCCAGACCTGCATAGGTATTCGGGTACTGGAAGATGCAGTAAGTGTCTAGTGGAGCTTCTAGACCTTTTTGCAACGATAATGACGTATGGTCATAACAGAGGCTACAGAAGCTAACGAAGGATTTTAAAAGATCTAGCAAAGGAGCTCTCTGAACCATTAATGATGATTTTCAACAAATCTTGGTGCCCTGGGGAGGTTCCAGAAGGCTAGAAGAAAGCTTGTATAGAGCCAACATTTTAAAAGGTTAAATGGGATGACTTGAGTAATTATAGGCCTGTCAACCTGACATTGATCCTAGGCAAAATACTGGAACAGCTGATATGAGACTTGATTAATAAGGAATTAAAGGAAGGTAATATAATTAATGCCTTTCAACATGGGTTTATGGAAAATAGATCTTGTCAAACTGGCTTGATATCATTTTTATGAGATTACAAGCTTGGTTGAGAAAGGTAATAGCACTGATGTAATGTACTTAGATTTCTGTAAGGCATTTGACTTGGTACCACCTGACATTTTGATTAAGAAAGGAGAATGCTACAAAATCATTGCAGCAAACATCAAATGGATTAAAAAAATAGCCAATTGGTACATTTCAATATGTAATTGTAAGTGGGGAAAATTCATTGAGCAGGTGTGTCTCTATTGGAGTCCTGCAGAGGATCGTTCTGGATACAAATCTGTTTAACATTTCTAACCATGTCCTGAAAGAAAAAAAAAAAAGCACTCACTATAGATTATACTTACAGACCACATGAGCACTAGGAGAGTAGACAATAATAAAGTGAATATGTTGCTGATAAGGAACAAGCTAGATGCTTTGGCCAAACCCTAATGTTTTCTGTCTAGAAACAGCAAAAGTCGGCCTCACAGGACCCTTTCTGTAGTAGGTGTGACTTTTAAAAAGACTTAGAACTCATGACAGATGGAGAATCAGCAAAAAAGAACTTCCCATGCAGTATGGTGCCTAAAAGGGATTGTCACTGAATGTGCAGCAGGGAATGTCAGGTCTGAGCAGCGTGTGTTTATGTTACTACTACTATTAGTGTCAATACCACCCCTTTGGGAGTACAGGGTCCCATTCTGAATCCCAGCTCAAGAGGGATGTTGATAAGCTGAGGACTACTGGGACAAGACCCGCAAGAGCATGCGAGAAACTGGAAGAGGTGATTTATCATGAAGAGCTCGATGAATTTGATGGTTCCCCCAGAAAACAGAGGACTAACGAGGTGAGCTGATCGCAGTCCAAAATTATGGGATTTGTTTTTCCCAACTTTCCCCATCTAAAAGATAGGAATATTGTCACTCTTACTCAGTCAGTGCAGAAGTTAGATATCTCCAGTGGGCAACTAATCCTGTACAGAGATAGCTGCAATGAATTGCCTTCTGGTAGTGCCTGTTTCTCTCAGTTGATTACAGAAGGATCCCTAAACACTGGGTGAGACAAGATGCTTCATTTTGTGTGGTTAAAGTTAAACGAGATAATCCCACACTAATTGCCTCCATGGGGAATGTAATTTTTAAAATGAAGGCTCTTCAGTCTGTTAAATAACAGGCTCTGAAGGTTGGAAGTTTTATAGGGACAAATTCAGATTAAAAATCAGGTGCACATTTTTCTCAGGGAGCGTAATTAACCTTTGGAGCAAATTACCAAGGGTTGTGGCACTTTCTACACCAGTGGAAATTTTAAAATCAAGATGGAATGTTTTTCTAAAAGATTTGCTCTATTTAAAATGCGCTGATTTGGGGAAGTTAAGTGGCCTGTGTTGTACAAGGGGTCAGAGAAGATCATTTCTTTTGTCCTTTCTGGACTAACAATACGTGCCCCTACATCTTGTGATGCTAGAACACCTTTAAAAAATTTTTCCTTAAGTCTTTCGCCATTCCTAAATTTCCTTTCTGCTAAAAATAATTAGAATTCCCTACCTTGCAGGACAAACATGTTAAGGACTTCGAGGTGTGTAAATATCCTGGAAATGAATGCCATATAAAAATTTAGGGTATGCTGAAGAAACATAGATGATTAGCGTAGATAGAGCTTGAGTAACGTTCACTGCCCAAGTGCTAATTTTGGGTTAGTCTTGTTAGAGGTGGGTGCTGACTGGTTACCAAAGCTATTGCCAGCTTCCATATAATTAAGGGACAAGTGTCTTGAAAAAGACACGCAATGTTTTCAAAAATATTCCACAAAATGGCCCATGGTTTCCTTTGTGCAATAGGCACTGGAGCAAGGCCAGATCCACCCTGCTCTTGGCCTCCACACCCTGGCGGTTCATGGTTCAGGCTAGCAAGGTCACACTGTTGATGTGGGGTTAAGTGAACAGGAAAGCCATTAAAATTTATGTGATTTTGGCAATGTACTCTATTTTCCCTGTCTCAATTCTATGACTGTCTGGATCAAAAAAAAAAAAAAAAGGAAGAAAGGAAGAAAAAAAAGGAAAAAAAGACCAAGAAGAGAAAAGAGACACAGGGAAGGATTAGAGCCGTTCAGAGAAAGAGTTTTCTTCAGTCTGACTTTGACTTGATCATCTAGATTAAAGTCTAAATCTCCATCGCCAAAGGATGATGTGATGATGGAGATAGTGTACTTCAGAAGCATTCAAAGAGAGAGGTTGAACAATGTCTAGAGCTGGACTCAAAGTTTCCACTTACATTGTTTTGGGTGACCAATTGGTTTTTACGCTTCATGAAAATTATCTACTGTGGAATTTTTCAAGTTTTCTCTTTAAATACGTGTGAACACACAAGTGAAATGTTTTGAGTTTTAACCTGAAAATTATCAGGAGCATGTATTTTAAAAGCCACCATGTTGGCTGGTAGAAATTGTAATTCAGATACCTTAATTTCTTATTCTTTTACGTGGGCCAGGTTTCTGCCTGTCTTTCCTAAGATGCACTGTAAGCTGAGATCGGAACATCCCCTCTATATAACATAAATATAATAAGTTCTTACAAATAATAGTTGTTCTGCAGTTTCTCAGTGGGACTGGAGAATCATGGAGCCAAAGAGCTAGCAGAATGACAGACTAAGAAATACATGAGCTACAAGCCCATGAAGTACCATGACATTTTGAAATCAAAATTCATAGCCTGTGAATGAACATTTGGAAAAATTTTAAAAAGATGAACACTGAGGGAAAAATGAGTATTCTGGGAAGTAATCAGGGACATTCAGGCACATAAGTAGGAAAGAGCACATGAAAAATAAATAGGCAAGATAAACTGAGAGCAAACTGAGCAAGTGATACCACGTTGGGTGATTCCTAAAGGAAGTGATTTGAGAAAACAAAACAATTTTAGCTAGTGTGTGCCTTAAATCCATGGGTCCTCAGTGATGCCCCTTGATGTAAGTGAGGACAGGATTTTGTTGCTAAAAATTTTGATGTACATCCTTCAATGAATTTTTGAGATGTAGGTGTCCGGATCATGGATCAGGTATTTACTATTCACATGACTGCTAGCAGGTTCCCATCCCCACCTGCAGCACAGGAACCTACGGGCCACCCAACCATTGGCATGAAACTCCTGATGCTCAGGTGTAAGCAGAAACCAGCAGAAATCTGGCAAAGCTCTGGGCCTTCCCACTCTGCAAAGCAGAGATACCAGCATTGGGGTAGGTGGCGCAACACCCTCTGCCTCCCTTTTTCACATGCTTTGGTGACGGTTTTAAAAAAAACCTCTCACAACATGCTGGGAAGGAGGGGAGAGCCTGAAGGTCCTTGGGCTTTATGGTCAAATATCCTTCACGTGCCTTTGGAATGACATCTTTAGTCTATGGCTGGGCTCTGCTTTTATTTATGTTTGAGCTGGGGACACTTAGACCCTTGGCTGAAAATGCTGAATACTGAGAGGGGAAAGAAATTTGCAGTCAACCCAGAGAGACGCACTGTTGTGGCTGAGCATCTTCTGAAAGCAAGATCCGCCGTGCTTCACCAGGGAGGTTCCTCCACCTGAAATGCAAGGAAATCATACCTCTGTGACTGTAACTTATCCTGCCCATACTAGAGGCTTGTGCCTGCCCCTGACACTCAGCAAGCAGTTGGTCAAATGTTACCCGGTAAATTCAAACCAAACCCAGTGGTAAATTCAAACCCCAACCCAAGAGTCATAGGCAGGCCTTGCTTCCCAACTTTCGCTTTCCATGATGATTTTCTGCCTGAATACATATAAAAGGAAGCAAATGGGAATTCAAATTCTGTGACAACTCATTATAGTTTTTTCTGCTTCAGTAACCTTATTGATTACAGAAAAGACTGATTGAACGTATGCGTCATATTTTTTTCCCAAACACTTTCAATAAATCCCCTTTATGTGCCGCAAAAAATAAATAAATAAGTAAAGTGTGTCTTCCTGACAGCTGGCTGTACAGTAAACTTAGAGCAGCCGCTTTCTTCTCTTTTGTTCATTTTTTACTGCTAAATGAATAACACTTAAGACTAAATAAAGAAGGAGGGTGACCATGGCTACTGAAAAAGATTCAAAAACAGTCTGTGTGTTGCTTGTAAAGAACTGCTTGCAAACATGTAGTGTATGGCAGATAGCAATATTCCTGCACAATAATCTAGCAGTAATTCACATTGTGGTTTAAGCACCAGATTCCCATGAAAGCCACTGAATAATCTAAGGCAACACTACTCTGTCAGGTGCCACGCATTTCTTTGGCAAATTTAACTGATAATGTATTTAAAGGTGCTGGTAGGACAGGCAGCGTCCTTGAAAGGTGGCAGAAGGGGACACAAGCAACTTTACTTTATTTTGGCCTCATCTGTAGGAGGGTTTGGGGAAAAATCCGCCAACCTTCTTGAGGTCTTGATTATTTTGTTTGTAAATAACCATCTGCTTCTTTCTGATCAAGAGCCAGCATAGTAAGGTATGACCCCAGGGAAAGCTGTGATTGATACTCCGCCACCTCTGTTAGCGGGGGTGCCACACAAAAGATAGCGTTAGGCTCACCAGTGGCCCATGATGAAAAAGAATACACTTTCTTTAAAAATGTAAATGATCTGATGGTATAAAGGGATGCAGGTGGCATAGGGGAAAAGCCCAGCCATCAAACACCTCATTTCTGTCATACCTATCTACCCTCCCCTCTCCTGCTCGTTTGTCGGTCCAGCTGCTGATCTTCGCTCTGGAGGGGGAGGCTGTGCCGCCGGGGCCAGGCAAGGCAGGCATGGCATCGCCCGCCGCCAGCCTCGGCCGCCCGGAGTCGCGTCTTTGTCACCGGCTCTCCACTGACTCGCAGAGTGACCTTGGGCAAGTCCCCTAAGCTCTTCGTGCGTCAGTTTATCTAGTGGTGAACTAGATATAATACCTTTACTGAGGATTACGGCAATTAAATGCTGTTTGTAAAGCACACCGAGATCCTCCGTGCTACAGAAATGAATATTCTGGCTATGAGTTTGCTGTGCTGATTGATTGCAGCGTACCAGTGAGAGCAGCTATTAAGTTCCCGTGCTGTCTTCCTCGTTTCCAAGGACTTTGGGGACCTGTCCTGGGAAGCGGGAGCACTTAAGAGATCAAGAGATTTTTACAGAACAAAATGGTTTGGGTTGCTGTTGTTCTGCCACTTGTGGCAGTCCTTGTGAATGCCGTGTTTAAAAAAAATCAATCAGCTGCTAAGAAGTGTTTCTTTCTATTCAACATTTGAAAAATCAGCTGCTCAGAGTTGTTTCTGGCTATTCAGTGTTTGCATCCTTATCTGCAACCCAGTGTTCGCACCAGTGAAGCACTAGTTGTTACCAGGCAGAAACTAGTGGGGAAACTGTTCAATGAATTTAAGAAAAAAAAAAAGGGGGTGAAGGGGTGGGTGTAAAAATAGGTTATAAAAACCCTCTGGTGTCTGGTGGATTTTTTCACTTAGGTATTTCAGCCTAATGTGCTTTTAGTGGAAAGGTTCCAAAATGTACAACCAGGAAAAAAAAAAAAGGGGGGGGGGGGGGAATTCCCAGGCAAAATAACTAGAGGTGAATTCAGTGTTTTTCCACTCCAGTGACCACAACCTTTGCTTTTATTCTGGTGCAAACAGCTGCAGGTGCCTCAAGTCAGCCAGTTCTATCTATCTGCAATGTCATCCATGTTTACTTGCAGCACTGGACTTTCGATTCTGTCAGGGTGCCAATCCAACGGGCCGCCAGGCACTGCAGCTGACAGTCAAATCTGTAATGCTGAATCCTTCTTCTGGAAAAAAGGGCTAAAGAGGTTAATACACTCAAGTAAGGATAAACACACCAGCTGTTATAGTTTCTAATATTTAATGTCATTATCAAATAAAATAACTCCTAAGAAATAAAAAATATGCAGCCTCCAAATCACTCATCTTTGTTAGTATTAATAAATTATCCGAAAAGCCTACACTATAAAATAATAATAGAGAGCCTATAATTAAAGTCATATTTGCTCTTCTGCTCTGCTGATGTTGCTCTGTGCTGATACCATTACCTTTTGGTGTTTCATCAATACTGGTATCATGCACTGCACAGTGTCTATAGGATAATCAGTGATGGATTATTGGAATGTAGAGGAATATAATTGAACAACTTTTTTCTTTCAAGGTGCTTGTTGAAATATTTTATCTATCATCTGATTTACTGAATGCAATTATTCAAAGATTTCATGGCTCTTGTTCTTTCTCTTTTACAAAAATCTGCTTAGGATCATAAGAATAATAAGTCCTGCAACAACGAGAGTGGTTTTGTGTGTGTTTGTGTGTGAAAGCTCAAAGGATGCCCTCCAGAACTCATTACTGGGGCTAAATACCTTTTAGAGTCAGGAAGTGAATATATGTTTTCCTCCCGTCATTATAGCTACAGCTTCTACTGCTGTTCGTCGGTGTGGATTAAACAGAGGATAACTTGAACATATTCAGAAAGGTTGAGAAATACACACGAACACACAATGGAAGAGGCTTCACAGCCTGCAAAACAGCCTGCAATGAGCTCAGCTTCTAGTTTATGATCTATGTTATAGCAAGACAGACTCACTGCCTTGTACTTAAAGGTCTATGACCAATTCCACAAAAAACCTTGAATATTAGGATTTATTAGTCAGTCATTTCAAATTGCATCAGACTGAAGCTTGTCATCCAGTTACGCTTACTTTTCGGTTTTACAAGATTTGATCGAAATTTGTTTCTCTGGTTATTGCTTAACTGTGGGCAAAGGCACGGAGTTGGTGGGGACTTCAGGGTATGACTTTGTCAGTAAAGGCAGTGCTGCTGCTCGACGTGGGATCACCGCTCTCACCAGCCACTTCAAGGCACAAAAGGAAGTATTTACCCTCATTGTGTACCTCTCCAAATCCATCTTAAGTGTGACTAATGTTGTTCTTCTGATGGCCTTCTCCACACATGTGCATTTATTAACAATGTATGGATTATGGAAAAAAAGAATAGATTTTTTTTTCCTACCAGTATAATAGCAGGTGTAAGGTACAGCTGGCTGAATCACAGAAATTCCTTCCCTTGAAGAAATGGTAATTTTGAAATTACCCCCCTCCCTTCTCCCCTCAAATTGTGAGATTTTTAATTTTGTTTTTAAACTTAGATTTTTTTCCCTGG
Organism: Haliaeetus leucocephalus; assembly: GCF_000737465.1. NCBI lineage: Eukaryota > Metazoa > Chordata > Aves > Accipitriformes > Accipitridae > Haliaeetus > Haliaeetus leucocephalus. The sequence goes on along the minus strand of NW_010972962.1, from coordinate 1,119,486 downwards.
GAAATGGTCTCCAGAAAAAAACAAAAATCTCTTTCAGGGGAAGCAAACTGGAATTTCTTGGGGCTTGCCAGCTGCCTGCCGAAAAGGGAGAGCGGCAGGAGCCTCGTCGGCAGGCTGCTGCAGGCTGGCCACCCCGTGCCTGCCTCTCCTCCTCCTCCTCCTCCTCCTCCTCCTCCTCCTTGCCTTCCCCCTAGCCTGGCTGCTGGGGAGGCAGCTGGGCTGCAGGGCCGGCAGAGCGCCAGGGCACTCAACCTCCCCTCCTCCCTCTTCCAGACCTGCTGCATCTCCCCAGCTGCCTGCCTGGAAGACTATTGTCAATTTTGCTCTCTCCCTGCAGACGACAACAAAATCGACAGGGGCCTTCCAGCCAAGCAGCCATGGAGCCATCAGTTTGATTTTTTCCTAATAGGAAAATCAGAAATTTCTGGCAAAATTGAAATTTTCCCATAAAAGAAATCCCGATTTTATAAAAGGCATATTTTCCCCCCAGAAAGTCATTCCAACAGAACGTTCCCAGCTGCTGTAGTTTGAGAGACCTTTGAATTAGTCTATAGAAAAAAACGCTCGTGTGCTTGGCTGTGAAATAAGGGCGGGTGAATGGAGTCAAATGCAAATAGAAACTGCCTGGGAACTAATGTGCAGGGTCCCACCATCTAAGGAGCAGGCCCAGGGTATTTACGTGACCTTAAAGGAGCTATAGGGGATTGTATCTTTACTGTAAAGTACTAGAGATGATAATTAAGACTTACATAGCAAGGTTACATCTCTTTTGAATAATTTACACAGGTCTGAACTCTCGTGAGAATAATTCCCAGCTCGCAATTACTACCAAACTGGTTCAGAAAAGTATTCAAGCTTTTGTGGCCTCATCAAAATAGAAGTCTTTTCAACAGCGGCACATCAGACACGGTGAGAGAGAGGAAAAAAAAAAAAATTCACCCAGAGTAGTGCTACAAAGTCACCTTTGTCTCTGTTTTATCTGTGTGCTGTCGGGGGTGATTCTCTCGGTGGTAAAAGATCCGGCACTCCTGCCTGTGTCATTTGTGCCTATGGATTTTGGGAGAGAGAGGCCCCGGTGCCAGCGATGTCGGGGAGCCTCAGTGCATGATCCCAGCGCACCTTTCCAAGGGGTGTGAGATGAGAAGGTGCGCACGGTTCACGACCAGCATCCCGCGCAGGTTTCCCTCTGTGCCGCCTCCAAGTCTGCGCTGAACGCAGCGCCCTTCCTTCCAGCCGCAGAACTGCAGATTTGACTTGGAAACACTTCCACTTGTGTGGTTTTCCCCTAACTAGGACATCTCAGTCAGGTCAAATACCAGCTCCTGACTTCCAGAGGAGCGAGGAGACCCGTGCCCAAGGAGCCAGGTTGTTAGCACCTGAATAGGACCGTAGAAACAATTTTGAAAATATTTCCTTGTGATCTGACGCTACCTTCTTCCCAGTGACCTTGTAACAACAGCGAGGAGCAGATATCACAGTCTCCGCTCAGGCAAACCTCCCGCTGAAGTCATCTGGAGCTTTACGTGAACAAGAGCTATAAGAGGGTCAAGTCTGTGCTCCCGAGTGGTGCGAGGCCTTGTGCGGGCTCTCTGCGGCAGGTAAGTTTCTCTCCAACGGGAGCAGCTTTTCACGGAACAATGCAGGAGCCCTTTACATGCTCTGAAAATGTTTTGCAAGTAAAGCACCATTAAGCAATCCAAACGCAATCCAAAATAAGTTTGTCAGATGATTAAATGTGAATAAAAACGGTCAAACCCAGAGCAAAGCCATGGAGATGTGGTGAGGTGAGGCCCCCCTGCACGGTAGCCGGCAGGCAGAATGCCTTGCCGTAGGGCTGCAGGATCCACCCCCGTGGTGGCCACACATTCTGCCTCCTATGGTATTGATTATACCCTGCCCGAGATGCTTGTAATACGGAGGCACAGCAGGGTGAGTTAAAGGATGGAGTGGCAGCTTGCTTTCTGAATGCACTAGCCTTTGCAGATATAAACCAAACCCTTTATTTGCATGTAAATATTTGCAATTAATTCTTGATAGTTTTGTTTTCAAATGTTCATTAAAACTTCTCTCCCCTATATTTTATTCATATAGATCAGTCTTTGGCCAACATCTTTCATAAAGTGCTGAAATTTGCCCTTGAGGCATCAGATGGAGTAGTCAGATTGTCAAATAAGTCTCCTAATTGAAGTTAACACTGGCACAATATTTGTCTTTTGAAAATAAACATTGCCAGCAAAGTTGCAGGTCCACCACTCTGCGCTCTGGCAGTGCTGGAGAGCCATGGAGCGTATAGCAGAGAAGGAGGAGTTTGATATGAGGAATAGCTTAGAAATGAACATGTTAGCATATTTTTTAGTGAAATAGCAAACATGCTAGAGTTTATCAAAACAAAACTAGCAAAAGCTGCTTTTTGTGTTGAAGTCACATGTTATAAGGTACAAGGAATAAATAAATATTCTCTTTAAGCAATGTCTTTGCATTTTTATATCTTAAAGGGTCAGAAGCAGACATGGGAAATCAATAGTTCTCCTTGCACTGTGTGAAATTAATCAGTAACTTTGGAGACACTCTGTATTTAAGAAAACAAACTGAATGAACATCACATGGCTTTTAAAGACGTCCTCATGTGACGTTCCTGGTGGGTTTGAGGCAATAAAGAACTGAGTATTTTCCAGCACAGTGCCTACAAGAAAACCAGAACTAGACCACGAGACAAAGCACTGCTTGATGCTGCCCACTCCAAGATGAATCAGGAAGCAAGAGTTAGCGCAGTCATAAGAAACCTGATAGTGTACGGTGGCTGTTAAACGTCTGTGAGGGAAAAGGTCATAAACCTGGGTTTTGCCACTCACCTTGAGTGCTGTCTTACCTCTCCATCGCAAAACTGGCAGCTGGCTTCAGTGAAGTGCTTAAAATCACTGCCCTCCTGAAGCACATACTTGGCTTGAGTGGAAGTGGGACATGTGCTTTGGGATGTGCTGGGGCTTCTGTGGGCAGCTCCAGTGACCAGACAGGACTGCTTCAGGTACCAAGTGATGTGCAAATGTAGTAGAACGTAGCACGTAATGAAGCCTCTAATGCCTGGGTTTCCCTTTTTCCCATTCACACAGTTTGCAGTTAAAATGCTGGTCTGAATAAGAATCTTCCATGAATGGTTCATCATAAATGCAGAAACTGTGCTCTGTAATAATCAGTTAGGTACACCACCTGATCCTGTCTCTGCTCCCTATCTATTTGGTTTTATGTAACAAATCCAGAAGTGATATAGGGGTGTGCAGCATTTGCTATTCAGGTTCATATGACTGTCAGGTCTCCGAATTAACGGTATGTGATAATTCAAATACTTGGGCTGAAAATTCTACTTCAGCAGCAGCGAGAGGGCTATTAGATAAACTGAAGCCATTAACAGCAGGTGATCAGACAGCCCACTCCTGCCTTAAGTCTCCGTCTTGGCTGGGAAGCTCCGTGGGTTCTCTGCCTGCATCCCCTTGGGTCCTCTGCTAGACAATCCCATTCCCAACCTGAGCAATCCAAATGGTCTAAGAGTGCAAGCAAAATGACTTCATTTAGAATGACTGTATACAATGACTGTAATTGTGTAGCATACGCTGGTGGTGGTGGTGTGTCCTTGGTGCATCTCCTGCTGCCCCAGTGAGTCCAGCTGCTCCATGCTGCATGCCCTGCTGGTTTCAACCTGGCCCAACGCAGAGCTGTCCCAAAGATGCCATTGATAATTCTTGTGCAAACAGGGCCTGAAAGGGCTCCAGACAAGCCTGGGACTGCAGCGGAGGAGAGTAGGAAGATGATGTAAAGTCGTCTTTGTCCCTTGGTCTCCCCAGCCAGAGAGCACTTGAGAACTAAGTGCTCTTGCACAAGCTACAGTAAGGACAGAGCGCTTGCAATGAGGATGAGTGGCTCTGAGCCATGTGAACTGAGTCTGGGAGCTTCAATTTAAAGCACTAATACCCTAACAGCGCTCCCACTGATAAAATGAAACCCACTGACTTTGAGACAAGCAGAGTGAGGCTTTTGTATCAATGTAATACAAAACATGAATTGCTTGATGGGAAGCGAAGACTCACTGATAGCATAGGAGCAATAAAGAGCTGATCCTACTTCCATTAACTTTATTGGGAGCAGACCCAAAATATATAAGTGGAGATTGGTATATCACATCTATCTGATCTAAAGTATCTCAGGATTTATGTTATGGTATCAGCCCTGAGACAGACAGATGAAATACTACTACTACTACATTTAATTTATAATCTTCATCTCACTAAACCTGCACCTACCTACTTATACGGTCCCCATTACCAAAGTAGCTGAGCAGCTGCCAAGTACTTAGACATATAAATAAAATAGCAGAGATGATCTTGTTCTCTGTCTCCCTACTTCTCCTGCACTTTGTAAGATGTCCCATAAGATTTGTGCTTGGTCTGTTTAATGTTTTGTGCGTAAGTGGGTGGGACTGGGAATCTCTGGGTTTGTTTTAACCTTCTGGGGAAAACAGGTATGTCACAAAAGAGGTGCATGTTTATTTCTGAATATATTGAGCTCAATGGCTATTAGAAGGTATAAAAGCAAATAATGGAGTCTAGCTCCAGGAGCTGTGAGAATTTCATTGCATAAGCTCACAAACTTCCCCTGTTGGTTCACAGTCCAGATTGTTCCCGTCAGATGTCATGGGAGGTCATGTTGGTGGAAGGAGATGTGATATCTCAGGAAGCAAAGTCCAATACCCTGAATGGCTTTGACTATCAAGACAGAAATACCGATCAAACCAAAGGAATTTGTGCTACTGCGTAAATGGGATGCTGTGTTTGGAAGTTTCCAGAGCTTTCACAGGGCTTGTGTCTTCATTCCTAGACGTGATAAAGAGCCATGGCAAAACTTCAAAGTCAAACCAGAGCAGAGGTGTCCAGTCTGTGTCTTGTAGAGGTGACTGTGCGCTTTTGGCTGGTCAGTCACAGGCAGAAAGCCGATTACCAAGGACTGGCTAGGGATGTGTGCTTCCCCTCTTTATAATAACATCACTCCAGCCCTGAGCTGGCAGCGCCGCAGCAACCAGCTCCTCAGAGAGGTGCTTTCAGAGAACGTGGTGGTGGTTTTGGCTGGAACAAGACACACAGGACCAAAGTTACCACCTCTTTGGGCTACGTACTCAACGCAGATCTTGCCACAATCGGTGCTCCTCACGTGGTGATCAGGGGCTGCATCCTGGGAGGGTTCAATATGGAGCAACAGTTGCTCTGAGACTGGTCCAAAAGGAGGAACACAAGACATTTCAAGATGTCCTCCAAAGCTGGACAGGACTATGTTTTCTCTTTTCTATTTCTGGCTGCTGCTGAGCTCGTGAATCTCCGCCAATGGATACACAGATAGCCCTGGACCCTTTTCATAATTGTTTCTGGATATATCCTTCCTCAATCTTATTCTGCACAAAACTTCTTGAATAGCTCATTTAAGGAGAAAACACTTGAAAAGTATATTAGCAAACTCTTTCAGTGGGGTAAAACCATCAACATGGAAAATTCAAGTTTTCAAGAGAGCCATTAAGTGTGATTAAACCTTTACAAAAGGAGAACAATGAATGCAGCCTTGTATTTAGCAATTTCATATCTTTAATTGTACAAAGATTTTCTTTAAAAGCACAAGCCTGAAAGGAAGCTGAATGTTACAGTATTTACTGAAGGAAAGCAATGAGAGAAGGCCTGTTCACTAGCTAATGGAGTGAAGCCCAGAAATAATGACAAAAAAGCGGTAACGACCGCTCTCCAACACAACATATATAAAAGAGGGAGCCATAAAAAGGCAACAATTCTTGACTTAGCTTTGAGTTTCACAATGACTGTGATTACAGATAGCAAGTGGAAGAGCATATAAGCCATGATGAAATCTAGTTGGCTTTGCAATTGAGATTCAAGTGAAAAAAAGCAAAAAAGCAACAGGGACATTGAATTTCTGCAGCACAAATTTTGGATGGGGTGTGAGAAATGGAAAGAAAAGAAGAAAGAGCAAGGCCATCAAAAAGTTCAGCAGAAAATGAGTATATTCTCGTCCATCCCATCTAATAATAAACACAGTAGGGGCCAGATCCTCAGCTGAACTGAACTGGTAATGCCAGTGGTTGAACTAGTTTGCTGTTCCTGCAGATGTGAATATCACACAGTCACACACATCCTGGCATACTTTAGTCTGTGCCATCTTGCAGCATCTTTCAAGTGCAGAGAAAACTTCTTTGACTACCGGGAACTAGAATGAAAAAAAAAAAAGCAGCAGCCAACCAAACTGGTTAAAGCATACAATAATTACATTTATGATACATTTAATGCTAGTTTAATTATGAGTGTTACATTAAAGAGAAAAAGATTTTGACACATTTTAATGACACAGTTAATTGCCAGCTTTATTTTTCTTGATCAATATTTTTAAAAAGCAGTGTTAACATCTGATCTGCGATCACATGTGTACATGGCTTTCTTCATATATGTAATACTAAGATTATAATAGCATGTACATTTACATGACAGAGGTATGTTATCTCAGTTGCAGCTTTAGGCGCATTTTAAATTTTAGTTGACATTTTTCTGTAGTGCTTTTCCTAAAGCTTTTCCTTTACATTTCTATGAATACCTTGAAGGTGCAACTTTTTTTCACTCGTTTATTTAGGAAACAAAAAAGCCAAAGTTTTTTATACTTGTGGTTCTAGACAAATTAAAAAAAAAACAAACAACCCTGAACCTTAAAGGTACAAAGTCCAGAAGGCAAATGAAAAGAATCCCAAAAGTATTGAAATTACAACCTGATGACTAGCGGCAGGAGCGCACCAGGCCAGCATTGGTGGTCCTAGGCAGGGAGGATGTAATATGGCACACTACAAACCCAGCAAACTTGCAGGGAGAAGGATGACTGAGGTTTAATGCTGTCATATAGAAAGGTTGAGCAGAACCATATTAGCTTTCTGAGGAGTTCGCCTAAACAAGTTTATCACACTTAACACAGAGTAACACAAGCTGTAAGCTTGTTACTTAAAATCATGACTACTTGCATGAATGATGAAATAAAAACAAGGAGTCAGGGAGGAATGGAGGGGTAATGTACAGGTGGCAGCATGTCGGTAGGCAGAAGGACAATGAAAATGGATACCATTTCAAAGACTGCAAAAGCTAGTGGGACTGTGGGACAAGCATATGAGAAACTTAAATGTCTGATGCCTACCATGGAACCAACGGCTTGCTGATGATGGCCATAGGGGTAACGGCTTTAAACTGAAAGAAGATAGATTTAGATTAGAGGTAAGGAAGAAGTTCTTCACTGTGAGGGTGGTGAGGCACTGGAACAGGTTGACCAGAGAAGCTGTGGATGCCCCATCCCTGGAAGTGTTCAAGGCCAGGTTGGATGGGGCTTTGAGCAACCTCGTCTAGTGGAAGGTGTCCCTGCCCATGGCAGGGGGGGTGGAACTAGATGGTCTTTAAGGTCACTTCCGACCCAAACCATTCTATGATTCTATGATATGGGATATGTCTGATAGACGTGATCAGTATAAAGAATCAGATGAAAAATGCTGTTTCAGAACAGCCAAAACCATCTGCAAATGTGGTCTCATTCACTGAACAGTTTCAGCTGAAAAAAAAGAAAACATGCTGGAGAAAGACAGATGCGATCCCTTCTTCTGGTCTGGTATTGAAGCTGAACAGGGGTTTGTGAGCCTGATAGCTTGATGGTAGACATGTTGGCTTAACACGTTACTTCTCTCTCTGCAAAAATCTTGCCTCACACATATCATTAGAGCATCAGGACTGTAGCAATAGTGTTAATCCTCTTTGCACAGTGAAGTGATGGAATGTGTACCCTTTAGACCAGCCTGGGTTATCCTGGGATTTCCCACCTCTCACTGGCCCAGTGTATAATTAATTACTCAATGCAAAATAACCTGCTTGAACCTTGTAAGAGAGCTCTAGACCTGATCCAGTATTGGGTATGGTCCCACTCTCAGTGGGGGGCTGGACTAGAGACTTCCCGAGGTCCCCTCCAACCAGCTTTTCTGTGCCTTTGTCATGATATCCCATCCCCAGTTAGGTGGGTGTTAAACAGGGACCTGCTCTTCAGTGGTTGGCATCCAACCCCCGTAGTGAATATATGCCTCTGCTTTGGTATTTCTTTTGCTTTTATTGTGTAACAGTTAAACAGAGATGGTTCTGGAAAGATTGTCTTGGGGGTTTTTTTGGCATGGTAGATGGACACCAAGCGCTGAGACCAGACAGTCCTGGTACTGAATTAGAGCAGGTGCCCGAAGCTGGAGGTTCCTTGCTTTGAGAAATGGCCCTGCCACTGAGACATATGGAGTAAGTGGGCATAGCTGTGAGAAGAGTCCAGGAGGAGAAGGTCCCTCCAGGTTTGGCTATTAATTTTGGAACACTTATATTTTTAATTATAAAGGTGGTTCAAGCTGGGATTGAGGGCTCCTGGTAGCTCTGAAAATAACATCCAAAGCTGAGACATAATTGTCATTAGAGGCACTGAAAATAGTTGTAAAACAATGTACTGATATTTCCTGTAGTCACACCAGCTCTGGAAAATGTCGACTGGAGGCACCATTGCAAAACTCTTGCCTGACAAATGAAGAAGAGGGCAATGCCTGTAATTTAGATTTTGCAGTCTGCCATCAATTAAGTTGTGTGAAAATCACTAGACTGAAGACGGTATTTGTGTGGGAAAGGTGAATGAAAATGCTCACTATGGACTATGTACACTGAGGTGTTGCTGACGAAGAAACAGCGCAAATAGAGTTCCACTGTCTAAAATAAAAACAAACTAAACTTGACTTCTCTGTGCCATAGCCCCTAACAATGGTAAAGCACTTAAGCAAGATGACATTTTGTGATTATAGTAAAAAAATTACATCCTTATATAAATGAAATTATGAATTGATTCGTAAATGCTACATCCCTGACACTCCCAGGACTGTGCCATTTTTTTTCCAATGAAACACTTAGGCAATTACTCTTTATGGATAAGGCAGGAATGTCTGGATGTACAATGGTTTCTGCATTAGCGAAGTTGCTGCGATACAGTCTGCTGTTTGCATCTACTAACTTGTGGTGACCAGAAGCCATTATTTCCAACAGATATAATGGCAACCAGAAACATTAGTCTTACAATACTGAAGAATGCAAATGCATTATCTCATGACCTCCAAGGATATGGTATGTGGCACTGCTCTTCAAAAAGTTTTAAAACTAGTTTGCAATGCACTTATGTCTACTTGCTCATAGAAAATTACTCCTGTCACTTGTTTTGTTTTGACCTCCAAGGAAAATGAATGGCTCACATATGTGATCTTTAAAAACATGTCCACATCAAGAGCAGGAGGGCTGGGAGTGAATAGGTTGAGGAGGCGTAAGAGAAATGAGCTATTGTGGGTGGGGAGTGAAATAAAAGCTTGGTCACACAGGGGAAGAGTAAACAAGGCAGCAAAGTTGTTGGAGAAATTTTTTAGTTCCCCAAGGGACAAGAATGCTTAAACAAGAGTGTTTTTATAAGTGTGTCACCAGGCCTTCACGAGCCATTCACCAGTGGTGCTCCATCAAATCCTGTCCTTGTGCAAGCCGGGCCTCCCTGGCACCCTCAAGGAAGGTGCATTTGCTTAAACTAGGCCTGAATTTGGCCCAGCAAAGCAAGGAAGAGAGGTGTGCTGCTGGAAGGGCACAGCGAGAAGCGCATTCTGTAAACCAGGGACTGCCAGGATCAAAAAACGTCCCGGATGGATTAGGCCACCAAGATCATAAATGGTAACTGTGCCCTGTTTCCTGAGCTGCCCTGCCACGCAGGTGTGAGTGATGCATTTTGGTGACCGTGACCCAAACTTAGATCAAGCTGACATTTACTTCTTTTTTTCCCTTTGTTTTTCTCCTCATTATCTTACTGAGATGAAATGGTAAAACTGTCTCCATACCTTAATTGTGCATTTCTCCTATCAGCAAGCCTGTCAACAAATTTGACCTTGTCGTGGTTTAACCCCAGCCGGCAACTAAGCCCCACACAGCCGCTCGCTCCTTTCCCCCCCGTCCAGTGGGATGGGGGAGAGAATCAGAAGGGTAGAAGTGAGAAAACTCGTGGGCTGAGATAAAGGCAGTTTAATAGGTAAAGCAAAAGCCACACACACAAGTAAAGCAAAACAAGGAATCCATTCACCACTTCCCATGGGCAGGCAGGAGTTCAGCCATCTCCAGGAAAGCAGGGCTCCACCACGTGTAGCAGTTACTTGGGAAGTAACGCCATCGCTCCAAGCGTCCCCCCTTCCTTCTTCTCCCAGCTTTGTACGCTGATCATGACGTCATACGGTATGGAATACCCCTTGGGTCAGTTGGGGTCGGCTGTCCTGGCTGTGTCCCCTCCCAACTCCTTGTGCCCCCCCAGCCTCCTCGCTGGTGGGGTGGGGGGAGAAGCAGAAAAGGCCTTGGCTCTGGGTAAGCACTGCTCAGCAGTAACAAAAACATCTCTCAGTTATCAGTGTTATCAATGCTGTTTTCAGCACAAATCCAAAACATAGCCCCATACCAGCTGCTGTGAAGAAAATTAACTCCATCCCAGCCAAAACGAGCACAGACCTTAAGTCTTTTTGTTAGGGTCAAATGAAGCCCTCATTTTCCTCGCTTTGCTTTATAATACTTGATTTGGGGTAAAGCATCCGCAGCTTGTTTTCACCTTTGTTTTGCTCTCCCTCACACACACACATATACACATGCATGTGCACATGCTTCAATTTCTACTTTAATGTAATTTCCTTCTCCTGGAACTTTTTTCCAAACAAGCTCCAAGACCCCAAACAAAATGCTGTTTCGAAACTATTACTATTGTTGTCACTGTTAACTAACAGCATAGAAAAATTTACCAGGTTGTTGCCTTTTAAAAAAATGCAACCAAAATTTAAGCTTTCTTGCTTATTGCTGATTTGTGTTCTTCGATAGCTCATTGTACCCTAATCCAAAGGGTGTGTTGGGCTGCCTGTGGAATACGCTGGGATGACCAGCATAGCCACACAAGAAGTCACTGTCTGCCCCCTGCTTTCCTGACGCTCAGGAGAAGGACGAATTGCGCCAGGCGGGCGCGTGGCACAGCACGTGCTGCCGGGCAGACTGGCGTGGCGGGGCCAAGGCAGAAACTCCACCAGCGCGACGGTGGGGGGATACAGCAGCCCTGCGCGCAGCATCTCTGCGTTCTCTCTCCGCACTGGGAGAAACATGGTGCACTGGGAGAAGCACGGCGCACTGGGAGAAGCATGGCGCACTGCGAGAAGCACAGCGCACTAGCATGCAGGGAGTGGGGAGAAGCAAACATCTTCCATTCCCTTGCTCCTTTGAGGAAGCGTATGGAAGGAGGGAACCATTTTCTGGCTGAGGGAAAAGAGCAGCTCGTCGGACCAAGCGCCTGGTGCAGATGGGTATTGCCCTCACTGCTACACTGGTGTAAAGCTAGCACACATTTTCTGTGAGTGAGTGACAGAAAGTGAGTGCAAAAAAGAAAAAGACATGGGCTAGATCGAATCAAATGTGTTTAAAAATCCCGATGAAAGTTTAGGGAGGTGCATCAGCCCCTCAACTCAGTGAATCATGCTTTCTTAAACAGCTTACTGAAGTGCCAGCTATGGGGACCATTAGAAATGCCTTTAGAGGAATGCAGAAATGAGTGTGTCTGTAATGATACGTGTATTTAAAAGCACACCCAACTCCTGTGAGGTCCTCTATTTGAATATTTCTAAATTGCAGATAACATGAGCCGCATCAGTGCATGAGCAGCCTGCAGGAATGTGGTTCCTTTGAGGCTCATCAGGAGTAGCCCCGTCCCACATTCGGAAAAACCACCATCGCGCACGACTAGTTTTAGGGGCTGTGCTGTTTCCCTGGAGCTGAGAAGTACCATCAGTCAGTGTGGTTTTGGCTTAGGAAGGTATTACCAGAAAACTAGCCTTTAAGAAGGGAAACAAGCTTCTGAAAAATGATTGCTGTCATGGAAATGTCCTATTTCTTGTGACATTTTCCATTATTTTTAACCTGTATTTTTTCACAACGGAGGATGAAAATATTGGGGGGAAAAAATATTGTGCAAACCAGAAAACAGTAGCAGTACTGATCCTGCAAAGGGGTAGCATTTCCCCCATCTTTAAACTGCCTTCCTCATCTGATTGAAGCTGGATGTGTGCACAAGAATTTTGTTGGACCAAGACTATTTTCTCTGTGACACCAGGTCAGCCTGTGGCTCAGCCAGTCCACTGGTGCACTAAACTTGAATGGAAAGATGATGGAAACCCCATAAAGAAGAACCATACTTAGAAGCAAAAAGATAGCAAATTTTTTTTTCTCACAAATTTAACATTACTTGCAGGTACAAAGCATAAATCTATCCTGCGTTGACTTTGTTTAAAACAGTAGGCACAATTTATTTGTGTTTCACCTAGTTTCACTTTGTTTTTTTAAGGACAAAGATGTGGTTTCTACCACATTTGTGAGAACTTGTCCCCCACCAGGGCCCTGCCGAAACAGTCCAAGCGTGGCCACCGACTTGTCATTTCCATGACCGTGCCAAGTGACTGGCGTGGCTCATCGGCAGTGCCTTGCGAGAGCTGGTGGGGAACGCAACGGCTGAGAAGGAAATAATTGCCAAGGTGTTTTAAAGAAAATTAGGAGAGAGGTGGGCAGGAATTTGAAATGAGAAAGGACGGGAAAGCCAAAGTGGGGGGCATCTGTGGCATTCAGGCAGGGCCTTTTTGTTGTCGTTGGGTTTGGGGGCATTTTTTACACCCACATGGAAGGATAATGCAGTATGTGGATGGCGGTGAATGTAAGTAGCTTGAAAACAAAATAAGCAAGCACTTGACCAAAGACACTTTTTGGGTACAATTGCTTATCCAATCCAATGGAGATGGATTTCACAAGGGCCCCCTCTTGTTCTGAAACATCTTATTCTCCTTGTTAAAAGGCATTTAAAAGCACAAAATACTTTTATTAAAAATGCTTTTCAGGGCTAAATGACGTTAAGAGCACTTTCTATAGCTTGCATTGCTATTTAGGAGAGCATGTTATTTCTTTTTAATTTGCTCACTCATTCCTGAATAACTTTTCATAGGACTCCAGACACTGCAGTGTGACAGCTAAACCAAGGAGCATCGGATGCGATGGAATTGCTCTACAAGCAACCTTGCCAAAGGCCCTTTTGCTGCACAAAGCTGGCTCTATCTTTGTATATTGAGGGAGCTAAATCAATGTTAAATGCTTGGCTCTTTTCACAGGACAATGACCAGGACCTAAGCTGCGTCCTTCCTTTTTGATTGACACTTGAAACGTTGAGTTGGAATCAGCCAGAGGCACTGCTACAAGCTTGAAGCCTCTGCTGGGGATAACAACTGGTGACATCTGCAGAAAGGCCGACAAAAGGCAGTTGAAAGCCGTGTTTGTTGCTTTCCCCTCTCAGATCTCCTCTCTTTCATGGAGCTCCTTACTTGCTTTAATATTATGATTCAGCACCTGGCTCTTTTGAACCTTGCTTTAAACTTCAAAAGGCGAGGTGGTATTAACAAACATGAAACGAAAAAGTGGCAGTAGTTTGATTTACTGTTGTCGTCTTATCAAGGGGGTTTTTTGTCACCAGCTGCCACTTTCTGTCATCTTTGGAACCATTATCATTTCTCTAAAATCTAAAAGACTCCACTTAATAACAGCTTTGAATACAGGCAGGATCAGTAACATATACAGTTCTGGGATGACAGGACCGTCAAATGAAAAGAAAGATGTTGCCAAAAAAAAAAAAAAAGCCTTAAAAAAAACCCAATAAAACAAATAAAAGATGTAGTACTTCTAAGTGACCTTGATTTCAGAATTAAACAAATCAAGCACAATCCCATTGTTCTTTTTGGATTCATTCTGCACTTTCCTTGCAACGTTTCTTTTTTGTTCTCTGGACTAAGGGAAAACAAAGCCAAGGCTTCCAGAAAAACTGCTCGGCACACAACAAGCACTGTAAGGTCCTCGCTTGTAAAAGCACCAGTGATAATTACCAGTGTTGTTTCACTGCCATCCTAGCACAGCAGCTCTCATTCAGGCCGAGATGGAGCCTTGAAAGCTGCCTCACTAGGGCTGACTGACTGGTCAAAAATCTGTTTAACTCTCGCTTTTACAGCACATTTCCATGTTTCCCTGCTGTCTTTCCCAATAGTGCCTCGCTGCCCTTCGGGTGCCAGCACAGAACCTGAAATTCCTCTGTGCTTCACTGGGCCAGTTTGCCTATCACAGCTTTCCAGGTTCAGTTAAAAGCAATGAAATAAATACAAACAAGTTTCTGGCTGTAGACCTACTGCACTTTCTCACTTGCCACCTTACCATCTTCTATAGGAATATCATCCTTACCCCTTTTGTTGGTTGCTTTATGATGGTATGCACAATGAACTCACCTGGAAGCAGAAATTTCTCCCGGTGCCTTCTAAACTCACAAATTATTTGGTGGATACCCCATTACCAACAGTGACTTTTATCATACATAAATTTGAACCTGTGCTTTTGCTTCTGTGCATTTTGGTAGTTATTTCCACCTGTGTAAAAAGAGTGAAAAATCACTGCAAAACCAAAAAGGGATCCTCTCTCCTGTCCCTTGTGAAATGTTTTCCCTCCCACTAGCTGTGTGCAATGCAAGGCAAGAGGGAAACGGCTGCTCCAGAATGTTTTCCCCCACGTCTCATCAGCTGGTGTCCCTGCCGCTGCTGATTGACCCTTTCCAGATCCTTTTCATCACAAGAATCTGGGGTGGTTTAGTTCCAGCATCTCTTGCTAAAATGAGGATGAAAACAATGAAGTGAGAATCCTCTGTAATGTGAAAATGTTGATGTCCCAACTGATAGAAAACCAGGATTGCCAGAATCCAAAGTTGATTTTTTTTGTTTTGGCTTGGGATGTGACAAAACTCATAGAAAAGTGAGGGGGGGGGTTGCTAAAAATACCTGTTATCTTCTGACAGAAAAGCTCACTGTATAATCACACTGAAGTTTTCTCACGGAGAATGTCCATGTTTGAAATTTTAGTCATTTTAACAAGTGTTAATTACCACATGCTAACTAGCACAAGTGTGTGTGTATATTTATTTTTTCCAGACTTGGAACATATTAGAACATAGGCTCTAGTCCAGTTCACTATCGTATGAATGAATGTGTTACCCAATTACAAATGAAAGGTATCACAAGAAAAAATAAATAAGGATCTTTTCCCAGTATATTCTTTTGATGAGGAAATCCAGAATGTGTTTAGCATATCGGGTCAAGTGGAAATCTGAGCTTGAGCCTATTAAAAGTGCCTGTGACACACAGGAACAGAAGCAATGTGCCTGTGCAGGCTGGAGAACAACAGAGAGGTGTTTTTTATTTTACCCACGAAAACCAAGAAATTCTGAGAGAAAGAACATACATGCGAAAGCATCAGTGCAGTTGGATCAATGTCCTGCAAGATTTAGGAAGAATGTGGGAGAAGAGGTGATGACCATATTATATATGTACATAGATATTTAAAAAATATATAATTTATTTATGTAATTCAAACACTATATGGTCACTATATTCACTCATACATATTTTCAATATATTTACAATTATAGCAGCATATATATACAGCAGCATATATATATATATTTTATATACCAGCATATATATAATTAAAAATATAATTATAGCAGTAAATACATATATGTATATATTGAAAATACAGGAGCTGAATTTTGGCTTTATTATTTTCTCGACAGATTTTGGAAATGAGAAAACTGAGATCAGTATTTTCTTAAAATCACAGACAACAGAAGCCAAGATAAATATCTGGCAGGCTAAGAAAACTCAGTGTGCAGTAAAGTCAGAGCATCTGATGAACCTGAAGGTGTAATCCCCACATCTGATGTATACCTTTATAGTCTCTACAAATTGCCCAATATAAATTCCCAGAATGAGAAAGATGTGCAACATTAAAACAGTCCCACAGTCTCTACCAGGAGGTCTCCAGTGCTGGCAGAACAAGCCAAAAAAGGGAACTGGAGGATTACAGTGAACCTTTGATTCAAGAAGAAAACTACTGATGTTGGGAGGAATGCCTTCAGAAGGAGCACCTCTGAATGTGGAAAGAGACATATAAGTGAAAGGGGATGGATATAGCCTATGTTTATTTCTAGATTAAAAAAAAAAAAAACAAACCTAAAACCAACAAACAGAAGCATTGCAAGGACTCAGTCAGGTCCAGCAACTCTTATGCAAATTTGCAAGTAGTTTAGTCAACATGCAATCACTCTCAGGCAAATGGAATGAGAAAAAAGTAATATATAGAGATGTGTATGAATCAGCTTTCTACATGGTCTGCTCTGTACTTGTTTTTAGGGAATGCAGTGAATGGAGGTTGTTTCTTCAGAGAGAATGAGGCTGTGGATCTGTTTCAAACTGATGGCAACATATAACCTATTTTCAAAAGAAATTACTAGAATGAATATCCTATAATCCTGATTATATTGGTAGTAAATATAATAAGGAATTAGATTAATAAGTTCAAATATATATCCAGAAAGAGTTATAAATTCTTTAGAGGGAAGTCATGCACACAAACCTGTCAGAGTTTTTAAAGGAGATTGCAAACATAAGGATTAGGATGATTTGATCATTATTATGTAGTGGGTTTTCAAAACCCTGTTCATACCACCCCTTACAATAAACTCTTAAAGAAACCTAAGAAACTCCTGTTGTGGTTTAATACACAACTGACAGATATGAAATAAAGGTTAGGAATAAGTAGCAATCATCATTTTAATAACGGAGTCGAGGTTACCAATGTGGTTTTTAAGAGGACTCTGCTGTTCTGTACATCCATTAATCATCAGGAAAAGGTGTGAACTCAAAAACGGCAATGCTTTTTGGCAGAAAATTATGCTGGAGAGCTGCAGCAAAAGCTGACTCTCAAAACTGCTGAAGAAACTCACAAACTAAATGGTGGGGTGACAGAATGGCAGGTGAAATTCGGTGTTGATATTTGTAAAGTGAAGAAGATAGATAGGAAAAAAAACCCCTCTAAAAACTCTTGCCATTCATGAAGGAGATCTTGGAGTCATCATAGCTACTGTAGGGTCATTCTCTGAAAACCTCAATTCAGTACACAGTGATAGTCACAGCGAAAAGAAGAATGTAAGGAATCATTGAGAAAAGAAGTGAGACGAATGCCGGCAACAGCAATGGGCCACATCCTGAGCTAGGAGCAGCTCTGCTCACTCCTCCTCCTCCTCCACAATAAAAAATATTCAACTGCACAAGTGTAGGAACAGAAAAGCATGAGAAAAGACAACCAGAGAAGAGAGAAAATAATGAAGACTCTATGTCTTGGAAAATGGGTAGGTTTAGAAAATCCTAAAAAGTGCAGGGAAGGTGACTAGGGGATAGTTATGATTATTTATTATTTCCCAGAACATAAGAACTGAGATAACCTGATGAAATGAAGAGACAGCAGAATCAAAAGGAAATACTTTTACATGCGTTGCTCTATTAAATTTTACAACTTATTCCCAAGTGAAGTTGTAGAAGCCCAGGGTACAAACGGCTTCAGAAAGTAACTACACAGGAAGATCCCTAAAGTGAAGACTTTTTTTTTTTTTAAACAGTTATCATTGGACAGTTAATTTGTCTTGTATAAACATACCTTTAAAAATGTACGTGTGGTAATATGCTAAACTGCACTACTTTTATCATCGGTGATCTTTCCTATGTCTGTATTTCATGCAGCAATTGCCCTTCCCCTTTGATAAAATTTGCTTACGGAAGTTCAGCTTTCATCAGTATGTATGAGGATTAACTTAAGTCATCCTTTGAAAAATTGAGTTATATCTAGCTTTAATTGGGTTGCATGAGTGATTTAAGACTGCCCAGTTTTCAGTAGATGGAGGACATAAGTAGCACATATTAAAGTTTTTCTGACACCAGTGTTTGCAGGGTTAAGTTATAAAAAGCTACGTAGTATAATAGCAATAAAAATGCTGATGTGTTTACTTTTTCAACTGCTTATGGACAGTTATGTTGTGGATACTTTTCCTTCTGCATATATCACCACCTTAATGAAGCACCTACACCAATCACTGCTTCACTCAGTTTCCAGGCTGCTGCAGATATAGCCGGGCCAGATCAAATGAAGGGTTTAGATACCAACAAGCCAGGAATTTCAAAACCCAAGCTCACAGCAGTGCATTGAGAGGTCAGTGCTCCAAGAAAATGCTCTAAAACTCCTGCTCACTATTAATAAAAGTACGAAGCACGTGTTTGCCTGAACTCTAGTGCCATCTCTGCAGTTTAATATCCCTCCTTATTTCAAGACCCAGCCCCTGGGTCTCATCCTAGAAGTAGATACCTTCACAGTTTCATGACAAACATCTGGCCAAGAAATGCAAGATTTGTTCAGTGCTTTGCCAAAGTCAGTTCATCTCTCTGGGAAAGGGTCATGGGCACCAGGTTACAGGCTACTGATGACTTGCCAGCATCCCCCTACGGAAAGTGTGCCGATGTGAAGAAGGGAAAACAACATTCACGGGACTAGAGATGAGCAGGCATAGGACCATATGGCTCTCCTTCCAAATGACCGAGACTGCAGGGAAGAAGGGAGCTGTGCTGGATTTTCTAACACTGTTTATGCTTTTAAATTCATGAATCAAGACAACAGGAAAAATCAAAAAGGCTAGCCCTGCACACACGCTCCCCCCACCACCACCCCCTTTCGTCCAACATGTCATACTTGTCATCTCTGCTCTTTTTTCTTGCTCTATGGGTGACTCCATGCACCATTTCAAGCATGGTGACCCCAGCTTGAAACCAGGCAAACACTAGTGTTGGTTACTCCTCCATTACTATGTCATGGTGAAGGGGACTCTTTTGGCAGATGGATCTGATGGGTTAAATCCCAGCAGATCAGAGAGGGAACTGTAGGTTACTACAGAAAAGGTGGATAACCCTGCCCAGTATGTGGTCACCTCCCCCTGAGCAGACCTATACCAGCCCCTGGGAAGCAAGGAGATGTTTCTTACTCCTTTCTGCATGCCCATAGCTGCTGGCCGTGGGCTGGGTGCCTCACGGCCAAGAGCAAGGCAGGTCTGCAGGGGCAGGGGTGGGTCAGCAGCCCCGGGGGACCCCCAGGCGAAGCAGCAGAAGGGCTGGTACGCTCAGGTGCTTCTGAGGTTCGTGCCGCAAGGTGCCTCTGCATGTCTAAAAGCTTGCTGTAGCACCAGTTTAGATGCGTGTGGTCTTTGGTTTGGATCAGGCCCTCGGGTCCTTCCCTAGCACTGTACTTTGGGCTGTTTGAGCTGCACCACACCATGTATAACAAGCTGCATGAGATACATTAAAGGACAGAGCCAAATAATGCGGGCAAAATCAAACCGCACTTTCTCATTTCTGGGCACTGCGCACCAGTAACTACATGGGAGACTCCTGAGCGGGTGGCTCGTTAGTGGGAGCCGCTTTGGGCTCCCGGTCAGCATTAGTGCCGGCCAGCTTAAAGGTATCTTTTGGTTTTATTCATATCCATTATGCACAGCTAATCTCACATATAGGTGAACTCCACAGCATGCTGAAATCCTGTGTTTCATCAGGAAAACTCCCTCATGCATGTGCTTATTTCTCCAGCTAAAAATATCCCAAAGCAAAACCTCCTAAATGGCACCCTCCTCTGGCTCAGCCGCACCCACAGCCAAACACACTTATCTGGCAATCGCAGCAGCTCCGACGGAGCCGAAAACTGCAGGAAACTTCATAGCAAAACAAATAGGACTGTGACGAATGTGTGCAAAGCTCTGGAGATCCCGATTCCTGTCACCCGACCGCAGTGTATCAAATGTCAAGAACCGGTGACTACAAAACAGCGCCCAGCCTGCATGCCTTCCCCTCGGCCAGGTGGGAGCCACGCACATTGTCCTGATCTTCCCTCGATCACAGCAATGAAAGTCCCTCCAGGGCGGCCAGCCACAGGACTAAAAAATTCCATTTACAGCACGTGTATTCCGCAGAGGTAATGCCCAGGACATGGACACTTCCAGCAGGCACATGATTTCCATAGAGATTGCCACAAAACAACAAAGTGCAGGATTTGGCTGTCTCTGCTGTAACGAAATAAAGCACATGTAATTCAGAAATTTATACATATATACATCAAGGTTTGGCAGTTCCCAGTGTTCACTTATTGTGTGTCACCCTCTAGCAGAGATGTGAGGCTCAAAGTCTCCTTGCAACTTCAGTAAGTGCTTGCTTCTATGTAATGATTGCGGGCCAAAAGCTTGCTGCTTTTGCTCCCAGTGAACACACACTACATCAGCCATCTGGTGGCAAGGCGCATGAAGCAAGACTCTGTCTGACCTTATGATACACCTCTTGCTCTCGTCCACATGGATCCTCTTAAGCATCTAGAAAAAATTGCACCCAAAGGAAGTTCCCAGAAGCCTCGAGTTTTGCCTTCTATTGTAGTGTCAAGAAGATGATATGTCACCAGGAAATGGAGCTTCTCTAGAAGTCACTAAGACCCTTTTTCAAGTAGGCGCAGCTTGTAAAGCACATTGTGATTTGTCTTCAGGATAGATCAGGAATAGACTTTTTTTCCACATTCACATGGGATTGCAATCACACCCATGTAAGCACCAATCCACCTGCAGCATGAAGCTGAAGGACTTGCTCTGAGAAGCACAGGCAGATGGTGGTGGCTTAGAGTCACACTCACCTGCCTCTAGTCCCAAAGCTTGTGAAAAGAAGCTCCCGGTCTCACCCAATAGACCTGATGCACCCTAATGCAGCTCCTGATGTACAGGGCTCCTTGTTGTGGTGCCTGAAAGCAGAAGCAAGGGGAGATTTGTAGGAACATGACCAAAGCAGAACTTGCTTCTTCTCCTGCAGCTCCCACTGTGATTCATGTGCCTGGCAGACGCGTAATGCATGCCCCATAATACCTCGTGAGATGGTGTGACCAGGGAGCTGCCTGGCTTTGGCTCTACTAAATTATTTTTTTCAGCAATGCCCCAAACATGTTGAGTTCATTGTCAAGCTAAGAATTGACTGCTTAGTCCATTCCAACTGTTTTTACTTTCAACGCCAGGACAAGACTTGGAGCAGGTTAGGTAGAAACCAACCAGCCACCTAAGGTCCATACCAGTCCCAGGTTCACTTGGGAGTTTTATGAAAATTGGAGATACCAGATGCTTTCTGTCTAGGTCTCAAGACACAACTGGGTGATCCACACAACCCAGCCTGCTCATAGATGTGGGGTTTTACATTTTGAGGCAAATTAACACCAACCAGGAGGCTACCTTGTCTACTGACAGGCATCTCAACAACTGATGCCAAAGCCTGGAGAGCCCACACAGACTAAGCTGGCCACCCACTAGATCAGGGCTGAGGCAAAGAAGTTTCACATTTGTGGGGAAGTTACAAATGAAGCCGCTTCTTCTTGTGGCTTCATTCTGCAGATGGGAAGAAGGCTTTTGGTCTCAGCTATCAGCTGAGAACTATTCACAAAGCAGTAAAATTTACTCCAAAGGAAAATAAACAGAAGACATTTCAAGTGGCTTCAGCAATGCAAGACACAAAAAAGTGAGAAAAATATACAGACATTTCTCACCACCCTTGTGCTTAAAGGATTCCAATTCCTTATTAACTTTTTTTGTTGAAAGAAAAACATTATTTCAAGATAATGAAATCTATGGTCTAGCGAAAAAGAGTCAGCTATGTGACCTCCTGACATGTTGTGACCAAAGTCCTAATGAGTTATATGGGAACATACGGTTTTTTCTTTTTCTTAATTCATCTCAAGTTTTTAATATACGTGTCATATTCTAATTCCAAACATTTCGCCATTTCAAAAGCCCCAAGCTGTTGCCAATAACACTATGTAGTTTGAGTCAACTTTGACACTACCAGACAAAATGATGCTCCTATCTAGAACCCTTTTTTATCTAGAGCTTTTCAACTTTGAGGAGTTTCCTCAGCCCGGGGAAGGGTTTTCAAACTGAAAGATGCTGAATTTAGGCAACCAACTTCATGGTCATGGGCGACCTGAATAGCTGAAGGGTCACTTTCTACGTCGCCTCCTGTGAACCACAGCCGAGAAGCACCAAGCCACAGAGCAGCAAGGAGCACCTCTTTCTCTCTGGCGAAATATCTCAGATAAGTAGAAGAGATCAATTTAATAACCTAGATTGTCCTCAACTATTAAGTCAGATTAAAATGTCAAGCCCCTCCAATGCTAGAATTTAGGGCATTTTGTATTCCTCGCCTGGCCTTTTGCAGAGATGGGGGCCATCTGTACATCCTGGGCCCTGTCCAGGTTCACACTCCCAGTGCCTCAGCATGGTGATGTTTGGTTTTGGTGGTTTGGCCCCCATTTAATTTCAAAAGAAGTAAAACGAAATGATCTTTTTTTCTTTCCATTTGGCCTAATAAGCTCTCCATATTTCTAAATTACTGTCTCTTTGCATGTGTTCTCTGTAGAGCTGCCAGTCAACGTCAAATGAGGTGTATAAATCAAAATTCTCGTTATGTTCTGATAGTATTATATAGACTGGCAGAAAAACACAGGTGAACGAGTGTCACATCTACGTGAGGGTTTTTTTCTCCCTTTTTAAATTGAGACATCTGTCTAATCTCAGTACTTCCCAGTAAATGAATATAGGCACCTCAGAAGCTTATCTGAGCTTGATGTTAAAGAAAAACATTTCTATGGGTACATTTGTACCTGTCAGCACTTACTGTAGTGCTCTCTCTCTATATATATTAATGTGAGTGACATCAGAATGATAAAAATTATTGTTAATGTTAACACTGCTTTAGCACCCATTTTACCCTATTTTGAAAGAGAGACTTTCCTTGAACCCAAGTGCAAGTGGGTATCGGATCGTTTTTCAAAAACTTTGTGAAAACCAGGGAAGGACAAAGTCAAAGAAAAAGAAAGTTAGCAATGCACATCGCATGGGATTACGGATGTATACATCTGTCTATATGCTGGATTGATAAGCGTTCTCTGAGCTGTTTTTGCAAGGCAGTTGTTTAACGCCGAACAAAAGTACAGCTAAGACTTTCTTTTCCCCACATCTAGCCACATCCACACTTGAATGAAATGCCTTACATGCAAGCCAAGCCCACTCAAAGACATCTCAACCTTGACATTTTGTTTTCTTTTGCAAAACTCCTTTTCTTTACAACACCACTTGCCTGGCATGCTCCCACGTGAAGCAGAGTTATCAGAATAATAATTAACAGGCTCTCATTAATTTAGGATCAAACAATACCCCCTAATGAAGCAGGGACCAACCAATGTGATCCCTTAAAGTGAGGCGTATGCTTTTCTTACACCTCGTGGCATCTAATCTGCCATAACCATTAGGCACCGAGCTGACCGTAAAGGCCCGTATAACATTGAGTCAAGGACAGTTAATGGATGCCGGAGCACAAACAAGAGTGCTCCAAGCATGTCAGTCAAGACTAACCTGAGGCAAAAACATCAAAATGCAGGTTGGAGTTTTGACATTCCTGCAGGCTCTGTACGCCTCGCCAGTGAATTTTTAAAGTCAATATCCCCCTCCTGCTCGCGAACACTTTCTATCTGATGAGTAGCAGTAATGTGGATCTGATTGAACTGTGACTAAAGTATTACTTAAAAGGCAGCTTTGAATGCGTGCGCGTGTGCGTGTGTTGTTTTTTTTTTTTTATATAAATGTCTGTGATAACAATAAAGACAGTTTACACAGATTATCACAGGCTGTGTCTTTAGACTTCAAGGTTATATGATTAGGAAATTAGAAAAGAGATGAGATTAGAAAAACCACAGAACATTTTGAAAAAGAAAGCTTTTTACAAATTATCTGTGTACTGAATTTGCACAGAATCTGATAGATAAATCTTCTCATATTTGGAAATGGATAAATGCTACAATGTAAATAGAAGGAACTGGCTTGGGAGCGCACGCCTGGCAAAAGTTCAAAAAACATATTAAGTATTCTAATTTGCTTAAAGCTTACTTATAAAAAAATGCATATTGTGATATAAAATGTAATGATTTCTGCATGGAAATGTAATGAGCAATAATAATTGCTCTGGATGAGCATAGTACGCACTGTTAGAAAGTGCAGTCCCTTTGCCTTCAGATTTCACATTAAACCTTTATTTTCTTTTTCCCCTTTGCACAGTGGAGTGGAATGATTAAGGCAAATGGACATAAAATTTAAGCCAAGATAATTCCTGGTATTGGGCAATACACGTGAGCATGTAGGGTGCCATAAAACTGGGGTGGTGGCAGCAATAAACACACTTCCTATTACTGGAAAAGAAGGCGTGTTTTCAAGGGGAAATTATATTAGTTGAAGTGGTACATTAGTATGTAGAAGTCCTGACCAAAATTTCCAAGCAAGCTATAAAACTTGATTAATTTAGGAAGCCAACATTTTCATGCGTTCTTTGGAGAGTTTCTGATACTGCACTCCCGGTGAACATTTTTGATGGGGGTCATTTTGCTATTAGAGCACATCAGTGGGTGAACTATTTGATGTGTTTTTCATTTGTCTTGTGACCTTTCACTTGGCACTGTCCTGTTGTTTCTTTGGTTGTAACTTTTTTAACCTTTTAATTTTTCCTGGACTTGAGATCATGCATATTCCAGAGACACAGCAGCACAAATATTTTGCATTAACTGCACACACCTTGGGCATATTTTTTCTTTTTTTTTTTTCTTTCCCTCTTGGCTTCATGTAGCATTGCTGTGTCCTGTTAAACAGTTGTATTTCAGCCTGGAGTTGGTTGCATTCAGCAGTGGAGAAACTGTTACCTCAAAAGTATATGGCTTGGTCAGAGCTCAGATTCCTCTGGGTACTTTGGGAATGCACTGCGCTATACAAATAAACGGGTAATAAATTTCTAAATATTTTTCTTTTCCTACAAAAAAAAAAAAAAAAGATGGAAAGTCTTTAGCTAAACCTTTATGTACTGCCATTTCTTCTCTATGAAAACATTTGTTTGACACTAATTCTTTTTTTCTTTTTAATGTTTTACTTCAGCCTGTTTACACCCAACTTTAATCAGATCCCTGTACCAGAGCAAAACGCACTTTAAAAAAAAAAGGTCTGTGATAACAATAAAGACATTTTTGTTTTAACAAAAATGCTTTAACATTTTGTGATAGCAATAAAAACAGTTCTCACAGATTATCACAGGCTGTGTCTAGACATCCTTTAGGTTTCCACTGAAGCCAGCGTTCGAACACCTCTTCTTCCTGACCAAAGACCTGTAGCGCAGTGAAAGAAATAGAAATGAAATTTTCAAATCCCAACAGCAGTTTTCTATAACATGTTTTTCTCTCTTGCATGAGAAGACAGCATAGTCTAATGATCTCATGATAATGTCATGGCAACTCTGTGGAGCAGAGACCATATTAAGATGTCATTCTGATGGCAAAATGATGGCAATTCAAGCCTGTGGAGACTTTATGACAAACGATGGCAAAACAAACTCAATACAAGTCTATACAGAGCACATTATCGTGTCAGGAGAATAGTATAATCTAATAGATCTTTTCTATCTCTGACTTCTGTGAAAGCAACGTTGATACCTGCCTATGAGAACAGCACTACAATATTGAGGCAGCAGCGAAACGAAATCGGTATCTGTTACCTCTTCTCCGAAGTATTGTTTATGAGCTGCAACACTGCCTGAGCATATTAAAATGCACTAGGCCTTTTTATCTCAGATTTGTTTACAATGTATATCTTTGTCTTTCATCACCTAATTAAAAGAGAAAAGAAAACACCAGAAAAATTCAATGACTGAAAAGTGTGCAGTACTGGGGAAATACAGTCCTAGCCTTGAGCTTGTTTTGCCAACGCTTTGAGGTAACGCCAGTCTTCAAGATGCCACCTGGTCCGGCAAGGAGCCCGCAAGCCCCAGGGGCATGTAGGAGGTCGGGGCATCCCTCCTGGCTCTGTTCATGATGCTGGGGAAGGGCAGCGTCCTGCCGTGCTTCTGTTTTGCTGATGGGCAGGTAATGCAAAGGGACTGGGATGGCAGCAGGACTCCTCGCGTGAGCTCGGGCTGTGACAAGGGGACGTTGGCACCTGAGAGTGGGGGGACTTGGCTGCGCAACTCCATTTTGGCCAGAGGAGATGCTGCTCTTTGCCATTTGATCCAGTTCAACACAAGACTCAGCCACATGGGTCACTATGACCTGATCAAATTAAGGATGCTAGAGAAGCCTTAAACCTGAATTTCCTATTTTAATTTGAATGTTATTTTTTTATGCTTAGTTAATAGTCATAATCATGTAGAGTGTGCTAGTCTATTACCACTATGTTAATGGCCAGCTAATACTCAGAAGCCCTTGGCATTGCCTTGGGGCTTGAATTCCCAGATGGTCATTAACTACCTAATAAAAGACCACCACATCATACATAATTACTTAACATCTTGTACTTGAAAACATATTAAACAAAGTGAGCTTTTAAATATTTAGAACTAAATTACATTAAATAAATGTTAGTCTTGGTAAATAAATTCAGAGGTGGGGATGTACTATATGGAATTAAAATCTTGCCGCTGCTTCCTCATGACTCAATTGGTTCAGCACACAAAATGAAAACACTCAGCCCATTTGCAGAGGGGCCCTCGGCTTATCAGTGATTCATTTCTAGTTAATGCTGCTCTTTAATCCTGAGGGATGTATGACAGGAAGGTGTTTCTTTTGTTTTTCTTTTCATATTGGGTACGTTAATTAAGGTTATAAGGAAAATCTCTTTGCATGCACTGGTATCCGTTCAGCTTAAGCATGAAAATGGTGAAGTCTGTGCTGTGTTTCTAAGGATGCTCCTCAGTTCAGGGGGCAAAAGTGATCTGCAGATACCATCCCTCACACTTTCCCTCTGTGCATACTATCAACATCTCTAATCACTGGTTTTCATTGTTTGTGCTGATTCCTACTTCTGTTTTCAATGGTTGAATTATGATTATTTTGAGTGAGCTTTATCAGACAAGATCCCAGCTATATATATTAAAGAACCAGACCTACAGACACGTAACAAGTGTGTAACTTCAGCCAGTGAAACCAACAGGATCAGATAAATGCCTCAACGCTGCTCATCTTTCCAAATGTTGGTAAGACGTAGGCCTGTACACTTATTTATCCACAAAGCAGACATAGCGTGGGCCGTAGCCCTTTACCACAACATCCCATCCCCATGGATCACCTTGCAGACACGGGAGCAATGTGAAAGGGTACAACTCGGGGGACAGCGCCGTCTTTCGCGAGGTTGCCGACTGACCAACCTGACCGCAGCACAGGTGACTCCTAGCACTGACTGCCCCATCACCAAAGCAGGCAGGGGCAGCTTCTAGCCACTGGTTTGGGAGAAAGCAGTGGTCCTTACCTGGTGTTTGGCAGAGGAGAGGCAGACATCCACACAAAGGGTAGTGAGTCCAGGCTGAAATACAGATGATTTATTCAGTGTTGCTCATTGCCGAGGCAATTTGGGACCCCCAGGCATGAGATGGCCCCTCCTCTCCTGCATGCGCAAGACTTCTTGCCTCACTGGAGAGGGCAGTCTCCAGTCCTGAGTTAACCTCTGGGTATAGGCATAATCTGTATCTGGGTCACCGTGGCTGCAAAGCACATTAGCGCTAGAAAGCCTGGTCAGAATTCGAGTCTTCGGGTGCCTGTAACTCTTTGATACTACCTGCAGAGACAGCAAATAGTGCCAATTGCTCTCCAGCCAAGGGACCATCTGAAGTTGGGCTGAGGTTAATGACTCGTTTGGTGTTGGCCACGAGATAGACTGCCACCCTCTACCAACTCGACTGGATTTAGACTCGTGACCTTGAGGTGAAAGGCTCTGTATTGCCCTGCCCCTCCCCGAGCCGTGGGTTCCCCTCTGAGCACACTCGTTCGTTAATTTTCTTTTGAAGTTAATGGCAGGATGTGGCTCCGTGTCCGTGTTTTTATAGGCTTCATAATTACTCATTGAATATTTTGAGGGGTCAGAGAAGGAAGCGCAGGTAGATTTGCTATTGAAAAAGCTTGTTTTCCAGAAGGTGTTTGACATTTTACATGGATCCTAGGCCTTGGATCCATTTTGGGGAAAAATCATCTGGGAGTATCAGGCTTCTGCATGTATGTTATAGAAATTACAGGAGTGTAATCAATTATGCCATGTTTTCTGACACTAGCTGAGAAGGATTCAGCAGGCGCAGAAAATGAGACTTTTACAGTTCCTGGAGGAGATAGGCACTCCGCGGCTCTTTGCTTCGGCAGTGCAGGGGAGACGTTTACCCCGTCTGCGTGCCAGTCCCTTACAGTATGCCAGAGAGCTCGCAGAGATAGCACATCTGAGACAAATGTCCTGGAGCGATGTACTCTACTGCATGATCCAGACCTCAGAGAGCTAGCTGTTTCCAGCTAAACATGCCCCAAATCAAGTGTTTAATCCCCAAACGCATGCTCTGATTTCCAGTGTAAGTCACTCAGCCAGTCCCAGTAGGGTCTGGGAGAGCTGCTGGACTCCACACCTCCCAGATCCCAGTTCCTCCCCCAGGTGCCCAGGTAATGATTTAGGTTCCCAACTTCAGCCACTGACAGACAGATTTCTGGAATCTGAGATCTCAATGAGAGTTAAGCGTCAAACCTGCTACGGAGTTTTTTGAGAAACACATTCATTTCTCCCCTATAGCAACAGTGTTGAAATACCTCTGGAAATCTGCTAATTCATTTAAAAAATGTAGGCCTAAGCTTTTCCATAGGGAGACAGAATAACTTTACCAATCACAAGAGGTGACTCCAGGAGAAATAGAAATCTTTATAGTTTCTATATCCATATAAGTTATCACTGAGTGGGAGCGTGTTTTGTGATCCAGAAGCATACCTCCAACCAAGAATATTCTTCTGTCAATCTGCTATCCAATATGCCTATTAAAAGAGGAATACTTCTAACAGAAATCAAAGAGAAAAACATTTTGCCACCTATTTTCACCAAGTATGCTTTTTCATGCACCCTGAGCAGTACATTGGACCAAATCCTGCTATCAGTTTCCTGAAGTAAATAAAATATTTACTAAAATATCTATTTTTTAAAATATTTATTAAAATAGAAAGGACACAAGGATTTTGGCCTGTTATATATATATATATTAATTTTCTTTGCTTTACCCTATTGTTTCAATGAGTCCTTCTCAGGGGACTGCATAACCAAAAACTCTTCTGGGAGGAAAGGAGAGAAGGCAGAGGGCATTCAGGAGCAAAGGGCACACTACAGGCAAGTCCAAAGTAATTTCCATGTTATGGCAAGAACTTACAGATGCATTATTGAAATCAAAGGGCATTTCTGTGTAAAACTTGATGTAATAGGAACCTTTGTTAACTGCTGATATGTACTTCATATGTGGATTCATTAGCAAGAGGCAAAATAATGCTGCAGAACACAGAAAGCCAAATTCCCCTACAGAAAAGGGGGTTTATTAGTATTTTTAAAAGCTGTTGATACTGACTCAGATTTACAGTTCAGGAAACTGAGGCACAGAGTGGCTAGGTTACTTGCCACAGGTCATCCCTGCACTTATTTATAACTTTCTGCCTGTTCATTCTCTGGCCCAAGGTCACGATACTGTCTTATCCTTGAGGATCTTAACTGCATTTCACGTTTCAGGCTGTTTTGTCTCCTGGCCAGTGGTATTCACTTGGGCATTAACTTGTTAAGCAATGGATGTTCATCTCACTAAAATATCACCAGAAGAGCTGCTTCTACCGTGGGCTGATTATAAAGCCACTTGCTAATACGTGCCAATGGAGGGCATCACTGACACAGCTGGCGGGTAGCCTGGCGACCACCTTTTTGGCAATGACATCAGCGTCACCCAACGCTTTGGGTTGCATGGGACATGCCGAGCACCCTGGCAGCCCTGCCAACAGGGTCATTTATGCTGATGTTTCTCACAGGATTGCCGTTCCAGGACACCCCTCCTTTCCCCCATCCACATAGGGGTATGAATTCAGGATTGCCCCTACCTGTCCCTGTTTCTGCCCAGGTGCTCACCTTTTTTTGCTGCTTATCCTTGTACCACATCTGTGACGCTGCTAATCTGCTGTTTAGAAAGGATAGATCCTGTTACTTACCGGATCCAGCCTGTGGATAGGACTGCCTGGATTAGTGCCAAAGCAGAGATATTTTTATTTAGATAAGTAACATTTAATTTTTTAGCTTTGGAGAAATGATATCCAATTTCAGAAGACTGTGCTTGCAATCATTCCTCAAGCCATTGTTGTAGATTTTGCAGCCTGCTCTTAGCTGTGGAGATCCCTGAACGAGCTAATTGCCTGCCATCAGCATTCATCTTTCTCCTTTAGCAGACTATAAGTATCAGAAAATCTCACTTATTGTGCTAGATTTTAACTTCACAAATGGAGATGACTTGTCACTTGATTCCCCAAATAACAGTTTTGGTTATGAATAGTACTACTCTGTATTTATTACAGCTATTCTAAAAGGGCTCTTCATTGCCCCCAGTGAAGTGCAGGAAGCAGTGAACATCCACGGCATTTTTCCTTTTCTTAAAAAAGGCTATTTCCAGGTTTTGATCACTATCCTTTCAACTTTGGACTTCTATTAAAACTGTTTTGAGTTTGACACAACTGTAGTGGCAGATAGAGTGGGTAGATAAACGTACCTTCTGAATAGGCTTAATACCAAAAGTGGATAAGAGGAATGGCAAGGTATTTCATCTACGAAAATTTCACATCCATAAGATTTGCCACTTGCCGCTGATAATCCTTTCAGCCTCAAAGGGTCAAAAGGTGAAAATGATTGAGGTACCTTTTGCTATGAATATTTCACGAGCTGCATATCCCTTTTTCACTGAGATCTATGTGCTGACTGAGGACTTCTTCAGGATGAGTCCTTAGTTGACTGATGAATACAAAACACCTCTTGAACAAAAGGCATTCAAGATTAGCGGAAGACAAGACAGCCTACTTTGGTTTCTGTGAGCAGTACCTGGAGTATCAATGGAGATAAAACACTGAGTGACAGGTAACTGAAATACAGAATAACACCATATATTGTTCTCCTATTGATTGGGGAAATAATGAGAAAGTTAGCAAGTCACGGTAATGTCACAGACAGTGATGAACTTTGGAGAACTCAAGGACCAAAAAGTAACATGAAACAAGGAGCAAAATGAAGATAATATTTGGTTACAGTACAGTTCTCAAATTGTAGTGAAACACATCCCTTCGCCTTTGAGTATGCATGGTTTTTAAAACGAAGACAATGGGAAGAAATTGCCAGCTGAAACAATATAGCTATTTTATTTTACTACAGCCAGTAATGTGAACTTCTTGGAAGACATCTTCTTTCACCACACTATTGCAGCTGGGAACATTTAGAGGCTATGAACCAAAATTATCCTCTCTATGCATAACCTTTCTAGTGTCATATCCTGCAAGGTATTGAGGTAATTGAAGATATTCAGTACCAAGAATTGACTATTGTTTCACTACCGCATTGAGATGAAAAAGCCAATCCCTTTGAAGAGGCTGCTCATTCAAAAGAGAAGCAGCACCTTAGCAAAACATGTCTAGAGAAAGTTGTTCTTTCTTTTCACACTTAGACAACACTTGGAAAGCTTTTAGCTCATTTATCTCTGTAAGGCAGGGATGCTCTGCCCCTGCCATGGGATCCCCAGTCCAGCCCCAGCCATGGCAGCTCCCACTTCTCCCACGGTGCTGGGCAAAGACCCCGTCTGCCCAGTACCCATCACCTTTCCTATATGCTGAGTCAAAATTAGGCCAATGAAAATAACCACGCTGGCAATGAATAAACCTCCTGCACTGCCCAGGACTTCTTTGCTTAGATAATTTTATAAGCCTATAAATAAGGCTGCCCTTTCATCACTTGAACAGAACAGAGCCCATGTAGGTCACAAATCTTTTTCCATTTAAGACAAGTAAAGTTGCACGTGGAGGAAAGAAACTCTCTTGCCCTTAGTTAAAGCTAGGCATCTTAATTTAAAATAAAGATAAAATTGCATTGTGCTTCTCATCTACTTTTCAAACTGTTTCTTCTTATTCTTCTTGGGAGCTTGTCTTTTTTGGAGCAGAGGGTTACTCTAAAAATATCCTTCAGGGTTATATTTTTAGGTGTAATCTTTAAGAGTCAGGAAGAACTGTGTCACCTTAATGCAGGACACATTTCAACGGCTTCATCATCACGACAACAAACATTTCAGATGGATTTAAGACCTAAAGGGATGCAGCATCTACTTTCAAGGGGATTTCAGCACCCACTTTTTCAGCCTCCTCCAAAAGCTGTAGCCCTTAAGCTATAAAGTGTTGTGAGCCAGAGCTTAGGCAGGGAAAGGTCAGGGGAAGGTGCAAGGCTGCATTTGCCCAAGTCCTGCCCAGCTCTCCCCATGCAGGGGCTGAGACTGAGTGTCTGCCTGAGCCCTGCAGCTTGCGAATGCTTTCAGGTCCCTCAGTTTAGAGAAAAAACTCATCTCTGTTTGAAGAGGTCCAGGTCAAGACTGGGACCTCCATACTCTGATTCTCTCTTCTGATATAAAGAAATCAAATGAATTGTTATGTTTGCATTATACTGGAACATAGAAATGTCATGGTAGCTGGCCTGGTAATGCAGGATTAATTTAGACAGTCAGACTGCAGTGCCCTCCACTCTGCAAATGTAATAAACATGTGGCAATTAAGCTCCATTAGGTCTACTCAGCTACCTGGTTGCATTTGAAAAGCTATTTCCACAAATTCCAGGCTGAAGCGTGGGGTGGATGGGACAGCAAAGGGTGTGAAATGGAGCGTTTGTTCCAGGATGAGGATGCATTTGCTATTCCAAGCAATGAGCTGGGATAGCAGCCTTCAGACCTCTTCTGCACAGAGTGCTGGAAGTGTATGAGCCATATAATCAAGGTAATAAGCATGCACTTCCAAAATTGCCCTTTACATACTGTTTTAGGCAGCTCATTCACTGACGATTGCTCCCAGGCTCCTGTGTATCCTCATGTTCCACAAAGATGGGCATTTCTCTCCTAAACATGTTAAGAAACTCCTACTCATGCACTATCTCCAGTGAGCTTCACCTTTCGTGCCATCACCAGCAATGCTATTAAAGCATAATTTCTGATCATGAAGGCAAGATACCTGATTCCTGCAAGATACCCTCTTTCCTGCAGGCAGCCATGAGGCAATCCATGATGCTGTTTGCAGTGTATCGGTTTTCCCTTGAGTAAGACCCAGCCGGAGTTTGGAGTTCCAGCAAAGAAGAAAAATCTGAATTGTGGGAATGGCTACAGGACACAGCCCTCTGCTGCTTATGTGGAGCTGCACCCAGAAGCAAAGGTCATTTCGTTTGGGTCTAAGCACACACCACGCACTGAATGTTGCCCTTTAAAGGGAACAGTTGTCTTGTCTTTAATGGGAAGCCTATCCAGCCATCAATTTGTTAATAAAAAGGTGATATGCTAAGGAGAAATTAATGACAAATAATCCCCTATAAAATAATGTCAGTGTGTTCAGGTTCAGGTTTGCTGGCTACAAAACATTTGCTACTCATTTTCTGCCCCACTATTAACGGATAAGAGAAAAGAAGGGGAATTTGTTACTTAATGTAGGATATGCATCTCATGCCATCAGATTACATCAGGTTCATCAAGTCATGCTTATATAACTTGATTTTAATTTATGGGTTTTATTGTTGGCAGGTTTCTGAGATTATGATTTGATTGAACGTCTGTTGAATGTCTGTAAAATATCTGTTAGTTTGTAAATGGACTTTAATGGATTATGCTGCTTGATTCTTTTCTTATGGAGCTGTTCACCTTTGCATGGTATAGTAGACAAGTCACATCTTGCTTTGACTGCATGCAGCATCAACTATAATAACTATATGTCAGAGGCTGTAGCAGTGTAGATACAATCTGCTTAAAATCACTGTACATGTATCCAAGGAGAAACGCTTAGTGTCCAGGAGAGCTCCAGCAGAACAACTCACTACTGTCTGTAGTTTTATAAATGTCTCCATTTTTCTACTTTACGATTTACATTATTTATCACAGGAGGTTTCTCTGACACCAAAACTTTTAAAGCACCTTTTAAGCTTATGGTGCCAAATCTCTGCTGGTTTCATCAAGCTGGACTGACTACAAAAAAAAGTGGCAGTAGACAAAAAAGAGCTTAGCTTCCTCCTACCCGGGCACGCTACTGGCATGAACAAGATGGAAGACTTCCAGGGGTCCCTGGAAACTGGAGATGCCCAGGGCCTTTTCTTCCACACTGAGGAGTCAGAGTGGTTGATAGAGGAGCTGTTTGGGTGGGCTTACAAACCTGGAGGCAAGCTTTGGCTGCCTGCTTTGTCAGAGTAGGACAGAAGACACAGTACAGGGCAGCCCAGGGAGCACCAATGCAGGGATAACCCCAGCCGTGCCAATAGTGCTGTAGCACTGTGAAACCCCAGCTCAGGAGGTCAGCTACAAACCAGCCTTTTTGCAAGCAAGAAATATCCGATGCATTGACCAAACCCCGGTGATATGAGCAGGCTGTAGCTTTGATTTTTAAAAAATACTGGTTTAAGGTTGGGCTTGAGCTTGAAGACATGAAATTGAGATCTTGCCAGATCAACTATTACAAAGACCAATGCAGAACAGAGTCTATGTAGAAAACGGAAGGTGTCTGTATTTGACGGTTTTACTGCATAAGCAGAAATGTACTTTACAGCTCACAGAGGGCAATACAGACAGCTACCACTGCTAGGGCACTCATCCACTGTTTATCCCAGGGTCTCAGCACAAATCTTCAGGATTTGAGCCTAGGCTCCCTAAAAGGTTCCTTAAAACTGATCCACATCAATGGTCCCATGGGCAAAGGGATATTTTGCCATAAGGGTAAGTCCTGAGGTACCAATACTGCAGGGAAGTGTGCAGTGTGGGAGCCTGCAAGAGCACACTGCGACAGTCCAGAAAGCGAGCCCTACACCACCTCTTATGTCTCACCCCATCTCACTTGCCCCAGAGCTGCACAGTGCATTCTCAGGAGCTCAGTGATGCTAACCTGCAGTCCAAAACAAGCTTTCCAATGTTACCAAATGATTCAGAAAGAGATGATTGCTATATACGTTATTAGTTGGTCCTGCTGTAGGGACTGTCTCGTGTTGCCCTGCCAGCTGTGCAGCAACATTCTGCAGGGTGCTTTCTGGCATGTTTATGGCACAAGTGGCCTCCCAATCATAAAACACTGAGTGTGATTCTTCCCCCTGGCTGTATGCTGAGCCCTATGCTGGTGATATACCCACGAGTATGAATCTGCCCATGAACCCTTTGCAGAGGTTTCCTCTGGGGTAGGGGATGGCAGGGAGGGTTTTGGCTGGACCCCACTTACTCCGGTGCAACTCTGGAAGAGCTGCACCCAAGGCCACCTGAGGTTCGCTGCAGCGTGAAGCTGGGGCTGTTTGTGCTGTCTGCTTCCGCTGCTGCCAGTCCTTTGGGTTATTCACTTAGCTGCTCTGAAGCTCCATTTTCAGAGAGATGAGAGTCATAATCCAGCATTTTCCACCACTGCAAGAAAATCACTGGGCAAGCACTAAGAGAGGCTATTTAATGCAAGAAAACAGTTGCACAAGTAAGGAAATGTAAACTATACAGCTTCATAGTTATTAAGGTAGAAACTTTTTAAGGTTTTGACAGAGAGAAAAACCCAATAGGAGGACAAACATCCTCTCAAATGTTTTTTAATCTGTTGGGCTTTTTCTGATATACAAAGAATAACTACAAAATGGCAATGCATCTGAAATTTCTTAAACCCAACTTCAACATTTCTTAAGCCCAACTACAAAGGCTGTGATCACCAATTCAAAAGAAACATTGCATGCCTTGTGTTTTCAGCCTACAGATTGTTCTTGGGTCCTACTGAACACTCCAAGCTGTGTCTGCTATCACTGGGTAACTATGAGGCTCGGCATGCCGCAGGGAACATCAGCTTCTTGCTGGACCAGAAGAGAAACCAGCCCCGCAGAAAATTATTTATAATGGCATCAGTTCCCCCAGCTCTCCCTGCTGTAGAAAGTTAGCACAAGGTTGCAGAAAAATCTGGTTGGCCTTGAGTTGGAGGAGGTACCTGTTCTGGAGGAAGGTACCAAATGTCAGAAGATTCAATAGAGGCAGCTACTCAGAAAGCAGCCCGTGATGGTTCATGCTCGTACTCCTAGCCTGCTCCCAGTAAATTTCTACTGAACAGGAGCTTAGCTCCAGCCATCCATTTTGTGGCACACTCAAGCCTATTTGACTCAGGTGTGTTTCACCTCACACCCAGCAGCAAACACCACACACAAGCACAGCCATCAATTTGCCCTCACCTTATCCTCAGTGCACCATCATTTAGCACCATCTGGCCCACCAGGACTCGTTTGGCCCCAGGCACATGGTGCCCTTGCCTGAGTGATGTTTGAATGGGTAGCACGCCCACAAAGGGAGCAGCTCCTGAACACAGCAGCCCAGTGATACAGACTGAATCGGCATGATGGGTCCCAAATTCTAGCTCTGGACAAGACATGGTGCAGAATAAATATTTGGCAAGACCCCTTGCATGGAAGACACTGTTGAACAAGAAGATAAGCAGGACACTGCAGTGTCACTGGTTTATCTGGAGGAAGACCTTCCACTCCAAACGTGGGCTGTGGGGGAAGCCAGCACCTCTTTCCAGCTGCGGAGACTGTTTCCCATTGCATCTTGAGTGTTGGTTGCTCCTCAGTCAACAACGGACCCTCCCTCTGCCTGGGAGGTCTGCGGGCAAGTACGCCCGGGACAATATGCCACAACTCACAGTAAAGCAGTGACACCACCAAGCTACGCAATGGCTCCCCATATGTCTTTCTGCTTACCCTGACTTCTTGATGCTACACCAGATGCCAATGGGCCAGAGATGGCACCTGGGGCTCAGCGCAGTATGGGGTCATCATCTGCATGGCCCTTTTCCTTCTGCTGCCCTCCTACTTCAGCATCCAGAAGCTGGAAAGTAGCAGAGAAATCCCTGTGCTGGCTGGCAGGAGGTGGCCATCGTGTGACTCTGGGCAGGCAGTGAGAAGGGGGCATCACCTTGGACAGCCTAGAGGAGAAGGTAAAGGGAAAAGCAATGAATTGCAGAATTTAAGCAAAAGCAAGCTTCTCACTGCTAAGCTTTCTCTATCCCCAGAGCCTCCTCAGCATGAAACAGCCAGCAAAAGCCACATCAACATCTAGCGATTTTCACGTGGGCTGAATTCTCTCTTGGCAAAGCACTAGTCTGTGTCCAGTCCCTCGGGTTTTACGAATTACAAATGGTACGAACCAAACAACTTTGTCACTTGCAATTTCACAAGCAATTTTGCCTCCATTATTTTTGACCGAGAATGTCTATCGCCTTTTGTAACATTGTCCACTTGTGCCCTGTGTATGGATAGAGACAAAAATTAAGAGAAAATAGTTGGCACCTCTTTTTTTCTGTTCATGACGGGTCTGTAGCAGGGACTTCATATCCTCTTCCAGGAGAAGATGTGCTGGGTGGGGGGCTGAAGGGAAGCAGCAGTGCACCAGAGCCACAGGCAAACACTGAAACCCCTGTCGGAAAGGAATTATTATTTATACTGCTGGACAGTTTTCTTCTGTGAAACAACTGGAAATGATTTACCCCACAAATGTCTGGCTGTTGGCTGGGTAAGTAGCCAGCAAACACAAGAGGAATCAGACCATGCCAGACTCAGCTAGCTGTATGCAATCCATCGCTGATCCATCTGCAGCACATGATATTTGCTGGTTTCTCTGCTCCAGACTGGTTGGGAGAGAGGTACTTGAAGGAATGGGAAGCTGTGTCTCCACAGCTGAGTGGTTTTCTAGCTCCGCATCGACATGGTGTGCCTTCTGGCTGCTCAAACGGTCCTAAACCAGAGCCCCCCACATTATACTGCTGTAATTTTATACCCTCATTTATTGGGTTAGAGGTAGTGTAGTAAATTCAGCTCTCGCCTACTTCTGTGTACAATAATCCAAAATTAAAAGTGTCTTGGACAACCTAGTGAGCAGTGCCTGGGTGCAAGTAAGGACCCTCCAGCAACATGTCCCAGTTCTGGACCATCCTCCCTCCCTCATGGGGGTTCGTGGGGCTCCCTCTGCTCGGGGGAGACAGGGGAGCCCCATGGTGGGAATACACATCAAAGTGTGGGTGCAGAGGGGTATCCTGAGAGATGATTCTGCCTCAATGTGTGTTTTGTTTTGAAGAAAATAAATGTCTGTCTTTGCCTAGAGCCCCAGAGAGGGTGCATTTTATAGCCTGAAACTCAACCTAGGGGGTACTGCACCACTTAGCGATGGTCTAAGAGCTTAGTAGATCATTCAGGTAAGACAGATCTCAGTGGAAATGAACTGTCCTAGCATAAAGCTACTGTAACTCAGGGGGCTATCTATAGTTTAGGCTTAAGCATACTCCACGCTGGTTATGTGCTGCTCAAACTTGAAAGGTGTTGGGATTAGAGCTCTGCTGTACATCCACATCAGAAAGTGAAGATCATTAGAGTAACGCTCTCCTATACAACAGGGATGCAGGTCAAGGTGATCAAGGTTTTTACCCATTCTCTGAAAACCATTTAGGTCAAAGTTGTTCTATATAATTCATCAGCTTTGATTCTCTTTCCCTCTTATATGTTCTATAGGTGGGGGTTTCTAGGTTTTCCAGGGTTTTTTTTCACTCCTAGCACAAGTAATTTTCCATTCTGTTCCTGAGCCTCCCCTGACGTAAAATGGTACTAATGATCCTTATCTGCCCTAAGACCTACTGAAGAAAGTACTTTTGCAGAGTGAGGGAGTATAGCAGTGCCATTTTACCCCAGGTCCCAGCGGGGACCACCTTGGCAGCAGTTCCCCACGCAAACGGTGCTGGCCCTATTTGTAGCCATCGGGGGAGTCCCGTTGGCTGACACAGGCCCCGGCCACACAGCTCTCTCTTGGGAAAAACTCTCCTTTGACTTCGGCAGGACTGCTGATGTGTCAAGAAAATGCACGGCTGGGGTTGCTGGCTGGCAGGGACGCTCCGGGTCTCATCTCCGCTGACTTGCCATCAGGTGCTAAGGTCTGAAATGCAACCTGGAGAAATCTCAGCAGCAAAAAGTTGTCTGTGACTGTGTTTCCTGCTGATATTGTACCATCTGAAATCCTTTGATGTTTTCGGAGTCACTCATGACTCAGGCTGGGGAGGGTAGAGCCAGGCCCACAGTTCAATTACACCACGTTCTCTCTCCCTATTTGCGCTATGCTCATTACACAGAGCGAAATCAATTAATTCTAACAGAGGAATAGGTTCCTGGCCTGTCTATAAGTCACTGGGTACATAATTGTTCTGTTGCTTACATTAACATCTTAGCACATTATTAGCACTATTTGCGATTCCTGGGCTCCCACCGCAGCCGAGGCTCTGGTGGCTGCTCCGCTCCGTGCGCGGGAGGCTCTGCTGCAGGCTCCCCTCTTGCAACCCGCCGTTGCACCAGTGCTACATGCAATTAAAGGCCTCCCGTGGCTGAAGCCTTCAGACAGACAGAGAGACCTAAAAACATGCCTTTCTCTTGATTAGGCAGCTTTAAGCCAAATAGGATTAAGGAGAGAGATACCACCACGGAGGGGAACAAAATATGGGCGTCTCACTGAAGTAGTGGGGAAGGCGGGGGGAGGACAACAACAATTTGCTGAGCAATTCACACATTATTTTATAAAAGGATTGAAAAAATTAAATTTGGAAAAAGATATTCAAAATTATATTTGAAGTATTCAAAACACATATTTTAAAATTTCAAGTCTGAAAAAATTATAATTCCTGAAACCCAAACCTTTGAGGCACTGGAAATCAAAGAAAAGTTAGTTATGGCTTGTGAGCTTTTTGTCTGTAGAAACAAAGAATTAATGGCCAACAAACAAGCAGCTCAGAATCCCCCCTTTTTAACAAAGAAAAGTCTTTTCTTATGACTATTCTTGCTGGATTAGGAAACTAAAAAAAAATAAATCAAACAGGCAACAAATAATTTTACCATTACCAGGTAATATGTGTTAATTGCTCAGTTTATATACTCTGAATGACATACCATTAGAGACTGTGTATGCATTGTAACTAGAGCATTAATAAATTTAAAATGTGCCTATTAGGATGACAGCTTTGGAGGTGCAAAGGAATAACAGTTATCACTTGGCAGAAGCAGATCTCACCCCATCTGCCGAGACTTTGCATACATTTTCAGCTTCCTGAGCAATGATTAGGGCTGTCAGAACCTCTTTAACCTTCTAACTGCTGGTCCCAACTGGCCTTAATTAGAGACTAATGAATTCAGAAGATGCAGGCCGTGAGGAAAACTGCCTTGACAGTTTGTGTACAAATTAAGCACCAATTACTTCATGCATCTTTTGCATTGCTGATACAAGTCTCTGTTATTATTTTTGAATATGGTCATTTTAGCATAAACCGAGAACTTTGCTAATGTATTTTGTCATTTTTATGGCTCATCATAAAAAAAAAAGAATACCAGGAGGGTCATGAATATGTGAAATAAACTACTGTAGATGATAAAAAGAAATTCATTTCCCTCTAGGGAATATCTTCCAACATTTTTCCCCCTAATATCATATTATTATTATAATTAGTCACATAATGATCACAATTTAAGAAACAGACGTAACATGGTACTCTGAATATTTTTATTAGGAATATAGCTGCTTTTATTAGCACAAGAAGGAAAACAAAGATACAGGTAAGAGTCTTTCAGTTCTGGGATCTCAGAAAAACTTTTACACCCACCCATGTTAGCAGAAGGTTACTGACGCTGTTATGGTTAGAAACAGGAGCACAGGGAGCCATAGCTGTATAGTCAAGTAGTTTGGGGGGGTTAAGTCTTCCCAGTTTCTCCCTCTTATTCACATCCAGAAGAGATGAGAGGTTCAACACAGTATTTTTTGGAAAATGACCTCTAAGCCCAGCAAAGGTGCACACCTGCCATTATGGTCTGGCAAGGCAGGGGAATGGTCACTGCATCATCCCACAAAACCTGCTTAGTGAAAGTTTGAAAATCTCCTAACCCTGCTGCTCCTGCCAGACCTGCTGGGAGAGTAAATGTGACTTTACTGAAAAGACTACAGACCAGTGCAGCTCATGAACTGCAGAGCATGTCTGAGATAGGCGACCCTCCAAACAGACGCACAGCCATTCCTTCACTGGCCAGTTACCTCTTTCAATTTGGACCGCTACACCTTTTTGTTTCTCCTAATTACCATCATGTTCCCCATTGCATTTAGTAAAATTCTTCACCACTGTGCAAACCAAGGGTACTTCAAGCCCCACCAGAGAAACTCTCCTGGCTGCACTGCTGCAGAAATCGAGGTCACATCAACCTCTTCCCTGAGCATCTCCTGCCCCTGCTCTCCCTGTTGCTGGGAAGGAGGGATCGTCCCCAGAGGCTCTGCGGGAGGGAAGCCAAAGAGAAGCAGAGGGATGGATGAATTAACAGCATATAGTGAAATTTTGCCCCTTGCATACCAGGTTAGACTGAGGGATGTGTGATTTGTAATCTGCAGATGTACAGAGCTGAAGAAGAGCTCCAGTACTATGAACTGCTTCAAATGTGGAGATGCTCTGTGTGAAGGAAAGAAGGAAATTTCCATCATGTCAATAAAGTCTCTCCCAAGAGGAGATGGAGAGCATTAAAATAAACTTGAAAACATGAGGCCAGACTCTCAGTGGCAAGACACAGAGCCAACATCCACAGGTCTTGAATTTCAGTTAAATAAAGCCCCAATTAATATCGCTCATGAAGTTTTGTCTTTATCCACACAAAACCACGGACACCCTTCTCAGTCCAATCTCTATATCATGCAAGAGCTTCCTCTACACAACTCTCTTGCATTTCATCAGAAGTAATTTTAAACTTCTCTAATGAGGATGACCTAACAATCTCATGTGACATTTTCCTAATTGTCCCTATCATTAAGCATTGGGATTTTCTGTTGATAACCCAACACTTTCCTGCTTGCATTTACGCCAGTACAGCATGATTACAACGTGTAAAACCAACATGTTTTTACATATATGACAGAGTCCTTTCCTCTCCCTTGAAAATGTATTATTTTATGAGCTGCCATTGAATTTAAAGTCCTTACTAAACTTCTTCTATATCTGTTTTCATCAATCACCCTTCAGTCTGGCCTCTGCCCTGAAGAACAGGTCCATGCTCCAGACTTGGAGTTTGCAAGGCTGTGATTCCCTAGACGAAGACACCCTGTGGCAGTGAGTTTTTTCAGCTAAAATTGCATTCAGAGATCATGAGCTGACCCCTACAAGTTTTTTAAGATAAGTCTAAGGTTATGGCTTGGGTTTGTCCCTAACCTGTTATAGAATTTTTCATAAACTGGTTTGTTATGTCAGTGGACTTTGGTTAAGCCTGATT
Source organism: Haliaeetus leucocephalus (assembly GCF_000737465.1). Taxonomy (NCBI): domain Eukaryota; kingdom Metazoa; phylum Chordata; class Aves; order Accipitriformes; family Accipitridae; genus Haliaeetus; species Haliaeetus leucocephalus. Next base: position 1,076,979 of record NW_010972962.1, on the reverse strand, counting down.
CCATTTCCATTGCTGTTGCCCTTGGGGGTTTTTTGCCAGTTCTGATCACCCTTCTCTGGTGTTTAATAACAGCGTCTTCTCCTTCAGTAACACTTACACATGGAACGAATGCAGATTTGACACTGTCATCTGGGTTATCATTATACTGTGTATGGCTCCCTTCTGTCTATCGCAGCTCTAAAAGCGCATGATAGAGAGGGGACTCAGAATAAAAGAGAGAAAAGGTGACGTGGCCCCTTTGTCTGATCCAAAGCCCTGGTGAGTGATGAAGATATGCCAGCTTCGACATAGATCCTGCAGAGAGGGGAGTTTTATTTTGGCACTGAAGGTCAAAGTACACTGAGCAAGATGGTGAAGTGTACACAGACGTGCACACGTCTGTGTGTGTGCATACACCTGTGTGTCTGTGTCTACACACATGTGTGCAGGCTTCCCACCCTCTAGCAGTTGGTCCATAATGAGACCACAGGACTTTGCCACTGGCTGAGTCAGAGCTCCTTGCAGCAGGGACTTTAGCCAGCCCATGTTTGGAAAGCATAAAACCTCTGAGGCTGAGTCCCTGCTTCCCAAGGAGGTGTAGGGTTTCTGTGGGACAGTAGTACTAACTGTTGGCTCTGGTGCATGGCCTTGTCACACCACAATTTTCTGGTCACCTTTGACTTCTCACCCTATCTTCGGAAAGTGCCTCGTGAGCACATCACTCCCCACCTGAGATGCACCAACATCAGGTCTTGTCCTCCTCGCCGGTACCACGCTGCTGCTCCTCTCTGTGGTGATGGCACAAAGCAAGCGCTGGCAAAGCAAGCGCTGGCCTCTGAGGCACCCGGCCAAACAGGAACACCTCTCCCTGGCATTTTGGAAAGGTGTCCGAAGTCTTGACTTTTCTTCACTTCTTCTTACTGACTAAAGCTGTTGGATTTTTCAGGTGGAAGTATGGGTCTCAGTTCTGCTTTCAAGCTTTATTCTTCCACCTGGTAGGTCCATTCAGTTAATCTACCCCACCAGTGCAGCTGAGAAAAAAATAAAAATAAAAATAAAAAAGAGGAAAAGAAGGATTAAATAAACAACAAATTCAAAATCATGGAATAGTTAGCAGTCCCCTCATAGAAGACATTTATATTTAACTACTGTACATGGAACCAAAGCATCCCCTGCAAAAACAAGCACTCTACGTATAAAAATTTAAAACCACATTGATAACCCATCTGGCATCCTCCTAATTATGAATCTCTTAGTGGAGTAATATTCCCTTTAGAAGCAAAACAGTAAATACAACAAGGGAAACATGATTATGAATTTCTTTTTGCTCTGTCTTTCAAGACAAACGTTCATTCGCATGTGCACCCAAAATCTTTCTCAACTGGAATTTATTGAAGTAAAGACATAACACAATGCCTGCTAATTAAACATTTAAGAAGAAAAAAATACCCTGTTCTCCATCAGGAGATGATATTAATAGGTGCTTCATAATACGGAGTGTGTTTGAACCCCAGCTGTCTTGCCCCATAAATACAGAGAAACAGAAAGGCTCAGCTTCTCCCTTCATCTTTATGTGCCAGTCTAACCAGTCCAGGCTTCATAACATCCAGTCATCTCGTGGAAACAAAGCACAAGGCTTCATTATCTGGAGACAACTTCTCTGCCTTTCATGGGAATGCTATTTCTGAGGAGGTGTTACCCATACATGACTTCTCTGGACAGGCACCAGCTCCCTTCCCTGTCTGAAAGGCAGCAGGAAAGGCAGGCAGCGACTTTTGGGGGGAGCTCTGCCCCAGGCCCTCTAGCTGAGGGTAGACTTTTTTTATTGTACACTACGGACAATGGTGGCTTGAATAGTTGCTTCCTGGAAAGTCATTCATTATGTCTTTACAAAGAGCCAGAGCATTTTATTCATTTTAAAACAGGTTCTCTCCAACAGGAGCCCTGGAAGGGGGAAATGTCCTTTATGAAGTCCATCAAGTTTGGGACTGTTTTTGAAACACAAGTGTCTCAGGATACTTGTAAGCAACAGGATATCAGACCCTGAGCAAGGAAACTTTCAGCATCAGCTGGAGATTTTGACCATGAAGCCTGGGGCACTGGAGAAGGGACAATATGCAGCGTCCTTGGAGAGCTTCACCCGTAACAAAATTTCAAGGCCCCAGGTCAGTAACACTCAGGTTCCTTACTCATTAGCCCTTTGCTTCTGGATCTTCCTCCCTAATAAACAAAGTCTTCCCATGGCTTTTTTAGAGTCCCTCCTCAGCTGAAATCACCCCCTGCAGCAGCAGGTACCAGTAGCCTAGAGCACCATGCCAGGCTGTGGCTTAGCAGCGGCTCAGCATCTCCCCATTTTACAAACCCAGAGCTCCCCTGCACCCCCACCCCGCACGTGTGGAGATCTCCAAACCCGATAGCTCAACAGACTGAGCTGCTCAATATCGATTACCAGCTTTAAGAAATCTTTTCAGTTCAGTCATAGGCTTATCTGCTTTGGTTGTCACATGGTTGGGGATGATGCCAGCAATACAGATTACGAATCTGTCTCAGCGCCCCATAAATCTGCAAGTTTCCCTGTTTCAATCTTCCTAAACCACCCCAGTGGGTCCTGCTGGGCAGCAAGAGAGTCTGTGTGTGCGGCATGTTGCACCGTGTTTGCTGTACAAAGGGTGGGAAATGAAAAATCCAAGAGAGGCTTAACAATGCTCTTGCTCCGACATCTGCTCCCAGCAAGGGCATCTAGGGACCTGCCGCACAGGTTTTTTTTTTCCTTAAAGATGATCACCGTGAATGTTGCAACAAATAATAACGTAAAACATTTTGACAGCCAAGTAAGCCATGAAACATTAAATCTCCAAGGCCCATATGCTCCCCTCTGCTAACGCAAGTGGAGAGGAGTAAAAACCCCGTGGAAGCTGGCAGGGAGAAGCGGTTGAGCCACATCACAAGTGTCCCGCTCCCCTCAGTCGTATCTGCAACCTTTCTGCCCCAGGTGTGGGGACAGGGAGGAGTGGAAGGAGCAGACGGGTAGCTTGCTGCTCTCAGCACCATCGTCCTTCAGACTTGGAGGGTCTTCTCATGCTTGCAGCTTCGATATCCAACAGCCTGGCTGTAGCCACCAGGAGTCCAAGGAAACCTGACTGTGAGGAGAGCGGCACAGCCAGGGGAGAAGGGGACACAAATCCTGTGGGCCAAGGCACAAGATTTTTATGAGTGCCTCGAGGTCTGTGCGATTTTCCTGCTGCTCTTACGGCCTCAGCTGGCTTTCCTGCAAGCCAGCCGTTGGGGAGGGGCTTTGTCACCCAAAATTGTTATCTCAAAGAAATTCCATGGGTTTCTTGGCTCTTCTTAAGAGCTCCTGGTCCTTCCCCATCCCCATAACCCCACTGGGTTGCCGAACCTCCTCTTTACTGACAAAAGTAACCCTAAACCAGGGATCAGTTTGGGAATGGCTTAGGTTCCAATTGACTAACAAAGATCCCATGCTTGGCCTGCTCAAATGGGAGGTGTCATAAAAAGTAGAGGAAAGGCTTACCAGAGTCTCAGCAGCGTACCAAGCTAGCACGGGCATGACACACCTGCTTCTGTGGCCACCGAGACACAGGAGAGCAAGGTATTTAATGTCACGCCCCAGCCCCAAAGACCCCATATCTGTTTGTACCTAGCTGACATGGGTGAACAAGGTTTTCGTGACCACAGCAAGGATCCTTAATTCCTTTATCACCACATACCCACAGACATGACCAGGAAGCCCACCAACGGGGATGTCCCTTAGCCCAAGCAGTAACTTTCTGTCACTGCATTTTCTAAACCTATATCCAAGTGAATATCATGGCAATGGTATCAATGGGGCCCCTGGACATACATTGTTTCAGTATTAGGTGTTCACGGTTCAGGTGGGAACATTAAAGTCCTGGTGAAGTGGCAGTCTGTAGGTTTGTAAGTTTGGCAGTGGTAAGTTGTGCCCTTTGAATTTGGAGATTTCTTCTTGCTGGAGAAGCAGCAGTAGCTGGCGTACATGCAGACACAGAAAGCCTTTCTGGGGCCTCCAAAGGGGAGGCAGAGGCACCTGGGGCTTCATGTGCCTAATATTTGGCAATAGGTGAACATGCTCACACATCAGATGCTTAAATATTCAGTGTCTCTCGGTTTTAATGAATCGTTATGACTGAAGAAATCAAAGGTCCCATGGGGAAGAGCTGCACTGGAACATCACATAAGGAAAACTTAGTGTGGTTTTGGTTTTTTTTTAAGATAAAATGAATAGAATTATCTTCATTAATTCAATAACCACAGAAATATTTACAATGTAATTACATCCATTCTTTTTCTGTTCAAATATTATTTTTAAGGGCTTCTTGGCATCGAACAGCCTCTTTCTTTGAAAATCCTGACCCAGTGTCAGGAAGAGAACAGACCTAAGTCTCTTAATCTAATGGCTATTAGTGGGGGTGACTACTTTAGCAATGCTCGCCTGAAAAATGAACTTTGCAATAAATGACCTTCAGAGAAGAAGACTATTCATGTTAATTAGTAGCTCTTTTCAACAGGATTCATATATGCATTAGGCTATGTCATTTCTAACAATGCCATCATTGTAGTAAACATCAAGACAAGACTCAAGTACAGTCATGAAAATTTTAGAAAACTCTAGTTAGGTTTTTTCCTCCTAAGATTATGAGTTACAATTACTGATGTGTTGCACAATAGGATCTCTCCTAATGGCTTTTAGCTTTTGCCACTGCCAACTTTTATGTTTAAAATCCATACAATTATGGACAATTTATAAGCATTATGAGGGTCTCTATCCTCCTCACCCCATTTTTTGCACTGATTCTTACTGAATCAAAGCAGCTTTGAACTGGCAAATCAAATGCATTTTGCTTAAAACATAACATTCATTCTTCCAGAGCCCACTTTATTCTTATGACTACTTATTACTAATTATGCATATTTAATTTAAGAATGCATATTCTCTATTAAAAAATTAGAATATTTTGAAGTACTAGAAAGTGATTATTTTGGTTAGTTCCCCTTGATTAAGCACTCAAATGTGGATGTGTTCTTTTTAAAGCACATACATAACAAGAATTGAAAATGGCAAAAGGAGGCTACCAAAAGGAAAAAAAAAAATGAACAAAATAAATTGATGTACAAAATAAGAGACATGATTTATGCACAGTTTATGTCAAAATGCATCTTAAAAGATAGTTACAGCATATCAAAAATTTGCTCTCTGGGGAGAGAGAAACTTAGTACAACAAATCTGATTCAGAAATGTTATTAGGAGGTACAGTAGGCAGAAGGTAATGTGCAAGCAAATTGCATAATTCTCACTCTACATGAATTTTGAATTATATTTATTAGTTGATTTTTTAAAAATGCATTTAAAGAGTATCTTCCTTGCTGCTGACCATTCAAACCCAAACACAAAGTTAATTTTAAAAGCTAACCTGTCAGGCACTGTGTGCAGTTGCTTCACTATCCAAAAAACATACATTCCTAACCAATTAGAGAATTAACAGTAAATGTATTGTGGAATAGCATTTTAGCAATCTGTTTAATGAAGAAAGTCATCTGTGTTGCAAAACAATTAGTTAACAAAGGGGAAATTAATAAATATTTATAAGACCAATCTATATGGTTTGTTTGGAGCCTTGCAAGATTCAGAAAAGGCAAGCAATTCAGTTGAGCAAACAAACTGCAACACTGGGCTCATCCTAAATACTTGGCACATGACAGTGTTCATTATTCACAACTCGGAGGGGCTGCTGTACACCATATCTGCTCTCTGGCCTGAGCTGGGCATCTGAGTGGCTTTCAGAGATGGGGTGACAGGCAAATCTGTCTCTCAGGTGGTCGCCACTGGCTTGGACAAGCAGGTCCCTGCTCAGCACTCTGGCTTTTGCTAGTCATCTTCACCAGGGGTCAAACTTCCTTCACACATTGCATAGGGAGTCCAGCCGCTTACCTACATATCATGAATTCCTGTGAGCCAAAAAGCTTTCTGAGCCCTCCTCCCCATGAGGGCTACCCTTTCTGGCCACTGTCACCTCCTTTCCCCTCTAAGATTTTGATTTTGTAACACTCAGCACAGGGACTGCAATGGTTTAGATGTAGCTGCTGTTTCATTTAAGCATGCGGGGCATGCAGGTTTTTTTGGTTTTAATATTTTGCCATTTCAAAAAGAGGCAGAAAGTAAAATCTGAGGCACCCTTGACTTGATCTTCCCTACTTGTTTTTTGTGTGTGTCTATGGTATTATTGTATCCATTCTTTAAAGAAATGAAAAAAAAGAATGGACCAGATGTGGGATTCATTTTATTCTTATTCAATCTGTGCAGAATTCAAAGAAATGGTTCCTTTATTTGCTGTCTTCTGGGAAAACATCTTGAGTTCATTTTGTTCTGCTCATAGACTTGTAGAAATAGGTCTAGAAAGGTACTTCAAGAGCTCATCTTGTCCATCTTACTGCCTCAAGGCTGACTCACGCCCAGTGCTCTTCAACAGCATGATAAATTCAAGTATAACAATAACCTTTTTTTCACAAAAACACTGCAACAGAAAGTAAAAGGTTAAGCAATAAGCTAGCAACATGTCATGACTCTGCCACAGGATTTAACACTGTTCTCCAGGTATCCATGGTTGCTGTTTGCTAGAGACAGGACATTGGCCCTGCAGCTGCTCCTACGTCCTCAGGGCACGCACAGCTACCAGTTGTAAGGGTAGCTACCCTGGCTCCTGCAGATTTACCCTGGCTTCAAATAAGGTAGTTCGGGTACCACAACAACCTGACTGCATCTGCTCACTGGCTGCTCTAAGGGCACTCAAGCTTCCTCCAAGACCTGCACCCCTACAGCGGAGCTGAGAAGGTGCGATGGTATCACGTGCTCCTGATGGCACATGTTGAAAGGTGTCCAGCACAAGACATTTTCAAAGGGCTGTTCTCCAGAGCAGAAATTCAGGCCTGTATAAGCTATTCCAAGTTGGCTCCCAGAAAAGGAGGTACGAGTCATTGGTGGCCATCTGTGACCACAGGCATAAGGGCCACTGAAGTACAACACAACCTTTTACGAAGAGAGCAGGTGCACCAGAGAAGGTAAAATTGTTTCTGGTTCCAAACAAAATTAGTATGTCATAGGCAGGGCACCTAACTAAGACACTGCAGAGTCTGTACCTTGTCATGGAGTCCCACCTTATACCTATACATCAGTATTATGTACCAGCTCAGAGAACACATGGATGATTAACTCTTACCCAGAAAGCTCAACAAAATCTGTCTTTCCCAACCGTTTCGTAGATGTCATTTTCAATCCTGCTTCTTTCATTCCATCTTCCTGCCCCCTCTCATCACCCAATGCCTGTCCCCACACACGCTCTACCTGACCGACAGCTTGGTCTCTGCTCCATGTGCTCGTTGTCTTGGAAGGGGGAGGTATGGGGTGAGGACAGATGCCTGAACCATGACCTGGCTACTAAGACCAGTGTCTCCCAGTCCCAACCCACCAAGACTCACAGGACAACCCTGCAGTGCTGCTGCAGGTTTGCTGCTTCTCGCCTTGACCCGGGGGAGGTGTGGGGACCACATGTCCCAGGAGCAGAGTGCCATCCTGGCTTGGGAAAGCAGTGGTGAGGGCCGATCTGTGGCTAAGAGGAAGGAGAGGCAAACATGCAGACGGATTAATCCCTCTCACAGCACTGTCTTTTGCACACCCAGCCTGTGGGTTTGCAGCGCTGCCGGTTACAGGGAAGGCACTGCAAGGGGCTGCTGCCCAGCCATGCTTCCCCTTCCTCCAGCTAGCCCTTCCATGCTAGACACTTAGAAACCTTACCCTCTACCACCCTTCTCCTCAGGGATATTTACACTATGTCTATGTCCCAAATAAAACAGCACCTCATTTCGGGCTCAGGCGCTGGCAAAAAATCCTCTGCAGCGTTTAGTGGTTAGTACACTCCCTGGCATGGCTGTGCTCTGGGCCAGCTAGCGTAGGTCCCAAAATAACCTGCTGGTCAGCAGCCAAGCAAGGAACAAGGAAGAAATGCTGACTCCGTAATAAAGAATGTGGGACTTGTATTCAGCCTAATCCAGTACTGGCACAGCCCAGAGCAAGGCAGCCTGGAAATGGCAAGGGAGGCAGGGAGGAGGAGCAGAGCAAGGGGCATGTAAAGCCCCAAGGAGCAAGGAGAAAGTGCTGGAGCCATGGTGGGAATGATAACAGCCTTGACCATATGAAGGAGGTTGGTTCCTTGCGGCAATTAGGAGCCTAAAAAGACAGAATAATAAAACTGTAGAAGATAGCAAAAGGAAGATTGTGGTCCAGGAACACAGGGTAACGGGACCCAGGCTCCCTGCAGTGATGCATCAGACCTGCTCACTCTCACTTAACCATAGCTTTGCTTTTCTGTGGTAGAGGTTATATGAGTTTAGTGCATGTAATAATTTCTGCAATAAAACCCCACAGTGGGTGACTGGTGTTTTGTCCTCTTCACACTTTGAAGTCTCAGGCTGAGCTGTAATAGTTGCTCACCATCATTTTGGATGTTCCCTCTCTCGTCCCTGTACGAGGCAGTTGGCAAGAGACCCAAAAGCTATCCCTCAATCTGCTGGCCTGGCTGGGGAGTGGCAGGGTCTCACAGTTAGGACATGCTGCTAGCTCACTTTCAGGCATTGCTCAGGCAGAGAGCAGGGAAAGAGCTTCACTCCCAGGCACTGTTCCTGGTAGGCAGGTTGGACACAACCACCCTGTTTGTAGAAAATTTAGGTGCAGACCCAAGTCATGATACTGCAGTGCGAGAGGATGGGCCCCCGTCTACCTTATTTCCAAATTAGACACAGCCTTATATGCTAGCTATGGACCTATGTTTGAGGCTCTGAATGCTGCAGACTGAATTTCAAAGGGACTTCTCTATCCCTTTTCAGAGAGGACCAAAGACAGGCAGGAGTGAGGTTCGTTGGGGATGGTGAGGATGGGGGAGGCTAGAGATGACAGCCAGTGTCTGGGTATTTATCTAATAGGTAGAAGGCTCATATACATTTTATCCAGCCTTTTGGTTTTGAATCTAGGTGTCTATCAACTCAAGAGAATGTCCTAGCACAGTTGGAAATTGGGACCATGTGTTTTGTCATAGACTTCTTAGGGCCAGGATTTCACTCATGGGGAGATACTTTGGTCTGTAAGCAGTAGTGTCAGAGATATCCTCTGAAACCAGAAACCGGCAGGTAGTGCTTGATAGGATAATGAGGTGGTACCAAAGTAACTCCTGCTTGTCCCTCTCTTAGAGTACATGAAGAGTGGGGACTTGCTCCTATTATCTCTATGCAATTGATGGGATCACTGTGTATTACTGGGCCAGACCTAGATCTTGGGAACTCAGAGAGAGAACATCTTAAATTGGAGCCTTACTCTTTTTACTCCAGAAAAACTAAGTCGGCATCTAGTTCAAACACGTGAACATCTGTGTAAAGCCCTTCCCTCTCACGCTTCATTTCTCATGTTGGGTGCCCTGTCCACTGTAGGTAAAGAAGGCATATTTTTTGTGATTCATTTTTCTTTGCAGTATTTCAAAGTCTAGTCCTCCTTCCCACTGCCTAAGAGACTACAATTTTTGATGTTCCATTGGATACAATACATTTTACTGTTACTGTTTTTAAACAAAACACATTTACCTTCTATTTCTAGAAGGCAGCAAGATTATAAAAATATCTTTTAAGAACCTCTGGCACCATTGAGAAAACTGATTGCATTTATGATGAACTGAAGCATCACATTAGGTATGAAACAAAGTAAAAGCAGATGGTCCATACTCAGAGCACAAACTGTTGCCTTTCAATAACATGAGTAAGGATACAAGAATTTCTCAACTAGATTTCTCTGCTTCGTAGAAGATCTGAGTGAGCTATTTGCTATTAAAATGCCTCTTCAGAAGAAATAATGTTTTCTAGTATTTATAAAATACATTTAGCTTCTGCAGTTGACATGAAACAAAACTATCTTACCAACTGCTGGCTGTTTAGCATGTAAATTAGCTGGTTTACTAGAATTGAATTTATATGCGAAACTTTATACAAAATCCTCTTGTTTCTCTAACCCACTAATAAGATCAAGAGAACACAAAACATAGATTAAGTCTGTCTTTCAGATATAGACTCAATCTTGTTGGCATAGGGTACAATAATATTCCTTATAACAGACTGCAAAGTCATGTGAAAAACGGAGAGCACTTTTTATGGAGCCTACCAGGGCTCTCCGTGTGTTCTCAGGGTATAATTTACCTTCAAACTTTTAAGTAATTATGTGTAAATTTGTGTTTTTATTGCATCAATAATTTACATGAAAAGGTGAACCCTTGCCTAACATAAATTCCTGTGGAAGCTGTATATCATTTCTATTACAAGCGTGCTTGTGCACTGTACTTTGCTCATCCTTAGTAATAGAGGTATTTGTGAACTAAGGATTTCTTTAATGTTTTTATATTCAGTAAAAGAATGCACAGGGGTCAAAGCAGGATTGATCTGAAGGAGTTAGATTTTAAAATCCCTTTAAAAATCAGGACAAAGGATACCACACTATTAAAATAAAATGCTTAAAAATGAAAAGTATTATGCATGCCACACAGTAGAAGATCAGATTTTTATTAATGCAAGTTTTAAATGCTGATTAATCCTCTTGAGAATCAGTTTCCCAAAGCTTTGGCCTGCATTCAAGTCTTTTTCAAAGGGGCACATCACTTCCATTATTCTGAATATTAATTGAACAACATTATAACTAAGGATACAAAGCAAGATTTAAAACATGATTACAGCTGTCATTGCTTACATCTAAATAAGTCGTTGGAAATTGAAGCTCAGGAAAAAAAAACCAAACCAAAACAACCAAAAACCTGCCGTAAACCTCTCTTGCGAGGATGGTGAAGCTGCTGCCTCCCGCGGCCCCCCCTCCGCTCAGCCAGGATGGATCGTCTGTGCACCGCGTGCTGACGGCTCGTCTGGCCGCTTGAGTTTAATGTATTCACACAAACTCCCCCCCCAACCTTGCAAACTGTGGATGTGTTTTGTCTTGCAAAATAATAAACGTCCCAGAAAAACACTGTCATTTTTAGATGTTAACAGGAAGAGGGATGATAATTGTTCAAAAGACCGAGCTGCCCGTATACTTGCTTACTTCCGGAAAGGGTTTATTTTATTTGTTTGGCATAAACCATTTTCTGATCCAGCTTCAGCGCATGCCTCTATATAAGCACTCATGTGCTTAACGCTAAGCATGTGCTTAAGTGCATTCCTGAACTGGGCCAAAAGGTACCTCCTTTGAAATTTTTGTCCATAGCTGCTGTTCTTGGAATGATGCCTTTTTTGGTGAAAACTGATGTGGGGTTACAGTAACTACTTCATTCTTATTAGACAAATGGAATTATGGAAGAAGTATTAAAAATTTATAGTCCTATTTACTAAGTTTATTTGTTGGCCATAAAAAGCTGAATCTTACATAACATAAAAAGCATCCAGTCCTAATGATGAAAAAGATATAAAGAGATAATGGTGCGATCATAACATGTCTCTGAGAGTTTGTACATCTCAGTTGCAGTTTGGCACATAGCATAATTGTGTTGTGCCAAACTGGCACCAAACCACAATATGTTAGTGAAAAGGGCCCGCAGTTTAAGAGGGAAATCTAGAAGTGTTAACTATACACTGTCTAATTATACAACCTTACTGTCCCAGAATGTGATTTCTGAAACCATTTCTGACATATGGGAAGAGGGTAGAACAGCTGGTCATTAAGGTTTTCTCAAGACTATTTAGTAACACACTTGAATGTAATTAAAGTGCTACATTAAATACTGCACTTGTGTACAATGTATTTTTAATCTTTATGGCATGCTGTAAAAGTAAATAAATGCAAAGCATTAACATTTCTCCCCTTCATCTCCTAAATTGTTAAGATATAATGACAGTCCCTGTCTGTGCTGTGTGCATTACCTGAAGAATACTCTGGTGCTTTGTGAGCATCCTGTGCAGCAGGTAGGAAGCAAACCCGAGCTGAATTATGCAAGACAGATATAAGTTTACTTGATTTCATTTGCCCAAGTTAAGCCATGCTGACTTACCTGGATGTATTTCAACAGACAATGTTGCAACGATCCTGGATTATTTGAAGATTTCCTTTGGAACCAGTCAAGGTGATGTAAAGCAACTTTGACCCACATGGGACCTAACGCAAGAAGCAAAACATTGTACACAAAATGAGCAAACATCTTTGCAGCAAACTTTACTTTTAGGTGTCCCAGGGGGACTTCTGCCTTGAAATACAGAGTCAGAACTCATTTCCATACAGATGCAGATTACAGATGAGTTAAATTATAGAATTGCATTTATACCCCACAATCTTCATTGTGATAGAATTACCTAGAGCATCAAGACAGTTAAACACTATGCAGGATCAGGGCCCAGCTATTTATGCTTTCCCTTCCTTTATTGTCTGTGACTGTCTATGACCTGTATTTCCATTTCTACAGACAATAATCAGGGGATCTATATGAACCTAAGGCCACTGTAAAGGAACTTGAATCAGCCAAAAATTGTGGAACAACTCATATTATGAAAAATTGCCTTGAGATTGGTGCCAGTACTCCATTAATGATAACCTGGGGATTCTGTGGTCCCAAAACTGCGGAGATGCTGTAGCACTGTGGAAAAGATGTATTTTTGATGCACTTTTTTGGTTTGATGCACAAATGGGTAAGAAAAAAAATGTTTTAAAATACTTATTTTGGTACAAAAGTGTTTCTCTGCATTACACTTGTGCTTTCTGATATTGGTGTTTTGGTTTACATTCTTTAATAACACTTTTGCTTTGAAAAGAGAGGACAGAAATTTATTGCAAAGCGGAAAATGTTCTTGACTTCTCCTAAATTCCAGCAAATCCATGTTTTAATTGACTACTCACTGAATATGATCAGGAGCTGTTGTCAGTTCCTTCAGTTCTTCAGAACAATTTTTTGTGTGTGTGAATTCATCACTTTCTAAAAAATACTTTGTTCTGCACTATGGTGGTTTCCTTTGAGCATGAAGGATAGCTTAACACAGAGTTTTCCAACACCAAATCAAAAATGGAGGACAGAGAAGAAGCTTATAAGAAGACAGGTTTAACAAAGCACTCAGACTGTAGCTTCCAAGGCAATAAACTGGCAGTCATCAGGAACAGTACAATGAAAACCATGGAAGTGAAAACATGTGTGTACTGAGTTCACAAGAGCTATCTGGTGACAGTGATGAGTTCTGCCCGTGACTACATGTGTGGTGAAATCAAGCTTTATGTTACTTTTCAAAGGTAGGCATAAGTTTTTATTTTCTCTGAAATATAATGTTGGGGTTTGATTTGTGAATGGTTGCTATTTGCAAATGAGCAAATGAGTATGACATGCTGTGTTTTACGTTTTGCCTCGCATTTTCTAAATCAGTCAGAATCCTTCTGTTCAAATAAATGATGCTTTTCCTCTATCCTAATGGTGCATCTGCACCAATTTCTTTGAAAAAGGAGCAGTGGCATGAGTGGCCAATCATCCAGTCTTCCTGACACTGTTCATGGATGGATTTTGCATCACATTACATCCTGCAGCTGGTATGTGCTATCAAAACCAAGAAATGCCAACCAATGTAGAGAAACCCATGAAGGCAGGAGACACAATTCTCCTATGGCAAGTTAATTAATTTTCACAAGAGATGAGAATAACTATAGATCTCACCACACTCAGCGTTAATTGCAAAACTCATCTCTCTGACTTAACTTTGCCTCATTAATTTCTTCACACACAGTTGCCAGGTACAACAACATCTAAGCACAAACACAAGCAAACAAAAACATGCTAATCAAGCTACTTTTCCTACAGGCTGAAAAAAAAGAAAGAAAAATTAAAGACACTGGCATATTTAGGTATTTGGAAGACAGTCAGAAGTTGTACTCGTAGAGGCTATAGAAATACTGCGAGAAGCAAATATAACTTCTTCATAAAAACTTCTGCAAAACGTACTGTCACCTCACTTTTTCAGAAGAGTGAATTCCTTCAGGGTTAACCCAAACCTGTTCACTTTTGGGTATCTATGCTTAGAGACCAATATTAAGAAATAAGTTAGACAAGACTTCTTTCAAACCATACATGACAGCCTTAGATCCTTTCCAAAAGCACCCAAAGATGCGCAGCTGCCATTGACCTGAACAGGGTGGGGATATTGCCAGAAAGAGTTCATTTCCCTTCTTCTAAAATAATTTTCATCCCAAAGGGGGATGTGGGGCATGCACTGATTATGTAAGGAAGCTGTGGGGAAAAATTTTGTTCCCAGCTACTTGTGTGTTACTGAGTGCAAAGGGAACTGAATGCCTCTGCAAGAGAACATTTCCCGGGTGATTTACTAAGTCAATCCCCTTCTGAACCACAGGAAGGAGTTGTGTGGAGCCACACGAGAAGATGTAAATTGATGTTGAGCAGAGTGTACACAACTTGCTCATTTAAGCAAATGATACTTTTCTTTTTCCCTTTTTTGCTTGTTTTCCCAACAGTACTGTTGATTTAACCCCGTATAGTCATATCATGAGCACTGAAACATCCAAACAATATCCATAATCATTACCGAGCCGTTTGTGTGCATCACAGAGGTCTCTTCACTAATTTGTCTGAAAAATGTCTGCATCTGCTGTGCGCAGACTTGAGCGCTCGGCAGTCATATCTCCGGCTTGATTCCACTCAGCTGAACCCGAAATTAGATCTTAGAAAATAACCATCTCTAAGACAATCAACCTCAATCCAGGCATTTATAGTGAATGGGCACTAATTGTCCTTGCACAAAACACGAGTAACGCACCAGTACAGCATTTAATTGTCTAAGCCTGACCAAGAGAGCTGTACGGAAAGCAAAGACCAGGCACCAGGGACTGGGCCATACCTCCCGCTCACAGCCCTGTTGGCCCAGCCTGCCCTTCTCCTCCTCATGCCCCAGGCTGGCAGTGCTATCAGCAACTTTGCAAAGGTCTTTTGTGGGCTTTTAGCCCCAAAATTAGCCACAGCAGTGATTATTATCAGATTCTCGCTCTAGATTTGTTGGCTCATTTCTAGAGCTGAACCACTTGTTCACATGCACCAACCTGAATAATCCTTCACTCACCTGAATTATCTTGCATATTTTTTATTTTGTGTTAGAGAAGAAACTCCACATCAATACTTTGTCTTCTACTGTTGTGTATTCTCCTGTCACCAAAGAAACAACAGGTTTTGTTTCTTTGATTTAATCTATCACACTTCCTTTCCCTTCCTAGTCACAATTTCTAATTATTTCAGCCTACTGACTCAGTCAGATATTAAACTGAGTCAAGACCAATACGCATAATCTATTGTTTTAAATAATACCTACTCATGAAGTCTGCAGTTTCCAGGTGAGATGTTCTTCCCTTACAAAACCTGCAGCACTCCTACTACCATGAGTTGCAGCCAGGTATATGCAGCTCAGTCTCTACGAATCTCTTCACCAGGATTTACTTGGGCAGCAGTCTGGCACAGCCTGGCTTTGGCTGTCCACCATACTGTAGTGAGTGTGGTTAAAGAAACTCAATATCCAGCATTTACCTATAGCTCTCTACATTTACTGCCTAAGGGTAGAAATAAATGTATACCTGAGATTATGAAGACTAAAACATAAAGCTGAATTTTACCCAGATCAAAAATGTCTTTGACACCAATGGATGCATATGAAAACAATGCACCTAGATGGGGGAAGATTTTTGTATTTCAGTGATAAGACTCTGTCGTGGTTTAACCCCAGCCAGCAACTAAGCACCACACAGCTGCTCACTCACTTCCCGCCACCCAGTGGGATGGGGGAGAGAATCAGAAAAAAAGTGCAACTCGTGAGTTGAGATAAGAATAGTTTAATAGGACAGAAAGGAAGAAAATAATAATGATGATAATAATAATTAAATGGCAACAACAATAATAAAAGTGTCGGAATATACAAAACAACTGATGCACAATGCAATTGCTCACCACTTGCCAACTGATGCCCAGTCAGTTCCTGAGCAGCGATCCCCCCCAGGCCAACTCCCCCCAGTTTATATACTGGGCATGGTGTCACATGGTATGGAATACCCCTTTGTCCAGTTCGGGTCAGCTGTCCTGGCTGTGTCCCCTCCCAACTTCTTGTGCCCCTCCAGCCTTCTTGCTGGCTGGGCATGAGAAGCTGAAAAATCCTTGACTTAGTCTAAACACTACTTAGCAACAACTGAAAACATCAGTGTGTTATCAACATTCTTCTCACACTGAACCAAAAACATAGCACTACACCAGCTACTAGGAAGAAAGTTAACTCTATCCCAGCCGAAACCAGGACCGATTCCTTTTTAACTAATTTTTCTAAATTTGTTTTCACAGTAGTGCAACTTTGAAGGAAGAACTGTCAGAATGTTGTAAAGTAGGTAAAACAAATATTCATGAGGATTAAAAGGAAAGGAAGCCTTTAGCAATTTTCACCTCTACTGATGAGACCACTATGGGACACAACAACTCAGGTGCAGGACACTAACACCTTTGGTCCTGACCCTGCTAATGTTGCCTGCCACTCACTGTCTGTCAGAGGTGCTCAACTGCTTAAGGCCCCATTCACAAAATTTGAAAATGCTCAAAGAGAATTTTAGAAAACTTTCAAAACTAAAATAAATGTATTTTGATGCACAAGTTATGAGAAACAACAGCCCCATAAATAATTTTTTCTCCCTTCAGGAACCTAAAAGATATAAAAATTGAAATTTCTTTAACTTCAATTACCAGTCAAGCAATTTTTGAGGAAGACCTTTTTTTTTAACAAAAAAAGAGCTTTTGTTGGAAATGTGGATTTTTAACCGAGAATTTTCTGAATTTATTAAAAAATGAACAAAGCTTTTGAGAAATTAAAATAATTTTTTTTGTTGTTTTTTTCTTCAGATAAAAATAATTTCCTGACCACTCCCAACTCCTACTGTAGGAAAATAACACAAAATTGTAAACATTGTGCAGGTGACAGTACACAGCCAGCACGTGTCTATGTAAGACCATACATGGTCAGTTTGGTAAAGTGCAGCCTGGTACTATTTACAATCGATCAGTTATGAGATAAGATAACATGCTTGCACTGGACAAAGTCTTGAGGTTACATGTTGCTGCAGTGCTTTCCACAGTTTGTCATTAACCAGCTATTGCAAGATGGTTTTTAAGTACCTTCATCCTGTCTCCAGCTCAGCACTGTCTCTCTCCCTTAATAACCAGGCTAAATCAGCAGGAATAATTAGGGAATCAGACACTACTTAGTGTCAGTACAGGCAGCCAAATAACTTCTATATCTCTTCCTATTCCATAGGGTCACCCCTCTTCTTGTGAAGCTCAGCCTTTTCTTTCCAGGATGACACAATACGCTAACTCATAATGATAAGATTTTTAGATCTTGTGATTCTTATATTTTGCAATTGGTATCAGGCGACACTATATACAAAATGTATTTTCTCTCTTCTCTTTCTAGGAAATTGTCACTCCTCCAGCACATACTGACTCATTTTTTCCTGAAAACCCAAGGGAATGAAACACCCATGTCATTTCTATATGATGTAAGTAGCTAGCCCCCTAAGGATCTCTTGAAAAGGCAAGCACTAGGATTGTTTTCTGAATACTTCCTTAGCTAAAATTACCACAATTCATGCTCAGCAATTCGCTAGAGACAGATGTATTGTCATGCTTGGATAGCAAAATATAGATATTGCACTTCACAGGAAATTAAAAAAAAAAAGGAGTATTCAAAGTTCATCTCCGCCAAATAATTTAAAAAGCTGATTTTTTTGCATCAAAGTGCTTCCTAGAAAGATGTAATTATATGCAAAAAAGAACCCTGCGATGTGTGTGTATCCACAGAGTCAGATTCTCACTCAAAGTCTTAGGTTCTCATAACAACACACGCACTAGACTTGAAGTACACATCTCTTAATATACTCTATTACCTCATTGTCATTTACTTGTTGGTAATGAATGCGTGTGTTAACAGAACAGCATGCTGATGCATTTTTTCTGCCATTGTATGTAACATATTTTCTAATTCTTCTGCTCTATTCAGCATTTGACCCTAACGATAGGGGATTATGGTATTAACTCTCTACACAGCACACATTCTTTACAGACTTTCACTAAATACTGTAAGCCTGCTGCAGAGCGGAATAAAAGTGAAAGCATACCGTCTGGTCTTAAGCTGTGCACACAGAGGGTCGTGATCCAATTGGAAGGGAAGCAGAATTTTAAAAAGAAAGAGGTTTGACAAAATTTTAATCCTTGTCATTTTCATTTCTCTTACCCTGTGGATTTGGGTGATTTTATTTACACTGTCAGCTTGAGCCTAGGGATTGAAAATCAGGCTTTTATGGAGATTATTAAAAGTACATACAGTACACTAAAGGCTGGACCACTGCTATATGCTACTAAAAATATGAATGTGGATGTTCTATATTATACATTTAAGGAGGTAAGTGCCATCCTCCCTGTAAGGCTGGACTTAGCAGTTAGGCTCATCGTGATTATGCTGAAGTGCGTGTTTTAACAAGGGTATTTATGAGTGGTTTCAGAGTGCCGAAGGTACACTGAAGAATTGAGAGGTACCTTCAGGTGCCTTCTAAAGGGACAAGGCAGCAGCATTTTAGGAGCAGCTGTGGAAGCTGTCCATATTGAAGGTGTACCTGAACACTGAAGAAGCTGCTCCTGGAAGAGCCGCTGCTCTCCCCACTCCACAGCCAGGGAAGGGCAGCCTGAGGTCTAGCCTGGCCTCAGAGAAACAAATGTCTCATCATGGGTGACCTTCTCCTGGAAGTCCTCTCCTGAGGTTGGCCTCACTCCCACGCTGACGGAGAGCTCCTAGGCCGACATCCAGGCAAGTATGAGATGGTCAGGGTTGGAGATGCAGCACAGACATGCTAGGCTGTGCTGCAAGAGCAAGCTGGCCAGACAGCCGGGGCCTCCTCAAGCCACATGGCCGCCCACTGTGGGGACACCTCCTGCTCCAGATTTCCCAAGGATCACCCATGGGTTGGACCTCCTTGCACTGCTGCCCATGCTGGGGCCAGAGAAGGGTGACAGCAGGAGGAGATGAGCCATGCCACCTTCCCAGCAGCCCAGACTCTTTTCTCATACAGTGTAGGCACAGACGATGTGTTGCAGGAGCGGCTTCCATGCCACTGGAGAATTTTGGCCTGAACTGAACCAAAGCAAATGACTGCCCCCCC